>NC_092707.1:162921193-163259125 GCF_047496885.1 Scyliorhinus torazame
GAGGCTCAGCCTCATACAGTTTAAGGTGCTGCACAGGGCACACATGACCGGGACAAGGATGAGCAGGTTCTTTGGGGGTGAGGACAGGTGTGTTAGGTGCTCAGGGAACTGAGCAAATCACATCCATATGTTCTGGGCATGCCCAGCGCTGGAGGAATTTTGGAAGGGCATAGCGAGGACGGTGTCGAGGGTGGTAGGATCCAGGGTCAAACCGGGCTGGGGGCTCGCAATATTTGGGGTGGCAGAGGAGCCAGGAGTGCAGGAGGCGAAAGAGGCCGGAATTCTGGCCTTTGCGTCCCTGGTAGCCCGGCGAAGGATTCTCCTTCAGTGGAAAGATACGAGGCCCCCAAGCGTGGAATCCTGGATCAGCGATATGGCAGGGTTCATTAAATTGGAGAAGGTGAAATTTGTCTTGAGAGGGTCGGTACAAGGGTTCTTTAGGCGGTGGCAACCGTTCTTAGACTTTCTGGCAGAACGATAGACATTGGTTAATGGCAGCAGCAGCTTGGGGAGGGGGGTTTACTTTATTTCTGTTTATGTTATTTACACTGGAAGGGTCTGAGGAGGTGTATACACCTGTTGTCTTAAGTCGGGGTGTTAATGTTAATTTATTATTTAGGTACGGGGGGGGGTTTGGGGGGTTGCTTTTTTAGATTGTGTTTTGTACTTAACCCTGTTGGGTTCTTTTTTCTTTCTCATTTTGTTATTGATATTTTATGAAAACCTTTAATAAAAATTATTATTAAAAAAAAAGAACTTGCCGCACCCCTAGCTGTTATAGCTGTTCCAGTACAGCTATAACACTGGCATCTCCCCGGCAATGTGGAAAATTGCCCAGATGTGTCCTGTATACAAGAAACAGGACTAATTAAACTCAGCCAATTACCACTGTCTATTCTCCATCATCAGGAAAGTGATGGAAGGAGTCATCAACAGTGCTATCAAGCAGCACTTACTCAGCAATAATCTGCTCACGGATGCTCAGTTTGGGTTCCGCCAGGGTCACTCAGCTCCTGATCTCATTGCAGCCTTGGTTCAAACATGGACAAAAACGCTGAATTCCAGAGGTGAGGTGAGAGACTGCCCTTGACATCAAGGCATCATTTGACCGAATATGACATCAAGGAGCCCGAGCAAACTTTAGTCAGTGGGAATCATGGGGAAAACTCTCCGCTGGTGGAGTCATATCTGGCACAAAGGAAGATGGTTGTGGTGATTGGAGGTCAATCATCTCAACTCCAGGACATCACTGCAGGAGTTCCTCAAGGTCGTGTCCGAGGCCCAGGGTAGTGGCCTATGCCCAACTATCTTCAGCTGCTTCATCAATGACCTCCCTTCCATCGTAAGGTCAGAAATGGGGATGTCCGCAGATGGCTGCAATATTCAGCACCCTTTGTGACTCCTCAGACAATGAAGCAGCCCATGCCAAAATGCAGCAAGACCTGGATAATATTCAGGCTTTGGCTGACAGGTGGCAAGTTACATTCGTGCCCCGCAAGTTCCAGGCATCTCCTACAAGAGAGGGTCTAACCATCACCCCTTGACATTCAATGGCATTACCAATGCTGAAACCCCCACAATCAACATCCTGGGGTCATCATTGATCAGAAACTGAACTAGACTAGACTTCTTAATACTGTGACTACCAGAGCAGATCAAAGGCTTGGAATTGTACAGCGAGTAACGCACCTCCTGACCCCCCAAAGTCTGTCCACTGTCTACAAGGCACAAGTCAGGAGTGCAACGGAATACTCTCCACTTGCCTGGAGAGTGCAACTCCAAAAACACTCAAGGAGCTCGACGCCATGCATCTCAAAACAGCCTGCTTGATTGCTTCCCCTTCCACAAACATTCAAACCCTCTACCACTGATGAACAGTGGCAACCGTGTGTACCATCTACAAGATGTACAAGAATTGGTGGTCTGACCTTCAAGGCGTAGAAGGCTGACCACTGCAGTAACTCAACAAGGTTCCTGAGGCAGCACCTTCCAAACCCATGACCACTAGAAGGCCAAAGCAGCAGATACCTGGGATCCCCACCACCTGGAGCGGTTCAAGAAGCTAACTTACCACCACCTTCTGAAGTACAACTAGCAAAATTAATCTGCCTTGAGTACCAATGGTGAGAACAAAGCTTTGATGAAATGAAATGAAATGAAAATAGATTATTATCACAAGTAGGCTTCAATGAAGTTACTGTGAAAAGCCCCTAGTCGCCACATTCCGACGCCTGTTCGGGGAGGCTGGTACGGGAAAGGACATGCGTTGCAAACTAGGAATAAGTATTATATACTGTTATGATCCCTGTTGATGTTTCAACTAGATGGGGAAATCCCAGAATGGAACCCTAACTCAAAAGGCTGACATTTTTGCTTTTTTTAAAAATAAAGTGTGGAGGAACAGAGTCACAGGACTGCTAATTAGTTTTAACAGCAAGAAAAAAACATTTATTAAATATGAAAAGTTGGATTGTTATGCAATACTGATTTACTACCCTTACCTTAACAAATACACACAGATTTAAAGATCACCATGGATTACAAAGTCCATCTTAAACTACAATGGTCTCATTAACACAAAAAGTCAATTTTAAACACACAAGATGACTGTGGTCAAATATACACACTATGAACCCAAGTTACTGTCTGTGGATTTCGCGGAATCCCAAAATTACACTTTAAAATCTTCTCTCCGAATAATACTTTCCCTTTGCGGATTGCATTCCAAAATCCAGACCAGGTTTTCCAAGGGACAGCTTTAAACAAACATCCGCTCCACTTTTATCAGTGAATCCACTCCAAGATTTCACACCAACCCCTTTCGGATTTCTTTGTCTTACTGCATTTACACAAATTCCGGGATCCAGCCACCGATTTCCAAAGTTAATTCAACTCACCTTCCACAGGTTGTAGTAAAAGCTCTCAAACCTGAAAATGGCTTCAGATATCTTTCTGGCATCTCAATATTCTTCTCAGCTCTGCCTGTCTTCCAGTATCTTTAAACTCATGCTTCTTGGAAACTTCTCTTCATTTTTCTAATTTCCTTAACTCAATGCTCTTTGGATCCCTGCACTTGTTTACTTAATCATTACTCTATGGTATTGTTTTTCTTCCAGCAAAACTCAAAGATGTTCGCTCTCTAGCCTTCTAAGCTAATTGCTTTCAGTAGAGCTCTGAGAGCAGCTTCCTCTTCAACTACCCATCTGCAACTGCAGTCAAATTACCTAAACTAAAGCTTAAAAGCTTTTCTATTTTACAAGGCCCCAGTTGCTAAGCATCCACTGCTGCTTTATTTATTCTTCACGCCGTAGCTCTCTCTAAGCACAATAGAAACACGGTTGGAACATAACCAACCCCCACTCACAAAACACCTTTGTCCAGCATGAACATAACTTTCGGATTTACCCTCCTAGGCACAGAAACATTAAATTAAACCCACTTAAAACAAGACCTTATTTCTAATGTTTACGAAGCCAAATATAAATCCTGTAAAATTATCTTTGTTTTCCTAACGCATCATGAGGCACACAATTAAGTGAGAGATGTTGGGCGGGATTCTCCAATAATGGGGCCATGTCCCCATTCCAGTGTCAAAATGCGGGCATTTCACTCTGGACTTTCCTGAAGAAAGTTCAGAGTGAATCTCCTACCTGAAGGGGGTTAGCAGGGCCCCCGAGTACTCCTCGCAGCTCTGGCTGCCGATACAGGGCCCTGCACTTCTGGTCGGGCGTCTGAGCAAACCCGTGCAACATGGCGGACTCACACCGCAGACCGGCCCTGAAAATATAGGCCCCCTCCGGGATCGCGCACACCTTCGGATCGGTGGCCCTGATCGCTAGCCTGGCCGTCCGTGAGGCCCAGCACCCCCCTGGTGAAGAAACCCCCCACGAGAGCGGCCGCGGACTGACTCCGCAGCTGCCACTGGCCGTTCCTGACAGGCAGAACGTGGTTAGTAGCATAAAACTTTTAGTGAGTCCAATGTGCAAACAGGCTCATAAGTCCAGCCTAGTAGGTGGGCGACGAACTCGGGTTGACCGCCTCAGGGGTGGGTCAGGATCCACCGGCTGAGGAATGGGCCGGGCCACAGGCAGCAGAGGAATGGGCATGGTGGCAGGAAGCTCCACGAATTCGACATCAGGAACAACAGGAGGGCGTGGCACCGGTGTATGATCACGTAGCGAGCGCGGAAGCAGGCGAAGAGCCCGGCAATTGCACCGGCGAATGAAGCCATCAGGCATGCGAACCAGGAACGAGCGGGGAGCCACGCGTCGGAGAACTTCGGCAGTTGCCGACCAGCCACCCTCCGGTAGGTGGATGCGGATGTTGTCTCCAGGCGCCAAGGCAGGAAGATCAGTCGCCCGAGTGTCATGTGCCACCTTCTACTGAGCACGCTGCTGTTGCATCCTTTGCAGTACTGGAATGTGGTCGAGTGTAGGGACAAGAATGGATGGCACAGTGGTCCTGAGGGCGCAACCCATCAACAGCTGGGCTGGTGAGAGGCCAGTGGATAATGGGGCCAAGCGATAGGCCAGCAGGGCTAAGCAGAAATCCGATCCGGCATCAGTAGCCTTGCAGAGGAGCCGCTTGACGATATGAACGCCCTTTTCCACCTTGCCATTTGACTGGGGATGCAGAAGGCTGGACGTCACGTGTGTGAAGCCATACGAAGCAGCAAAAGAAGACCATTCTTGGCTTGCAAAACAGGGCCCATTGTCCGACATGACAGTAATCGGAATGCCATGTCGAGCGAAGGTGTCTTTGCATGCCCTTATGACAGCGGACGATGTTAAATCGTGCAGGCGTATGACCTCTGGATAATTTGAAAAGTAATCTATGATGATGACATAGTCCCTGCCAAGCGCATGAAAGAGGTCCACACCCACCTTCGCCCAGGGGGACGTCACCAGCTCATGGGGCTGAAGCGTCTCGGGGGGGGGTTGCGCCGGCTGAAACCTTTGGCAGGTGGGGCAGTTGAGCACCATGGTGGCAATGTCACCGCTGATGCCCGGCCAATATACAGCTTCTCGGGCCCTCCGTCTGCACTTCTCAACCCCGAGATGGCCTTGGTGCAGTTGGTCGAGGACTAGTTTGTGCATGCTGTGTGGAATCACAATCCGGTTCAGCTTTAGGAGGACACCGTCAATGACGGCCAAGTCGTCCCGGACATTGTAGAATTGTGGGCACTGTCCTTTGAGCCACCCTCCCGTCATGTGGCGCATCACACGTTGTAGAAGGGGGTCAGCCGCAGTCTCCCGGCGACTACGGGCCAGACTTGAATCGTCAGCTGGCAGATTGGCCGATGTGAAGGCCACCTGTGCCTCGACCTGACAGACAAACCCCTCCGAATTGGGCGGTGTGCTTACTGCTCGGGATAGGGCATCCGCAATGATGAGGTCCTTACCCGGGGTGTAGACCAGTTGGAAGTCGTGCCTCCGGAGCTTGAGCAGGAGGCGCTGGAGGCGAGGGGTCATCTCGTTCAGGTCTTTATGTATGATGCTGACCAGGGGACGATGGTCGGTTTCCACGGTAAACTGGGGGAGACCATACACGTAATCGTGGAACTTATCTATTCCGGTCAACAAACCCAGGCACTCCTTCTCGATCTGCGCATAGCGCTGTTCTGTGGGGGTCATGGCCCGCGAGGCATAGGCTACCGGGGCCCATGATGCAGTGTTGGCCCGTTACAGGAGTACCGCCCCAATGCCGGTCTGGCTGGCATCAGTCGAGATCTTCGTATCCCGTGAGGTGTCGAAGAACGCCAATACCGGGGCTGTGGTGAGCTTAACTTTGAGCTCCTCCCATTCCTTCTGGTGTGCGGGCAGCCACTGGAACTCCGTGGACTTCTTTACTAGGTGGCGAAGAGCCGTTGTGTGGGAGGCAAGGTTGGGAATGAACTTCCCCAGGAAGTTGACCATGCCTAGAAAGCACAGCACTTCTTTCTTGTCGGCCGGCCGCGGCATGGCTGTAATGGCGCTCACTTTGTCTGCATCCGGACGCACTCCTGTCTGGGATATATGGTCCCCCAGAAACTTTAGCTCAGTTTGGCCAAAGGAGCACTTTGCTCGGTTGAGGCGCAGGTCGTGTTCCCTTATTCGCGCGAAGACATGCTGGAGACGACTGATGTGCTCCTGTGGTGTGGTGGACCAGATGATGACGTCATCAACATAGACACGCACCCCTTCGATGCCCTCCGTCATCTGTTCCATGATTCTGTGGAATACCTCGGATGCCGAGATGATGCCAAACAGCATTCTGTTATAGCAGAACCTGCCGAAAGGAGTGTTGAAGGTGCACAGCTTTCGGCTGGACTGATCCAGTTGGATCTGCCAAAAACCCTTCGAGGCATCAAGCTTTGTGAAAATTTTAGCCCGGGCCATTTCGCTCGTGATCTCCTCCCGTTTGGGTATGGGGTAGTGTTCCTTCATGATGTTGTTGTTCAGGTCTTTCGGGTCGATGCAGATCCAGAGTTCGCCAGAGGGCTTTTTAACGCACACCATGGAGCTGACCCATGGCGTGGGCTCCGTGACCCGGGACAGCACTCCTTGGTCCTGGAGATCCTGCAGCTGCTGCTTGAGGCGGTCTTTGAGTGGTGCTGGGACTCTACGAGGTGCGTGCATGACCGGGGTGGCATCCGGTTTGAGCCGTATTCTGTAGGTATCGGGCAGTGTGTCCATGCCTTCGAATGCCTCCTGGTTGTGGGCGAGGAGCGAGTGGAGCTGTGCTCCAAATTCAGCATCCGGGAAGTCTGACATGCCTTCTGGAGACAGAGTGTGTACCCGCTGAATGAGGTGGAGAGCCTTGCATGCCTGTGCGCCTAGCAGGGAGTCCTTTGATGAACCAACAATCTTGAAGGACGGTGTGGCCTTCTACGCATTGTGCGTCACCTGGAGCTGGCAGGATCCCATGGCCAGGATAACGTTTCCGTTATAGTCGGCCATCTTACAACGGGATGGCCGAATTGGTGGTCTGACCTTCAAGGCGTAGAAGGCTGACCATGCTATCAGGTTGGCGGAGGCACCAGTGTCCAGACGGAATGTGATTGGTGATCGGTTGACCGTTAGGGTGGCACACCATTCATCACCCGGATTGACACTGTTCAATGGCATCGGCTGGTGGGTCCTGCTTGGAGACATCCGGTTCCTGTCGATGACCGCAGCGCGGAAGGCTTCGCGGTCGTCTGTATCGCCGGTCTTTTTATCGTCCGGGTATGACTCGGAATACGGAGGCTGAAAAGTCCGCACGCCCCTGCGAGGCTGTCGGAATTGGGGAGCGTTGGCAGGTTGAGCTGCTCGGCAGCAGGCAGCGTAGTGGCCCATCTTGCCACAGCGGAGGCATTGTCGGATCTTTGCTGGACATTGCCGTTTTAAATGTGCGGATTCACAGTTGCCGCACGTCGTGATGTCATGACGTTCGTTGCGCCATCGCACATGCGCAGTTAGGTCCTGCGTAAAGTGCGCCTGCGCGTCACGTCCCTCTGCGTCAATGTCTCTTTTGGCGCATACAAGCGCGGGAGGCGCGCCAAATGGCTGCCCTCGTCCGGGCCGCGGGCCGGGAGGAACCCGATGGCCTGGACCCACTCGGCCTCGTAGGACCCCTGCCTTGCCGATTCGGCCACGTAGGACCCCTGTCGTGCCGATTTGGCCGCTTGGAATTGGGAGTAGCGGCTGTTTGCGTTTTCATGGAGGACGCAGGCTTTGATGGCGGTGGCTAGGCTGAGGCTTTTAGTTTTGAGGAGCTGCTGGCGTAGGGTGCCCGAGGTGACGCCAAAAACAATCTGGTCCCGAATCATGGAATCGGAGGTAGCCTCGTAACCGCAGGACTGCGCGAGGATACGGAGGTGGGTCAGGAAAGATTGAAAGGGCTCATCCTTACTCTGCAGGCGCTCAAACAGCTTCCAGTGGACGCCGAGGTTTCCAGCGATTTGGAGCCACTGCGGCGGGCTGATGGTGTCCATGGTGCAGGATGGCGGATTCCTGAGGATGCGTAGGTAGGTCTCACAGTTAGTGGGTTCCACTCCTGGTACGATGTCGTGTTGGGTGCTCTGCTACACGGTTGCGGAAGGTACAACTCAGTTTTATTACTAACAATATTAACATTTGTAAACTGGTTACTGTGGTTCGTTCACTACCCTCTAATCTGTGGACCCAGCCCTAACACTATCTTGGAGAGGCACTCAGCACATGGTGAATGTCTGAGTGGCACGCTGTGAGCTCTGTGCCCTGAGCTGTCACCTGCTGGAATCCACCGGAAGTGTCGTGTTCCCCGTTTTATAGTGTGTCTGCTCGTGCTTGTGATTGGCTGTGATGTTGCGTGTGTGTTGATTGGTCCGTTGATCTGTCCATCAGTGTGAATGTGTGTTTGCACCATGATGTTTATCTGAATATCATGACATTTTCCATTCACTTCCATCACGTTGAAGTGCTGATCTAAATATAACATTTCTTGGCAAACCACATATTTATCGGGGCTGAGTTATATTTAGATAATTCGTACGAAGGAATGATTGATGGGACCACATACTTCACTTTGGCATCCCACCTTCTCCTACAGCACTAAGAAACATTTCCCTGTTTTAAAGAATGTTAGTTGGTTTCCTGAGCACTCTTGTATGTTACGTATTTGGAAGGTTAGTTAAGATGGCTGTTCAATCACTTGAGGATTTGATGCTTTGATGCGCTTTTGTTTTAAAAACTTAAACCAAAACTCTGTTTCTTGCCATCACCTGTTGTGACTCAGATCTCAAAATATGCTGTGGAATTAAACATAAGAACCTGTTTTCACCCATAATTCAAGGACAACTATAAGATATTTGGAACAACTTGCTTGTAATTCTAAGTGAAAACTTCAGCCTTTTATTTGCTGTCAAAGATTATTTCTATTTTTCTTGAGCAATTTTCATTTATTCCCTCTGCTTTTGAGGCACTGGACTGTTGCTGTATAGTACAGTTTCCAATGGCTCTGCAAATACCTTGCACAGTTCTCTTTTCTAATGTGTGCCAGTTATAGTCCGATCATAGCCATTGATCCTGGTGTTATCTGACAGCCATATACTAAATGTCCAGCAGTCTCTGTATTCATTTAAGAACATGGGAACTAGGAGCAGGAGTAGGCAATTCAGCCCCTCAAGCCTGCTCCACCATTCAATATGATCACGGCTGATCTCATCTCTGCCTCATCTCCACCTTCCTGCCCGCTCCCCATAACCCTTCATCCAGCTGCTAATTAAAAACCTATCTATATTCTCCTTAAATCTGTTTGGTGTTCCGACGATCACGGCACTCTGGGGTAGAGAATTCCACAGATTCATGACCCTTTGAGTGAAGTAATTCCTCACTTCTGTTTGAAATCTGCCACTCCTTGGCTATATCTATGGCCTTTCGATCTAGAATTTCCAACAAGGGGAAACATCTGCTCTACCTTTACCCAGTTGAAAGCTGATAACTTCACTGAGATCTGCAATGCGGAGATTGTCAGTGGAATTTCTGGAGATAAGTGTAAGCTGTTTCTGCATTCTGTAGCTGAGGGAACTGTGGGAGCCCATTCCATCTAAACAACATCCAAATAAAATACTTAATCACCATATCCCACCTCTGCTGCTGCAGTCAGGTTTTGTTCTAACTGAATGGTGGGGCAGTCTTGAGGGGCTGAATGGTCGACTCCTATAACTATGTTCCTGTGTTTCAACGTCTCCTGACTTTATCCAGCAGAGGGCAGTAGAGGAGAGCTGTTGCTTGGTTGTTGCAGGGAAATTTGCATAAGTGCCTTGCGGTCACTGCATCCAGAAAGTGTACCTGAGCAAGACATACTTGGTGTTCAAGTCAAGGCAAGCATCCAGCAGAGGGCAGTAGAGTGGACCTGCTGATTGGCTGTTGTGGGGAACATTTGCATTAGTGCATTGCGGTCATCGTATCTTGAAGGTGGTTTGTGGAGGAGCTGTTGTCAAGTTCCAATTAAACCCAAAACACTTCTACAGTGTTCCCCTCCCTACCTCCTTCTCTAACCACAAAAAAAACCACAATCACTGTAAGGATGGTAGCCATGATGTGGAGATGCCGGCGTTGGACTGGGGTGAGCACAGTACGAAGTCTTACAACACCAGGTTAAAGTCCAACAGGTTTGTTTCGATGTCACTAGCTTTTGGAGCGCTGCTCCTTCCTCAGGTGAATGAAGAGGTCTGTTCCAGAAACACATATATAGGCAAATTCAAAGATGCCAAACAATGCTGGGAATGCGAGCATTAGCAGGTGATTAAATCTTTACAGATCCAGAGATGGGGTAATCCCAGGTTAAAGAGGTGTGAATTGTCTCAAACCAGGATGTCCCGAAGTGTGGTACATTGGCGAGACCATGCAGACACTGCGACAACGAATGAACGGACATCGCGCAACAATCACCAGGCAGGAATGTTCCCTTCCAGTCGGGGAACACTTCAGCAGTCAAGGGCATTCAGCCTCTGATCTCCGGGTAAGCGTTCTCCAAGGCGGCCTTCAGGACCCGCGACAACGCAGAATCGCCGAGCAGAAACTTATAGCTAAGTTCCGTACACATGAGTGCGGCCTCAACCGGGACCTGGGATTCATGTCACATTACATTCATCCCCCACCATCTGGCCTGCGAAATCCTACCAACTGTCCTGGCTTGAGACAATTCACACCTCTTTAACCTGGGGTTACCCCATCTCTGGATCTGTAAAGGTTTAATCACCTGCTAATGCTCGCATTCCTAGCATTGTTTGGCATTTTTGAATTTGCCTATATATGTGTTTCTGGAACAGACCTCTTCATTCACCTGCGGAAGGGGCAGCGCTCCGAAAGCTAGTGACATCGAAACAAACCTGTTGGACTTTAACCTGGTGTTGTAAGACTTCGTACTGTAAGGATCACAGCCGAGTAAAGATCAAGAGGGAGACTCGAAGGCAGGTAGAAGTAGAAAGAAGTTGAGCCGTAACATCACAGCCTGCAGTGAAAGAGTGCGAGGAGAGCGGCGGAGACACAGGATAAAAGAGAGCGAGGAGAGCGGCGGGGACACAGCTGCCAGAGAAGCGGCCTTCAGATTTTCGGTGGGAGCAGTGGCCAGGGGTCTGTCGGGAAGGTACGTTTTCCTCTTTAAAAACTTACCTTGAAGAGAGACATCACAGCAAAGCAGTGACCTGATTGGCTGGTAAGGAAGGTGCTCCAATTAGCAGTGGCTTGGAGAAATTTAACTCTTTGTGTGTTGGTAAGTATTGTGATTGGTAAGTAAAATCTTTATTCCTTTCACTTATTCATTATTTGATATTATATTTGTAATCAGTTAAAGTAAAGTGTAAAAATGGCAGGAGATCCCAGACCCGTGTTATGCTCCTCGTGGTCAATGTGGGAGTTCAGGGATGCGGCCAATGCCCCTGACCCCTTCATGTGCGGGAAGTGTGTCCAGCTGCAGCTCCTGTTAGACCGCATGACGGCTCTAGAGCTGCGGATGGACTCACTTTGAAGCATCCGCGATGCTGAGGAGGTCGTGGATAGCACGTTCAGTGAGTTGGTCACACCGCAGATTAGGATTAGTGAGGGAGACAGGGAATGGGTGACCAAAAGGCAGAGAAAGAGCAGGAAGGCAGTGCAGGTGTCCCCTGCGGTCATCTCCCTCCAAAACAGGTATACCGTTTTGGATACTGTTGGCGGAGATGACTCACCTGGGGAAGGCAGTAGTAGCCAGGCTCATGGCACCGTGGCTGGCTCTGCTGCACAGAAGGTCGGGAAAAAGACTGGAAGGGCTATAGTCATAGGGTATTCAATCGTAAGGGGAGTAGACAGGCGTTTCTGTAGTCGAAAACGAGACTCCCGAATGGTATGTTGCCTCCTGGGTGCACGGGTCAGGGATGTCTCAGATCGGCTGCAGGACATACTGAAGGGGGAGGGTGAACAGCCAGTTGTCGTGGTGCATATAGGCACCAACGATATAGGTAAAAAAACGGGATGAGATCCTACAATCAGAATTTAGGGAGTTAGGAGATAAGTTAAAAAGTAGGACCTCAAAGGTAGTAATCGCAGGATTGCTACCAGGGCCACGAGACAGTCAGAGTAGAAATTCAAGAAAAGTCAGAATGAATACGTGGCTTGAGAGATGGTGCAGGAGGGAGGGGTTCAGATTTTTGGGACATTGGAATCGATCCTGGGGGCGGTGGGACCATTACAAATCGGATGGTTTACACCTGGGCAGGACTGGAACCAATGTCCTAGGGGGTGCTTTTGCTAACACTGTTGGGGAGGTTTTAAACTAATGTGGCAGGGGGATGGGAACCAGATTAGGAAGTTAGAGGTCAGTAATGAGGCAGCAACTAAAGCCAGTAAGGTACTAGATAATAAACTCAATGTGACTAAGGGGAAGAGTAGACAGGGAAGAGATGATGAAGGCAAAGGGACAGGTGGTCTGAGGTGCATTTGTTTTAATGCGAGAAGTGTAGCAGGTAAGGCAGATGAATTTAGGGCTTGGATTAGTACCTGGGGATATGATGTTATTGGTATTACTGAGACTTGGTTGAGGGAAGGGCAAGACTGGCAACTAAATATCCCAGGGTATAGATGCTTCAGGAGGGATGGAGAGGGAGGTTAAAGGGGTGGAGGAGTTGCATTACTGGTCAGAGATGATATCACAGCTCTGATTAAGGAGGGCACGATGGAGGATTTGAGCACTGAGGCAATGTGGGTAGAGCTAAGAAATAAGAAGGGTGCAGTAACATTGTTGGGACTTTACTACAGGCCTCCCAAAAGTGAGCGTGAAGTAGAGGTACAATTTTGTAGACAGATTATAGAAAAATGTAGGAGCAATAGGGTGGTCGTGATGGGAGATTTTAACTTCCCCAACATTGAATGGGACTCATGTAGTGTTGGACGCGTAGATGGAGCAGAATTTCTAAGGAGCATCCAGCAGAGTTTTTTAGAGCAGTATGTAAATAGTCCAACTCGGGAAGGGGCCATACTGGACCTGGTATTGGGGAATGATCCCGGCCAGGTGGTTGAAGTTTCAGTCGGTGATTACTTTGGCGAATAGCGATCACAATTCCGTAAGTTTTAGAATACTCATGGACAAAGACGAAAGCGGTCCAAAAGGAAGTGTGCTAAATTGGGGAAAGGCCAAGTATAACAAAATTTGGCAGGAGCTATGGAATGTGGATTGGGAGCAGCTGTTTAAGGGTAAATCCACATTTGAAATGTGGGAGTCTTTTAAGGAACGGTTGATTAGAGTGCAGGACAGACATGTCCCTGTGAAAATGAGGGATAGAAATAGCAAGATTAGGGAACCATGGATGACGGATGGAATTGTGAGACTAGCTAAGATGAAAAAGGAAGCATACATAAGATCTAGGCGACTTAAAACTGATGAAGCTTTGGAGGAATATCGGGAAAGTAGGACAAATCTCAAACGCGCAATAAAGAGGGCTAAAAGGGGTCATGAAGTATCTTTAGGCTAACAGGGTTAAGGGAAATCCCAAAGCCTTTTATTCGTATATAAGGAGCAAGAGGGTAACTAGAGAAAGGATTGGCCCACTCAAAGACAAAAGAAGAAATTTATGCGTGGAGTCAGAGAAAATGGGTGAGATTCTTAATGAGTACTTTGCATCGGTATTCAACAAGGGGAGGGACATGACGGATGTTGAGGATAGGGATGGGTGTTTAAATACTCTTGGTCAAGTCGGCATAAGGAAGGGGGAAGTTTTGGGTATTCTGAAAGGCATTATGGTGGACAAGTTCCCAGGTCCGGATGGGATCTATCCCAGGTTTCTGAGGAAAGCGAGGGACAAAATAGCTGGGGCCTTAACAGATTTCTTTGCAGCATCCTTGAGCATGGGTGAGGTCCCGGAGGACTGGAGAATTGCTAATGTTGTCCCTTTCTTTAAGAAGGGTAGCAGGGATAATCCAGGGAATTATAGACCTGTGAGCTTGACGTCAGTGGTCGCAAACCGTTGGAGAAGGTACTGCGGGATAGGATCTATTCACATTTGGAAGAAAATAGACTTATCAGTGATAGGCAGCATGGTTTTGTACAGGGAAGGTCATGTCTTACAAACCTAATATAACTCTTTGAGGAAGTGACAAAGTTAATTGATGAGGGGAGGGCTATAGATGTCATATACATGGACTTCAGTAAGGCGTTTGATAAAGTTTCCCATGGCAGGTTGATGGAAAAAGTGAAGTCGTATGGGGTTCAGGGTGTACTAGCTAGATGGATAAAGAACTGACTGGGCAACAGGAGACAGAGAGTAGTGGTGGAAGGGAGTGTCTCAAAATGGAGAAAGGTGACTAGTGGTTTCCACAGCGATCCGTGCTCGGACCACTGTTGTTTGTGATATACATAAATGATTTGGATGAAGGTATAGGTGGTCTGATTAGCAAGTTTGCAGATGATATTAAGATTGGTGGAGTTGCAGATAGAGAGGAGGATTGTCAGAGATTACAGCAAAATATAGATTGATTGGAGAGTTGGGCAGAGAGATGGCAGATGGAGTTCAATCCAGGCAAATGTGAGGAGATGCATTTTGGAAGATCTAATTCAAGGGCGGACTATACGGTCAATGGAAGACTCCTGGGGAAAATTGATGTACAGAGAGATCTGGGAGCTCAGGTCCATTTTACCCTGAAGGTGGCAACGCAGGTTGATAGAGTGGTCAAGAAGGCATACAGCATGCATGCCTTCATCGGACGGGGTATTGAGTTCAAGAGTCGGCAGGTCATGTTACAGTTGCATAGGACTTTGGGTAGGCCACATTTGGAATACTGCGTGCAATTCTAGTCGCCACATTACCAGAAGGATGTGGATGCTTTAGAGAGGGTGCAGAGGAGGTTCACCAGGAGGTTGCCTGGTATGGAGGGTGCTAGCTATGAAGAAAGGTTGAGTAGATTAGGATTGTTTTCGTTGAAAAGACGGAGGTTGAGGGGGGACCTGATTGAGGGCTACAAAATTATGAGAGGTATGGACAGGGTGGGTAGCAACAAGCTTTTTCCAAGTGTGGGGATGTCAATTACAAGGGGTCACGATTTCAAGGTGAGAGGGGGAAAGATTAAGGGAGATGTGTGTGGAAGGTTTTTTACGCAGAGGGTGGTGGGTGCCTGGAACGCTTTGCCAGCGGAGGTGGTAGAGGCGGGCACGACAGCATCATTTAAGATGCATCTAGACAGATATATGAACGGGCGGGGAACAGAGGGAAGTAGATCCTTGGAAAAGAGAAGACAGGTTTAGATAACGGATCTGGATCGGTGCAGGCTGGGAGGGCCGAAGGGCCTGTTCCTGTGCTGTAATTTTCTTTGTTCTTGTTCTTTGTTGGCAGGGTAATGAGCATTTCTTGAGATGACTGAAACAATGTGTTGGGGAAAGGAAGAACATATGGCAGTGTACAATACAGGTGGGGGGCGGGGAGCTGAAGGCATTTTGATGATCCAATTATTTCCATTTTCTACAGGGTGAACCATTCATTATGGTGGACAATCAGGATGACACCGTAGTCAAATGTAAGGCAGATTAATGAAGTATAGCTCATGTTTTATTTGTCTTACCAAGGGAGAACATTTGTAGAACTGCATATATTCTATGATAGAATAAATTGTATCCAGTCTTTGTAAATAAATTTCTGCTGGGTCCAAAGGCCTTTTCTTCAATTATGTATTTTTTGAAGAATAGGTAGAGCATGTAATGGGCATGATCCAATGGCCTCGTCATGCCCGACTTGGTGACGCAACAAGGCCGTTAAATCTTGCAAGAGACCTCTTGCGGGATTTGCGACACTTGGAACGCAAGATCTGACAAGACCTTGCGAGATGTCGCGATCTGGATCTTGCCCTCACTGGGCGAGATCTAGATTAACATATTTAAAAGATCCATTAGGCTCATTTAAATATGTCAACGCCAGATTCTCCCGAGGCCTGGGAACTAACGATCTCGCCTGGGAGACCGCCATGGTGCTGTTTGGCACTGGTCCACACAAACATGGGCCAGGCGTAATGGCAACTGTGGAGTCTCCCAGGCCATTGCAGGCCCCCGTGTGGCCTGGCTCTGGGCAGGGTATTATCCTGGCACTCTTGTTGCCACCTGGGCACCTTGGCACTGCCAGCCTTGCACCTTGGCGCACCCAACTGGGCACCCTGGAAATGCCACTCTGACACTGCCAGCATGCCTGGGTGGCACTGTTAGGTTGGCAGAGATACTGCCAAGGTGCCATTACCTGAGACCCAAACAGGTGACTCTGAACAGTACGAGCAGTGTGAATGTCAGAAACAGCAAAGTTTTCCTCTGTGAGTTCAGGAAGGGCAGGTGTGCCCCTCTTCAAGGCCCAACAAAGAAAGTTGCATCCACCATGCACCATCTCTCCTTTGTTCCCACAAGTCCCTCCTGGAAGTCCGCCTATTTGCCATGTACTTGGAAGACTTGAGGCGTCCCTGTCTTCAGCAGCATACAGTCATTCTGTGCCTGCTTCACACTTGGATTGGGCAAGAATTGGACTCTTGGCTCTTGTTCACTTTCCCATGTTTCAATTAAACCCTAAAGGCTATCATTATTCTGTCAAAGTAAAACATCTGTATATGACTTAATTTTGCCGAGTAATTTAGAAAATATTTTCGAAGTTAAATTATTAAACAAGTCATGTCTGCTTTTGAAACAGGATTGGTGGAAGCAAAGTAAGCAGTTGGAACTTTTGACAAACCTAACATTCCCATTCCCTACTTCCTCGTCATCTGTCCATCTCCGGACAAAGCAGCTCTTCAAATCCTATGTCAGTTCTAGCCTTGGAACGGTAACGCAGTACTAATTTTGGATACACACCTGCTGGAAAAAAGTTCTGAAAATGACTGCTTAGGTGGCAGATCTTTTATTTTTTATCAATGTAACTAACTTTCCTCGCGCCATAAACAAAGCTGACAGGAAAAATGCATTATAAAATGAAACATCACCATTAGGAGAAACCACAGAAAGGTTCTGAAGCAACAAGAGAGTTGTTGTTGACCAAAGAAGAACTGTGTTGTTGTGGTGATTGTCCCTTTAAGAGCAACGCAGCAGAAAAGGGTCACCTGGCGCACGCGATTAGCCTGGGCCACACTTAGACCACTGAGGAGCTCCGCTTGCCGGAACTCTGCAGTGTAGGGAGAGATTGGGACGCCATTTGAAAATGGCATTCCAATCTCTCGACACCACCGATTGTGAACCCTGAACCCCTCCGAAGCCCCAATTCACCTATACTGGTCCTCACCCCCACCCCCACCCCCCCCCCCTCCCCCTGCACCCGCACAAGGCACAAAAATGTTTCTACAATGTATACTTCCTATCACATTAGGGTATATTTTCCGGTCCTGCCCACCTCAGGGATTGTCACAGGCGGGACTGCTTAAAAGTCCATTGACCTTGGGCACCAATTTCCGGTCTCAGGGCGGGCGCAACTGGAAAGCCCTGCCTGCTGTGCCCCAAGGAAGTCTTGCATTTTTGTAGTGCCTAGCAGCTTTCACAATCTCAGGACATCCCAAGGCACCATACAGCCAATAAAGTACTATTGAATTGTTCACTGATGTAATATAGGAAATGCAGCCACAAAGTTACACAGAAGAAGCTTCCACAAACAGCAATGTTTATCTGTTTCTCTGATGTTGATTCAAGGGTAAATGTTGGCCATGACACCAGGGGTGGTCCCCCTGCTCTTCTTTGAAATAGTGCTATGTGATTGCCATGAGAGATGCATTTTTGACGAAGAAGAGTTATGTTGGTATTCTGTGTAGGTAAAGAAAGGTGTGCGTGCGTACAGCGAGCTATTAGGTCAACTTGACTGAGTGGATCCAGCCTCAATGATAGCACCTCTGAGGGTGCAGCACCCCATCAGTGCTGCACTTGAGTGTCTGCCTAGACGTTGCTCAGGCCCTGCAACGGGGACTTAAATCCACAGCCTTTTGATTTGGAGGCGAAGAATGTTACCAACTGAGCATATAGCTGCCACGTTTTTTTTAAAAATCACACCGTAAATTACTTTTTGCAGCTGTTTCCAAAGGATCAGAAATATCATCCTGTCTGAGACAATGAATATTTATCTTATTTTAATGTTTGCTTCAATATATCCACATTTTGATTGTTTTGTAAAACTATTACTGCTGCCTGGTTCACCGAAAGGAAACTGAACATTCAAAATGAAAGGTGATTTCAAAATCATGCTTCCCCATTGGAAAGAATTAGCGGTTCACAACACAGACAGAAATGCAATGACATCAGTCGGGCCTCAAATCACCCCCATTCACTTGGGAAAATGATATCAGTGCCCGTACCGGTCTGTGGTAGATTTTGTTTCAATATTAACACAATTTGGTCTCTTAAAATTACCGCACATTCTGAGTAGCTTAAAGATCCAGGATTTCCTCAGGACACACTGTACTTTTAGTCCAGGGCTGGGCCAGGGTAGCTTCCTTCAATAACACTGACTTCACAGGAAACTATTTGGCTTATTGATCTTTTGTGATGGAGCCATGAAAAAGCCACGTCTTGCATTCTTCTGTTTCAATTTCAGTCTCACAACATCATCCCAGTCAGTGTCTGCTGCAGCCCAAAAGGGATTGGGAAGATTTTACAACTGACGAAGCATTTATTTTCACCTATCAACCCTCCACGTGTCGATCAGCATTGGATCCTTGGGGGCGATTTTCCATCCCCTCCTGCTGGTGGGGTTTTCCGGTCCCGCCGAAGTTGATCCCCGCCATGGGTTTACTGGTGGTGGAGAGGGCGAGCCATGCTAATTGCCATTGACTTTGCCGCGTCAATTGTCATTGACGATCCCGCTGGCGGTAGGTGGCAAGCCGTCGCCACTGGGGTGGGGGGTGGAGCGGGGATGCTGGAAATTTCCGGTCCTTGTTTCCCAAAGTCTCTAATTCAAAATTCTCATCCTGATCAAATCCCGTCATGACCGTGCCCTCTCTATTTCTGTAACACTCCAGAAATTCTGCAACCTTCCAATGCCAGTCTCTGAAAATTGTAGCTATTCACAGATATGTTTTTATTTGTTGGAGTCAGAGGGTGATTGAAAATACCTTTGCATGAAGTATTGGCGGTGCTGTGGATTAGTAGCCTTTTATTCTGATTTGTGAATGTTTTGGGAATATGGAATTTCAGTCAATCACGTGAAAATTATAAATTTGCATCTTGACACACCTGAAGTGTGGTAATTGAAAAATAATAACAAAATGCACCTTTACTCGTGGTGAGTTGACTACCTGGTTTTCATTCAAGTAATTTCATGAAATGAGGGGCGCGATTCTCCCAGCCCCGCGCTGGGCCGGAGAATTGCCGCAACCGTGCCATGCTGCCGGCGCGTGATTCTCTGAGGTGCGGAGAATCGGCGCCATTTGCGCCGGCGCGTTTGGCGCGGCGCTGCCGATTCTCCGGCCCGGATGGGCCGAGCGGCCACGTGGAAAAAGCAGAGTCCCGCCGGCGCCGTTCACCCCGGGTCGCTGCCGGCGGGAACTCTGCGCGAAGGGTCGGGGGGAGGCCTGTTGGGGGAGGGGAGGGGGGCTACGTCCCCGGGGGGGCCTCCAAGGAGGTCTGACCCGCGATCGGGGCCCACCAATCGGCGGGCCGGCCTCTCCCCCTCCCGGGCCTACTTTGTTGCGCGGCCTGCCCCTGAACCCCCACGCCATGATGCGTCGGGGCCGGCGCGCTGAAGATGTCCTCCGCGCATGCGTCTGTTGGCGCGGCGCCCATTGGCGCCGGGAAGGGAGGCTGGAGCGGTGTCAACCCTCCAGCGCCGTCCAGAATCGGTAGTCTCCACGCCCGTTTCACGCCATCGTGAAACGCGACGGCGTTCACGATGGCGTGAACACTTAGTCTCCATTATGGCGGCGGGATTGTCTGCTCCCGCCACTGTCAATGGGAATTCCCATTGAAACAACCCCATGTCGCTGGGAAACCTACGGGCGGGCATCCCGCTGCCGACAGGATCAGAGAATCCTACACAAGCTGTAAAATGCCCGCTGGTAAGTGAAATCTCTAATTATTTTAGAGCCAGTTGGAGGCTTTGTTGTGGGCAGGATTGTGGTAGGGTGGGGTAGGGGGACAGTGGGAGGGGTTTGGAGGTGGGGAATGGCGTGGGTCCGGGAGTGGGTTGCGAGGAGTTTGACAGGGTTTGGGTGAGGGGAGGTTGGGTGTGTGAGGAAGGTTGTTCATAGAATCATAGAAAAGTTACAAAACAGAAGGATGCCATTTGGCCCATTTTGTGCATGCCAGCCCAAGGACACCCAGGTGCCCTTCCTAATCTCACCTTCCTGCACCCAGTGCATTGCCCTGTTTTTTTTCCAAAAAATATACTTTATTCATAAAATCTATCATAAACATTACAGAACATTTTGAATTGTCTTGACTGTATATTTCCATCAGAGTTACACATTCCTTTGTCTTTCTTCCATTCAATTTTGATAACATTACACACATATCGCACTTTACATTACAATTCCTTCTTAAATATTTACATTGTCATGTTTGTTTTATACATTGGAGTGTTGGTGGCCCAGACCGAGGGGGGTTTACACTGTTACCCGCCCCTCGGTGTACATTTGCTGGAAAGACCTTACACAGTGGTCTTTCCCCATTGCGCCTTGGCGGCAGCTGCCCCAAGCTTGAGTGCGTCCCTCAGCACGTAGTCCTGGACCTTGGAATGTGCCAGTCTGTTGCTCAGAGCCACTTAAGGTGCAGCTCCAAGTACTTTTTAAAAGATTTTAGAGTCTCTGCCCTGTTGTATGGTCGGGGTATCACTTTTAAGGTTTAGTACCAAAAAATTAAAAACAGTACACCACTCAAAATTCTCTTTTGAATTTAAACCAGCATAGCAGTCTAAATTTTCATTGTCCTAAATTAGGTACAATTCTGATACCATACTGTGTTCATGTACCAGGGCTTGAGAACCTGGGGCCTCATCTAAATAAACATAAGAAACTAAAAACCGAGATTGATGTATTATGGTCAAAGATTGAAACCACTCAAATCTGTAAGTTGTAGTAACTGAGCCTTTATTGACAAATATGCTTGGGAGACACAACCTGCTCCAACAAGATGTCTGTCTGATACAAAGGCTGCTTAACATATTTATATTTTTTGGTTAACACCCTTGCACTATTGGATCGTAATTAGCAGCATGATAGAGGCTGCAGCTGAAACTTAACTAATTGAAGGCTGAAGTCTGCGATTCTTATCACACTTTTGCCTACTCATCCCGTGAAGATCATTAAGTTTGTGATTATTCCCACACCAGCACCAGGAGAAAGGACCGTGATAATTTATTTTAAAGCTGCTAATGTTCATAATTACATTTGCCCATAGAATTACTTCAGATGCAAAACAGGCTGTTGACTCACTGCTGCCTGTTTTTTTTTTACTCTGGCAAAGTCCCTAATTGCAATATTAAATCCCTATTTGTCACTCAGAGTGTGCCTTAAAAGGAAGGTTTTACAAACCTCTACTTCATTCTGGGTTCACCCCACCTTTCACCATTCTGTTTAAAGTGTGGGGGGGTGGGGGGGGGGGAGCATTCCCGATTTTCCGTTATAACAACATTGCACAATGCGGTTAAAGTAAAATTTCTGCTCTCTGGTTTGTTCAATAGCCGGAGTGCTTTCATCTGTGGGAGGCTCAAAACTATCACTGCATTATATTGGTGTTGCTCGTCATATTAATGACCCATGCTGCAACCGTCACCGTCCCCCCGTCCCCCCCCCCCACACACACACACACACACAGAAACAGGAGAAGCACTAGGGCCAATGATTTCTCTCCCTGATTTTGATTGATTTGATTTATTGTCACATGTACCAAAGTACAGTGGAAAGTATTTTTCTGCGGCCAAGGGAACATACACAGTACGTACATAGTAGACAAAAGAATAATCAACAGAGAACATTGACAAATGGTACATCGACAAACAGTGATTGGTTAGAGTGCGGAACAAGGGGCCAAACAAAGCAAATACGTGAGCAAGAGCAGCATAGGGCATCGTGAATAGTGTTCTTACAGGGAACAGATCAGTCCGAGGGGGAGTCGTTGAGGACTTTTGTAGCTGTGGAGAAGAAGCTGTTCCTACGTCTAGATGTGCGGATCTTCAGACTTCTGTACCTTCTGCCTTATGGAAGAATCTGGAAGAAGGCAGTGCCTGGGTGGGAGGGGTCTCTGATAATGCTGTCTGCCTTCCTGAGGCAGCGAGAGGTGTAGACAGAATCAATGTGAGGGTGGCAAGCTTGTGTGATGCGTTGGGCTGAGTTCACCACACTCTGCAGTTTCTTGCGATCTTGGACCGAGCAGTTGCCATACCAGGCTGTGATGCAGCCGAATTGGATGTTCTCTACCACACATCTGTAGAAGTTTGTGAGAGTTGATGCAGACATGCCAAATTTCTTTAGCTTCCGTAGGAAGACAAGACGTTGTTGGGCTTTCTTGACTGTTGCATCAACGTGAGTGGATCAGGACAGACTGTTGTTGATGGTAACCCCCAGGAACCTGGCCCGGCCTGCAGGGTTCAAACAATCCTGTGGACGAGGAATGGGCTAGAGACCTTACTAAGACCAGGGTGGGGTTCCTAGGGTTCAATAGTTGCCAACACAGTTCAGGTCAGGAGACTGTTAAGAGGGACAGGGAAAATGATGGAAGAAAAGGGGACCAGGATTTGAAATACGGGGCACAAAATATGGATAGATTCTAGAGGGAAAGGGTGAAACATGGGTAATATTAGTGTGGGCAAGAATAGAAATAATGCAGTAAGTCCCTTCTGCATGTCTGGGGAACACACTGTTGTAACACTCATTAACAGTGGATTCAGTGGATATGGAAAGTGCCACTTTTTGAAGGCAAACCCAGGTAGGATGCCAATCCCATGCCCGTATAGTTGTCATGTGATCATTCTGGCCAGATCTTTCTTTCCTTTGCCTGCCAAGGAAAAATATTCCTTTTCCATTGAATGCTGGCGAGAATCTCATTTTACGATTCCCACGGGATTTTGAACAGGGAACGTGGGCACAAAATTGCTCCCCCTGATGTTAGTTGCAGCATGCTCCAATCTTATTTTCCTCTATAGAATTAAAGGTTGACAACCAAAAA
Source organism: Scyliorhinus torazame (assembly GCF_047496885.1). NCBI lineage: Eukaryota > Metazoa > Chordata > Chondrichthyes > Carcharhiniformes > Scyliorhinidae > Scyliorhinus > Scyliorhinus torazame. The sequence goes on from NC_092707.1 coordinate 162,944,273, forward strand.
GTGCAAGGGCAGTTTATTTTTAACTCAGATATTTGCTTTAGGACCAATGATTTACCAGTTTCCCTGTTCTTTGTGATCTGTTGCCTTCATGGGTTTTACTTTTGAAGCTGATAACAAGAATAATTTTGTTAAATTAACTTCATTTTTCAGGGAAAACAAATGAAGATTAAAACAATTCAGCTTCTTCTCATTCTCTGATGTAAAAAGCCCAAATTTGAACCTGTGCTTTACTCAGTAGATACCCCTTTAGCTGAACGGATGCTGCCCCCTACTGGACATCACCACACAAGATCCAAACAATAATTTCAAACCACAATGATGTGCGTCTCTCATGCAGCCTATCTAGCTCAGAGTTTCGCTTCTACTTTGAGGTGTCAAAAAGAACATTAAAATCTTTACACAACTTAATGAAAAAGCCAATAAACTTGTACAATTCACACAGACCCACTCAGTTTGGTTTAGAGGGTGGCACAGTAGAATAGCGGTTAGCACTGTTGCTTCACAGTGCCAGGGACCCGGGGTTGATTCCCGGCTTGGGCCACTGTCTATGCGGAGTCTGCACGTTCTCTCCGTGTCTGCGTGGATTTCCTCCGGGTGCTCCGGTTTCCTCCCACAAAGTCCCGAAAGACATGCTTGTTAGGTGAATTGGACATTCTGAATTCTCCCTCTGTGTACCCGAACAGGCGCCGGAGTGTGGCACCTAGGGGATTTTCACAGTACTTCAGTGCAGTGTTAATGTAAGCCTACTTGTGACACTAATAAAGATTATTATTAAACTCTTCCACTAATTTACCACATGTCATAGAGAAAATTGCCATCGTCCCAGAGGACCATAGGCTGGTCTATTCCTTGAGAGGGAGCTGACCATTCGTGATTTAACCTGAGGGTCACCACACCTGAAGCGAGGGGCAAAGTTGAGAAGGCAGGACCTTCAAAAATAACTTCAGCCGGTATGGAAATTGAACCCACACTCTTGGCATCACAAACCAGCGTTCAGCCAACTGAGCTGACAGAGATAATGTTGATTGATTAACACAGCATTGAGTTGGAGATTGGTTAGTTTTCCCATCTCATAAGTAATACTTTTATATCTGCACACTCAGCTCTGATTTTATTCATTGTTAATAATAATAATCTGTATTAGTGTCACAAGTGGGCTAACATTAACATCGCAATGAAGTTACTGTGAAAATCCCCTAGTCGCCACATTGTTCGGGTACACTGAGAAAGAAATCAGAATGTCCAAATTACCTAACAGCACTTCTTTTGGGACTTGTTACCAGAGCACCCGGAGGAAACCCACATAGACAGGGGGAGAACGGGCAGACTCCGCACTAACAGTGACCCAAGTTGGGAATCGAACCAGGGTCCCTGTGAAGCAGCAGTGCTAACCATTGTGCTACCGTGCCCCCATATAATCAATCCTTCTTGGCTGCGGGGTGGGGCCATTGGATTGCAAATTTTACACTCCTGTTTAAAAAAGCGGGAGAGAGATAAACCCAGGAGCTATAGACCTTGGGTATGGGGGGGAACATTTAGAGATGATAATCTGAGTCAAACTTAATTGACATTTATTAATAGCAAACTGTGTTTGACTAACTTAATTGAGTTCTTCGATGAAGTCATATGGAGGGCGAATGAAGGTACTGTGATTGCGCTTGACAAGGTACCACATAATAACCTTGTTATCAATATTAAATCCCATGGATGCAAAATTGGGTTAAGGGAAGGAGAGAGTAGTGATGAACAGTTGTGTCTCAGATTGGAAGGAGGTACACAATGGTGTTCATCAAGGAGCTGGTACAGGGACCACTGCTCTGTCTGATATATACTAACGACCTTGACTTAGGTGTGTGATGATAAGTAGATTGTCATCTGTATTATCATCTGTATGTAAATAATAATATATGTATAACTGTTGTAGTTCCAGCATCCGACCAGCAGGTGGTGCGAGTATGCAGGGCACGCAACCCTGATGTACCATGTGTTCCAGGAGAATGTGTTAGTAAGGAGTTGATTTGTTGCATATTAGAGAAGCTCTGTAGTATCTTACTGTAAGTTAGTGTTAGACCATTATTTCCAACTGTATTGATCTTAGACATTTTAGTAATTCGTTAGTGTGGTGTTAGTAATAAATAACTTTGTTTCTAAAGCAAAGTCTAATATTCTTTGTTCACACTACAATCTGCAGATTATACATCAGCCCAATCAAAGAACATTACAGGGTGTTCAGGGTATAATTTCAAAGTTTGCAGATATAAAACTTGGAAATGCAATAAACAATGAGGTGGTTATTAAGAGGCCCCGGGAGGGCAAGACAGACTGGTAAAATGAGTAGTCACACGTAGAGGAAATTTAACATGTAAAATATAAAGTGATTAATTTTGGTAGGAGGAATCTGGGGCGTCATTCTCCGACCCCCCAGCGGGTCGGAGAATGGCCGTTGGCCACCGTGAATCCCGCCCCCGCCGGTTGCCGAAGTCTCCGGTACCGGATATTCGGCGGGAGCGGGAATCGGGCCACGCCGGTTGGCGGGCCCCCCCGCTCGATTCTCCGGCCCGGATGGGCCGAAGTCCCGCCGATAAATTGTCTGTCCCGCCGGCGTAAATTAGAGTCCCTATTTACCGGCGGGACAAGGCGGCGTGGGCGGGCTCCGGGGTCCTGGGGGGGCGCGGGGCGATCTGGCCCCAGGGGGTGCCCCCGCGGTGGCCTGGCCCGCGATCGGGGCCCACCGATCCACGGGCGGGCCTGTGCCGTGGGGGCACTCTTTCCCTTCCGCCTCCGCCACGGTCTCCACCATGGCGGAGGCGGAAGAGACTCTCCCCACTGCGCATGCGTGGGAAACTGTCAGCGGCCGCTGACGCTCCCGCGCATGCGCCGCCCCGACATGTCATTTCCGCGCCAGCTGGCGGGGCAACAAAGGCCATTTCCGCCAGCTGGCGGGGCGGAAATTCCTCCGGCGCCGGCCTAGCCCCTCAATGTTGGGGCTCGGCCCCCAAAGATGCGGAGCATTCCGCACCGTTGGGGCGGCGCGATGCCCGTCTGATTGGCGCCGTTTTGGGCGCCAGTCGGCGGACATCGCGCCGTTTGGGGAGAATTTCGCCCCAGGTTCGTGAATATGAAGTAGATGAAGAGATGGGTCATTTTTTGAGTTCACAGCTCATGCTTGTGCCTTTAGTGAGCTGTGCCACATGGGGGGTCACAGTTAACTTAAAATTCCACGTGTGTGAGGTGCTCCTGAGTATCACATTCCGTTGCGCAGTGATATTCAGCCACTAACAGCATGAATTCTGATGTGCAGTTCCTGAGCGGGCCCCCATCGGTTTAGGAGATAACAGGTGGAGGCTGCAGCACTTTCACGAGCAGGACATGGGGAATTGAAGGGGAGTGTCATGCTTGGCCAGTTTCTGTTGCCTTTAATCAACTTTCTGGCGATAGCAATCATGCCATGTAGATGAAGAAAAGCAGAGGAGAAAATGCATCAAACTTGAATTCATTCAAAACTGAGCTGCCTGTAGTCTAATATAAACCGTGGTCTCCCGGTTTATCAATGCATTGAATTTTTAAATCTCATTTTGTGTTCAAATTCCACCATGGCCTTTTCCTTCCCTGCAACCTCCCTAGAACTCAGCATTCTCTCTATTCTGCATTTTTCCTCATCTTTGACTTCCTTCCCCTTCTCTTGCCTTTTCCCTATAACCCTGTACATGTCTCTATTCAAATAATCATCTTCTTCCCTCTTGAATGCCTCAATTGAACCTGTCTCCGCCACATTTCCAGGCCGTGCATTCCAGACCCGAACCACTCGGTGGATGAAAAAGATTTTTGTCACATCACATTTGCTTCTTTTGCAAATCACTTTGAATCAGTGCCCTCAATCCTTTTACGAGCAGGAACAGTTTCTCCCTATCTACTCTGTCCAGCCCCCTTGTGATTTTGAACTCTCTAACAAATCTCCTCTTCACCTTCTCTCCAAGAAAAACAGTCCCAACCTTTTGGGTCTATCCTTGTGACTTAAGTTTCTCACCCTTGGAACCAATCTTGTAAACCTCTTCTGCACTCTCTCCAATGTGTTCACATCCTTCCTATAGTGTGGTGCCCAGAACTGTACACAATACTCCAGCTGAGGTCTAATTAGCATCTTGTACAAGTTTAGCATAACCTCCTTGCTATTGTACTCTATGACACTATTAATAAAGCCTAGGATACTCTATGTTTTTCTAACTGCTCTCTCCACCCGTCCTTTCACCTTCAATGACTTATGCAGATGTACACTCAGGCTCCTCTGCTCTTGAACCCCTTTAGCATTGCATCCCTTACCTTACATTGCCTCTCTGTGTTCTTCCTACCAAAATGAATCACCTCACACTTTTAGAAGAACATTAGCCTGGGCCTCTGGACTGCTAGTCCAGCAACATTACCACTTCGCCACCACTGCCCCTACCGCCAAAGGTTTTGATTTTTAAAAACTTATTCTTTCATGGAATGTGGATGTCACTAGCAAGGCCTGCATTTGTTGCCCTGTCCCTAATTGCCCTCAAACAAGTGGCTTTCTCGGCTATTTCGACAGGTAGTTAAGAGTTATCTACATTGTGGTAGGTCTGCAGTTACATGGAGGTCAGCTGGTAAGGATGGAAGATATTCTTTCCTAAAGGGACATTAGTGAACCGGATGGGCTTTTATGACAATATATGATAAGTTTCACACTCGCTGTTACTGAGACTAGTTTTCAATTCCAGATTTTATTCATTGAACTTCAAGTCAACCAGCTGCCATGGTGGGATTTAAACCCCTGTCCCCAGAGCATCAGCATGGGCCTCTGAATTACTAGTCCAGTGATGCTATCACTATGCCATCATCTTGTCCTCCTTTCCCCTCACCCACCAACACCCACCCCGCTGTCTCCCTTGTATGGTTATCTAGCTTCTCAATAAATGTATCTATTCTATTTGCCTCAACTTCGTCATGTGGTAGCAAGTACTACTTTTTCTAGGTTACGAAACTTCTCCTGAGTTCTGTCATGATATGCACTCATGCACATAATGAGATACAGACAGGCAGTGACAGACACCCAGCACAGGCAATCAACACACAGGACAGAACAAAACCAATCACCAGGCAGAACACTAGAGGGGGTTTTCCCACTATAAAACACACGAGGCATCAGCACTCTGCCTCTTTCCCCTGGTGACAACTGTAGTGACAGTCAGGGTGTATATAATCAGTTAGCACCTTCTACACGTGGCTCAGAGCTAGTCTGCTCTAGTTAGTTATAGTTAGCACACTTAGATCAGTAGAGTGTCAACCCACAGCAAGCTGTGTGCAGTGCTCCAGAAGTTCAATAAAACATATTGAACTAACGTCCAAGTTTGGTGCCTACTTTACAGTACAACTGCATCCAGTTGCAGTCCGTGTTACCCCAGGGTGAATAACACAAGTTCCTTTATTACATTTATTGGTGACTCTTATGTTTATTACCCACTTCCAAATTGCATTACTTAATGTTTTCCGACATGGAAAAATGTTCAGCAGCTTCTCACCATTATTTTACAGAGTGTTTGTCCTTCCCAGCTCTAGGTGTTACCTTTGTGTGAGTCATAATAACTTGCGTTTACCCTACCTATCATCTGATCCTCAGGAGGGAGCCGAGGTGCACAAGTATTGTGAGTTTTGGGGGGGGGAGAATGTAATTTTGTCCGAATCTGAAATCTGTACAAGTGCACTTCAAGTAGGGGTCACACCAGGTTGTGATTTATAAACAAAACGCAAACCAAAAACCACAATAAACCAATTGTAGGAGAATGTTTGGGCAGACAGGAATTCCAACATTGTGGCATTTGCAATAGAACACGGCGCTCAAAGTAAAGAATTTAGCCTGGGAGAATTTATTTTTGGCCAAGTGACAAGCTTGTATTTTGGGAGCTGGGTTGAAATGGCCTGGAGTGGTTGTGTTTTAAAGGGGACTTTGTAGATAGACGAAGCTATGTATTGCAGCCACAATCTGTCATGCATCATTCCCACAGCTAACTTCTTGGGAGTCATTTATTTTGGCTTCTGTCACAAGGCATTAGGCCACTAAATATTTTAATGGTCGACCTTGTGTCACGTGAACATAATGGGAAAATTGTAACTAATATTGTGCTATCACCACTATTGGGGAACCAATTGGGCTGTTGGTGTTGCCAGGCAGAGAAAACAGGTTTAAATTAGATCAATTTAAACCCTTAAATCATTGGATCGCAATTTAAATATTAAAAAGGGCTTATCGTCTCAAACGTGTCCCTTCAACAGGTCAATTACAAACTGGAGCCAGCTGTATCTCTGGCATTGTCAGAACATGAAGGATATTCCAAGACTGTTACAGCCCCATTAAAGGCAGCTGAAAATGAAAATTGCTTATTGTCACAGGTAGGCTTCAAATGAAGTTACTGTGAAAAGCCCCTAGTCACCACGTTCCAGCGCCTGTTTGGGGAGGCTGGTACGGGAATTGAACCCGCGCTGCTGGCCTGCCTTGGTCTGTTTTAAAAGCCAGCTCTTTAGCCCTGTGCTAAACCAGCACTTTAGGATTGGTCCATGACATCGCCAGTTAATGTAAGGAATAACTTTGCTTTTATAAGCTGATGGTCTCTAGGAACTGAACAAAAACGCGTTTCATTTTGGATCTTTACAGCAGATTATCATTCTGGATTGGATTTTAACCCAGTTGGAAAAATAACCCAAAATGCCACCCAATTCCCCCAAACAGCGACTTTTTGCTTTGTGCATAAGTCATTGCGAAGAAATCCAAGTTGTAACGCTTGCGACATCTTTGCAACTGGGATTAAATATACTCTTAGACTTGTAATAAAACACACTTTTTATACCCTATACACGCAGCATGTGTCATGGTGTTATCAGTGGTTTACAACAAATATTTACTCAGCACTCGCCACTTGTGCTTCTGCTGTCAGTTGGATTATATTATTGAAACAGACCCGCCACACGTGTCTCTTCTATATACATTCAACTTTATTTTAACTGTCATTAGCATTGTTTCAATTTGTCAGGTGCGAAAAGATGACTACATAGCCTCTAGAGGTTGTCATCTAAACCACTAGAATACTTGAATGAAATGAAATGAAAATCACTTATTGTCACAAGTCAGCTTCAAATGAAGTTACTGTGACAAGCCCCTAGTCGCCACATTCCAGTGCCTGTTCGGGGAGGCTGGTACGGGAATCGAACCGTGCTGCTAGCCTGTCTTGGTCTGCTTTCAAAGCCAGCAATTTAGCCCTGTGCTAAACCAGCCCCATTTCACACACTTACCGATTGCTCCTTAAAGCTAGAATTTTCAAACTGATTTAATGAGCCATTCGCAGTTTCACAGTACAGCCATGTGTGTTTCGCCATGCACCGTTTAACCTTCTGAGATGTGCCTTGTCAATTATGGTCCTTTCTATCACAGGCATGCACATAAATACCTCAGCATGACAGCTACATCATTTAAGTATTTATTTGACAAATTATTGCAGCAACTCCACTACAGAAGCTCAGCTCAGACACCTCCGTGTTGGCTACTGAGGCAATTGCGTGATAAACCCGACAGTACTGCAGTGCAAATGTGTGTTGTGAGGGACAATGTTTTTACTTAAACCGATAAAATTAATAGTGTCAGCTGTGTTGGAGTTTCCTGGCAAACCTGATAAGGATGTGCTAGGTGCAAGGTTCAAGCAGAGAACTGGATGTCTTCCATGCATCAAATTGCCCTCATTCCTCCAACTGCACAGTAGTACAATGGTTAGCACTGTTGCTTCACAGCTCCAAGGTTGCCAGGTTCGATTCCCGGCTTGGGTCACTGTCTGTGCGGAGTCTGCACATTCTCCCCGTGCCTGTGAGGGTTTCCTTCGGGTGCTCCGGTTTCCTCCCACAAGTCCCGAAAGACGTGCTTGTTAAGTGAATTGGACATTCTGAATTCTCCCTCTGTGTACCCGAACAGGTGGCCGAATGTGGCGACTAGGGGTTTTCACAGTAACGTCATTGCAGTGATAATGTAAGCCTATTTCTGACAATAAAGATTATGTTATTATTTTTTTCATAAATTTAGAGTACCGAATTCATTTTTTCCAATTAAGGGGCAATTTAGCGTGGCCAATCCACCTACCCTGCACATCTTTTTTGGGTTGTGAGGGCGAAACCCATGCAAACACGGGGAGAATGTGCAAACTCCACATGGACAGTGACCCAGTCGGGATCGAACCTGGGACCTTGGCGCTGTGCCAACCACTGTGCCGCCATGCTGCCCTAAGATTATTATATTATTCATTCCTATTCTTCGGTGGTCCCTCAGGATTTGAGGACGACTTGCTTCCACCCCAGTGGGTTCTGTGATGGTTGCTCAAGTGATGATCTGCAGGCCCTGCCACAGGCAGGGCAGGTGGCGCTTGGAGGGTTGGGTATGAAATGAAATGAAAATCACTTGTCACAAGTAGGCTTCAATGAAGTTACTGTGAAATGCCCCTAGTTGCCACATTCCGGCACCTGTTTGGGGAGGCTGGTATGGGAATTGAACCACGCTGCTGGCCTGCCTTGGTCTGCTTTAAAAGCCAGCGATTTAGCCCAGTGTGCTTTGGAGAACAGTGAACACTCTCCAACACCTTAGCTGTGTCGCTACGTGCTCCCGATGAAGAATCTTAATGTGGCTGATGCCTCCCTGAATGAACCTTCTCTGTTTTAGGGTTGGCCACAAGTCAGGGACTCCCTTGAGTCAGGGAGGTTGTTTGATCGCTTCAGGGATACTTTGAGGACTATTAGTGATTATGCTGATGATTTTACCTTTCTGCTAAATGCATGAAAGGCAGTATAATTCCCTAATGCTGCAGGTAACTGGTAGACACACCAACAGTTATGGGCTGTACTAATCTGACTAAAGATGCATCAGCCCAGCAAAGCAGCTTATTACAATCGTATTGCTGAAACAATAATCCTGGAACTGTTCTATGTCGAAGGCACATCATGTACCATCTCTTACTTAATCGCTATTAAAGACAAAGATTAAAGAATCCAGGTTTCCATGTTGTTGCGTATGATGAGTTGGAAGGTCGACTATTTTTGCAACCTAGTTTGACCAATATTGAAGTGTAATGCAACGCAACGCCGGCCCCGGGCTATATGGCGGAGCCCTATGGAGGCCCGGCGTGTGGGAACATAGGCCCTCACGGAACCAGCCCGCCCGCCGATTGGTAGGCCCCCATCGCGGGCCAGGCCACCTTGGAGGCCCCCCACGGGGTCGGATATCCCGCCCCCCCAGACAGAACTCCGAGGTCCCGCCGTGTGGGACCATACGTGACCCACGCCGGCGGCACTCAGCCGAACTCGGCGGGCACTCTGCCCGTCGAGGCCCAGAGAATCGGCCGGGGGAGGGGGGGTGGGGTCGCTTTCAACGGCCCCCGACTGGCGGGCGCCCAAGAATCGGCGAGCCGGCGCCGAGGTGCGGTTCTTGCTCTCCCCCGGGGATTCCCCGGCGCGGCGTCGGAGAATCCTGGCCCCAGAATCAATTTGACGGTGGGCAGGACCTCTGGCGGGAACTCCGCCCTGTCACTTATTGTAGCCACTTACACGCCCTCTCCTCCCAGCCTGAATTTTTAGGCGGGCGGAAGCAGGAACGAGGAGGGTGGGAAAGTGACACTTGCACTTCTCCGCATCTCAGGTCACGGGCCATCTCCCCCCCCAACCCCATATCACCCCCTCTTCCGCCCATCCCCATCTCCCCCCCCCATCCCCCCCATCTCAGGTCATGGGCCACCTTCCCCCCCCCCCCCCCCACCTCAGGTCACGGGCCACCTTCTCTCACCCCCCCCCCCATCTCAGGTCACGGGCCACCGTCTCCCCCCCCCCCCCCCCCATTTCAGGTCACGGGCCACCTTCTCTCCCCCCCCCCCACCTCAGGTCACGGGCCACCTTCTCTCCCCCCCCCCCCATTTCAGGTCACGGGCCACCTCCCCCCCCCCCCCATCTCAGATCACGGGCCACCTTCTCCCCCCCCCCCCCCATCTCAGGTCACGGGCCACCTTCTCCCCCCCCCTCCCCATCTCAGGACACGGGCCACCTCCCATACCCCCCCCCCAATCTCCCTCCCCATCCCCATCTCCCCCCCCCCCGTCCCCATCTCTCCCCCCAATCCCCATCTCTCCCCCCCGTCCCCATCTCTCCCCCCCAATCCCCATCCCCACCCGCCATCTGCCCCCATCCCATCCCCCCCCCATCTCCCATCCCGTCCCCATCTCTCCCCCCCAATCCCCATCTCCACCCCATCTCCCCCCGTCCTCATCTCTCCCCCCCCCCCGTCCCCATCTCTCCCCCCCAATCCCCATCTCCACTACATCCCCATCTCCCGTCCCCATCTCTCCCCCCCCCATCTCTCCCCCCCCCCGTCCCCATCTCTCCCCCCGTCCCCATCTCTCCCCCTCATCCCCATCTCCACCCCCTCCCCCTAATCCCCATCCTCATCTCTCCTCCCCCCCCGTCCCCATCTTTCCCCCCCAATCCCCATCTCCCCCCCGTCCCCATCTCTCCCCCCCAATCCCCATCTCCCCCCCGTCCCCATCTCTCCCCCGTCCCCATCTATCCCCCCCCCCATCCCCATCTGCCCCCATTTCCCCCCCCCCCCATCTCCCCACCCCATCCCCCCCATCTCAGGTCACGGGCCACCTTCTCTCCCCCCAACCCCCGCCCCCATCTCAGGTCGCGGGCCACCTTCTCCCCCCCCATCTCAGGTCACGGGCCACCTTCCCCCCCCCCCCATCCCAGGTCACAGGCCACCTTCTCTCCCCCCCCCCCCCCCATCTCAGGTCACGGGCCACCTTCTCCCCCCCCCTCCCCATCTCAGGACACGGGCCACCTCCCATACCCCCCCCCCAATCTCCCTCCCCATCCCCATCTCCCCCCCCCCCGTCCCCATCTCTCCCCCCAATCCCCATCTCTCCCCCCCGTCCCCATCTCTCCCCCCCAATCCCCATCCCCACCCGCCATCTGCCCCCATCCCATCCCCCCCCCATCTCCCATCCCGTCCCCATCTCTCCCCCCCAATCCCCATCTCCACCCCATCTCCCCCCGTCCTCATCTCTCCCCCCCCCCCGTCCCCATCTCTCCCCCCCAATCCCCATCTCCACTACATCCCCATCTCCCGTCCCCATCTCTCCCCCCCCCATCTCTCCCCCCCCCCGTCCCCATCTCTCCCCCCGTCCCCATCTCTCCCCCTCATCCCCATCTCCACCCCCTCCCCCTAATCCCCATCCTCATCTCTCCTCCCCCCCCGTCCCCATCTTTCCCCCCCAATCCCCATCTCCCCCCCGTCCCCATCTCTCCCCCCCAATCCCCATCTCCCCCCCGTCCCCATCTCTCCCCCGTCCCCATCTATCCCCCCCCCCATCCCCATCTGCCCCCATTTCCCCCCCCCCCCATCTCCCCACCCCATCCCCCCCATCTCAGGTCACGGGCCACCTTCTCTCCCCCCAACCCCCGCCCCCATCTCAGGTCGCGGGCCACCTTCTCCCCCCCCATCTCAGGTCACGGGCCACCTTCCCCCCCCCCCCATCCCAGGTCACAGGCCACCTTCTCTCCCCCCCCCCCCACATCTCAGGTCACGGGCCACCTTCCCCATCCCCATCTCCACCCCCCCATCTCAGATCACGGGCCACCTTCTCCCCCCCCCCCCCATCTCAGGTCACGGGCCACCTTCTCTCCCCCCCCCCATATCTCAGGTCACGGGCCACCTTCCCCATCCCCATCTCCCCCCCCCCATCCCCATCCCCCCCCCATCTCCCATCCCCATCTCCCCCCCCATCCCCATCTCCCCCCCCCATCCCCATCTCCCCCCCCCATCCCCATCTCCCCCCCCCATCCCCATCTCCCCCATCCCCATCTCCCCCCCCCATCCCCATCTCCCCCCCCCATCCCCATCTCCCCATCCCCCCAGCTCAGGTCACGGGCCACCTTCTCCCCCCCCCCCCCCCATCTCAGGTCACGGGCCACCTCCCCCCCATCCCCCCTCCCTCCCCCAAACCCATCTCCATCCCCATCTCCCCCCTCATCCCCATCTCCCTCCCCCACCCCATCTACCCCCCCCCAATCTACCCCCCCCTAATCTACCCCCCCATCCACCCCCCCCCTAATCTACCCCCCCATCCACCCCCCCATCTCAGGTCACGGGCCACCTTCTCTCTTCCCCCCCCCCCCGCATCTCAGGTCACTGGCCACCTCCCCCCCCATCCCCATCTCCTCCCTCCCATCCCCCCCCCCCATCTCAGGTCACGGGCTACCTTCCCCCATCTCAGGTCACGGGCCACCTTCTTCCCCCCCCCCCGGACGTTGGATATCCGGGACTCCCCCACTGCCTCATACCCCCACCCCAATGCAACGATTGCCCCGACCTCGCCTGTCCCGCAGGCGCAGAGGGCTGCAGTACTGATGCTGACCACTGTAGCGCTGTGCCCGGCCAGATACAAGAGCTACCGGCCAATCAACGGTCACATGAGTTTCAAACGTTCGGCGCTGACTCGGGGGGGGGGGGGGGGGGGCGGGGGCACCGATCGCTAGTCACCCTTAAAATTCTACCCTGTGTACCCCATGTGTCCAGTGCAGTGGCATATCGGCTCAGATCTTGCATTTCCAGGAGTGAAGAATGCTGAGATACTTGCTGCTTGAGGGCAGTGCAATGCCCCACTTCTGCTCACATCCAGAGGTTGTGGTGTACTTGAAGGGTGCGGAGGCGATTCGGGGAACAGAGGAGACTGGGGTGCCAGGGGTTGAGGGGGTGCAGAAGGGGAGGCAGAGAAGCTGGAGGGGTGAATGGAGAGGTGCCTGGTGTGCTGGATGTAGATTAGTGGCGAGGAGCCGGGGGGGGGGGGGTCTGTAATTAAGACTACATCAAATAAGAAATTGCAACAAATCAAGAAACACTTCAAGGTGCATTGAGCTGAACGCAGACCTCATAGGGCGCGTCTTCAGCTCATGGTGTCAAAAGGGGAGTGGGGTGGCGTGTGCCTTCTTCACCTGTCAGTTGGACTCACCCTGCAGCTTGAGTCGTACCTAGTCACGCAGTGAGCGGCAAAGGCCTCTACTTCACAGGAGTTCTGCAGATTTCACATTTTACTGTTTTTCTGCAATTCCTGTACAGCTGCTTTAAAAATATTCTGTAGATTAGCAATCTAATACCTGACAGGTTGCAACAATCCCAGAACGTTATAGAAATAACACAAAATGTTATTCCTGGCCAGTAGAATGTGCTGAATGTCTTACGGAACAGGAATGATCAAGTAATTATGTGAAACACTAATGGCAAACAGAATGTATTTCTCAAACAGCAAAGCAGACAGCTCACTTCACAGCGTAGTGATATATCATAAGAGGTTTTTTAAAGTTTTCACATGATACCTTGCACTAAAATTGAACAGATTCATATTTAATAGACTGACCATCTGTCCTGTAGCTGAGCTTCCACTTGAGCTTGCAACAGAGGGTACGGGTATGTATGCCAGTGCGTGAGTTCCACATTGAAGTAATCAGCAAGTTAATGATGCTTAAAATGGTAACTCAGCATATTGCGTTCAGCTAGTGCAATCAGTCAGTTTGGTGTACTGAGGGCTCTTATAATTACAAACACTATGAAATAATTTACCCTGATCAGCAAAATGATCTAAAGTACTGAAAGCTGCAAATCTGGAATATAAACAGGTGTGTTAATGTTAGTTTTTTTTAATTTCCTCTGTAAAAAGGTAAAACTGGTTCTCCTGTCGATTTGTTTTTGCTTTTGAGTGAGGTACTATTCTGAAAATAACCCAGGCTGACCCGTAAGGGAATGCTGCATTGTCAAAGTTGCCATCCATTGGATGAGATGCTAAATTACATCCTTGATTGATTGCTAAAGAGTCCATGGCAAAATAGATGAACTGAGAGCCTGGATTACTGCATTGAACGATCATGGTACAGCTAGAATGCAAACTCCTGGCGTGAATGCACTTGAACTGGCTGAAAGACTTCAGGCTGCGGGTGTTGAACTGGACTTAGAAGCTACAAAGGAGCTGGTCCATGTTACCTCCTTGTTTTTCAGGTCGGCGGCGCAGAGTAAAATATCAGCTGAAGATTTCATTGTGAAGCTAACAGACGGCAGCAGTAATTGGTCCAAGCACGCGCTTCAGGTTATTCGCCATGTGTGGACTGAACAGGGCAAACTAATTATGACAGCAGAAGCTGTCAAGCACATGCTCACCATGGGGCAGCTCGTGGACTTGCAGTGGAAGCTGGGAATGGCCATCAGCTCTGACAGCTGCAGATCCCTCAACCACCCCTATGTGACCATGATGCTGAAAGTAGCTGACTCGAGAAATAATCAGCAGATCGTTCGAAATGACTGTCCCTCAGTTTTGGAATTTTTCCAAGCCGTTCCTGGAAGTGGCTACTGCTCTTGAAACGGTGTGAAGTCTGGGGCTGATCTGAACCCCCTCCCCCTCCGCGACAAACCTTGATTCTGCTTCCATTACACAGAAGAGGAGGAAGTGGTTCCACAAAAAATGAGAAAAAACTGCACTCGGTTTTGATCCACTTATTTGGATTACATGTTTTTCCCTCTACTACCTATTACTTTCCAGTTGTTGAATATTAATAAATGCACTATTTTCGTTGTAAAAAAACCAATGATTAATTGCAGTTACAGAGACATGGTTAAAGGAGGGACAGGACTGGCAGCTTAACATTCCGGGATATCATTATTTTAGACGGGACAGAAGGGGAAACAAAAGAGGTGGGGGAGTTGCTTTGCTGATTAGGGAGCAGATCACAGCTGTGTTGAGGGAGGACACGTTGGAGGGATCTTGTAGTGAGGCATTATGGGTGGAGTTAGGAAATCACAATGTTGGGAGTGTACTATACACCTCCCAACAGCCCGCAGGAGACTGCGGAGCAATTGTGCAGTTAGATACTGAAAAAGTATGAAAAAGCAGGGTAGTTGTGATGGGTGAACTTCCCCCAAATTAACTGGGAATCCCTTACAGCCAGGGGCTCGGAAGGTGGGCACGGGAGCAATAGGTCAGAAGGTGAGAGCATTGAGGGAGAACTCGGGAATAGGGACAGTGTGGCTCTGAGGCAGAGCAGACGGGGAGAAGTTGCTGAACACAGCGGGTCTGGTGGCCTGAAGTGCATATGTTTTAATGCAAGGAGCATTACGGGTAAGGCAGATGAACTTAGAGCTTGGATTACTACTTGGAACTATGATGTTGTTGCCATTACAGAGACCTGGTTGAGGGAAGGGCAGGATTGGCAGCTAAACGTTCCAGGATTCAGATGTTTCAGGCGGGATAGAGGGGGATGTAAAAGGGGAGGTGGAGTTGCGCTACTTGTTCGGGAGAATATCACAGCTATACTGCGAGAGGACACCTCAGAGGGCAGTGAGGCTATATGGGTAGAGATCAGGAATAAGAAGGGTGCAGTCACAATGTTGGGGGTATACTACAGGCCTCCCAACAGCCAGCGGGAGTTGGGGAGCAGATAGGTAGACAGATTTTGGAAAAGAGTAAAAACAACAGGGTTGTGGTGATGGGAGACTTCAACTTCCCCAATATTGACTGGGACTCACTTAGTGCCAGGGGCTTAGACGGGGCGGAGTTTGTAAGGAGCATCCAGGAGGGCTTCTTAAAACAATATGTAAACAGTCCAACTAGGGAAGGGGCGGTACTGGACCTGGTATTGGGGAATGAGCCCGGCCAGGTGGTAGATGTTTCAGTAGGGGAGCATTTCGGTAACAGTGACCACAATTCAGTAAGTTTTAAGGTACTGGTGGACAAGGATAAGAGTGGTCCGAGGATGAATGTGCTAAATTGGGGGAAGGCTAATTATAACAATATTAGGCGGGAACTGAAGAACATAGATTGGGGGCGGATGTTTGAGGGCAAATCAACATCTGACATGTGGGAGGCTTTCAAGTGTCAGTTGAAAGGAATACAGGACCGGCATGTTCCTGTGAGGAAGAAAGATAAATACGGCAATTTTCGGGAACCTTGGATGACGAGTGATATTGTAGGCCTCGTCAAAAAGAAAAAGGAGGCATTTGTCAGGGCTAAAAGGCTGGGAACAGACGAAGCCTGTGTGGCATATAAGGAAAGTAGGAAGGAACTTAAGCAAGGAGTCAGGAGGGCTAGAAGGGGTCATGAAAAGTCATTAGCAAATAAGGAAAATCCCAAGGCTTTTTACACGTACATAAAAAGCAAGAGGGTAGCCAGGGAAAGGGTTGGCCCACTGAAGGATAGGCAAGGGAATCTATGTGTGGAGCCAGAGGAAATGGGCGAGGTACTAAATGAATACTTTGCATCAGTATTCACCAAAGAGAAGGAATTGGTAGATGTTGAGTCTGGAGAAGGGGGTGTAGATAGCCTGGGTCACATTGTGATCCAAAAAGACGAGGTGTTGGGTGTCTTAAAAAATATTAAGGTAGATAAGTCCCCAGGGCCTGATGGGATCTACCCCAGAATACTGAAGGAGGCTGGAGAGGAAATTGCTGAGGCCTTGACAGAAATCTTTGGATCCTCGCTGTCTTCGGGGGATGTCCCGGAGGACTGGAGAATAGCCAATGTTGTTCCTCTGTTTAAGAAGGGTAGCAAGGATAATCCCGGGAACTACAGGCCGGTGAGCCTTACGTCAGTGGTAGGGAAATTACTGGAGAGAATTCTTAGAGACAGGATCTACTCCCATTTGGAAGCAAATGGACGTATTAGTGAGAGGCAGCACGGTTTTGTGAAGGGGAGGTCGTGTCTCACTAACTTGATAGAGTTTTTCGAGGAGGTCACTAAGATGATTGATGCAGGTAGGGCAGTAGATGTTGTCTATATGGACTTCAGTAAGGCCTTTGACAAGGTCCCACATGGTAGACTAGTACAAAAGGTGAAGTCACACGGGATCAGGGGTGAACTGGCAAGGTGGATACAGAACTGGCTAGGTCATCGAAGGCAGAGAGTAGCAATGGAAGGGTGCTTTTCTGATTGGAGGGCTGTGACTAGTGGTGTTCCACAGGGATCAGTGCTGGGACCTTTGTTGTTCGTAGTATATATAAATGATTTGGAGGAAAATGTAACTGGTCTGATTAGTAAGTTTGCAGACGACACAAAGGTTGGTGGAATTGCGGATAGCGATGAGGACTGTCTGAGGATACAGCAGGATTTAGATTGTCTGGAGACTTGGGCGGAGAGATGGCAGATGGAGTTTAATCCGGACAAATGTGAGGTAATGCATTTTGGAAGGTCTAATGCAGGTAGGGAATATACAGTGAATGGTAGAACCCTCAAGAGTATTGAAAGTCAAAGAGATCTAGGAGTACAGGTCCACAGGTCATTGAAAGGGGCAACACAGGTGGAGAAGGTAGTCAAGAAGGCATACGGCATGCTGGCCTTCATTGGCCGGGGCATTGAGTATAAGAATTGGCAAGTCATGTTGCAGCTGTATAGAACCTTAGTTAGGCCACACTTGGAGTATAGTGTTCAATTCTGGTCGCCACACTACCAGAAGGATGTGGAGGCTTTAGAGAGGGTGCAGAAGAGATTTACCAGAATGTTGCCTGGTATGGAGGGCATAAGCTATGAGGAGCGGTTGAATAAACTCGGTTTGTTCTCACTGGAACGAAGGAGGTTGAGGGGCGACCTGATAGAGGTATACAAAATTATGAGGGGCATAGACAGAGTGGATAGTCAGAGGCTTTTCCCCAGGGTAGAGGGGTCAATTACTAGGGGGCATAGGTTGAAGGTGAGAGGGGCAAGGTTTAGAGTAGATGTACGAGGCAAGTTTTTTACGCAGAGGGTAGTGGGTGCCTGGAACTCGCTACCGGCGGAGGTAGTGGAAGCAGGGACGATAGGGACATTTAAGGGGCAGCTTGACAAATATATGAATAGGATGGGAATAGAAGGATACGGACCCAGGAAGTGTAGAAGATTGTAGTTTAGTCGGGCAGTATGGTCGGCACGGGCTTGGAGGGCCGAAGGGCCTGTTCCTGTGCTGTACATTTCTTTGTTCTTTGTTCTTTGAGAGCAATTTGTTAAATGCGTCCAGGAGGACTTTTTGCTACAGTATGTTGGCAATCCAACCAGGGAGGGGCCATACTAGACTTTGTATTGAGAAATGAGCCAAGCCAGGTGATTGATGTTTCAGTGGGGGAGCATTTCGGGTTTAGTGACCATAATTCCATAAGATTTGGAACAGTCTTTTCGAAGCGTGGCCCGCAGGTGAGGGTGCTTCAGTGAGCGAGGGTCAATTACATCCAAATTAGACAGGAACTGGGGAATGTGGATTGGGAGCGGCTATTTGAAGGCAAATTCACGTCTGACATGTGGGTGGCTTTTAAAGGCCAGCTGTTGAAGTGCAGGACAGGCAGGTCCCCGCAAAAATGAAGGATAGAAATGGCAAGATTTGGGAACCATGGATGACCAGGGAAATTGTAACCTTAGTCAAAAGGAAATAGGAAGCATACAATAGATCTAGGCATCTAAAAACCGACTAAGCCCTTGAGGCGTACAGTGAAGGTAGGAAGGAACTTAAATGTGTAATTAGGAGGGCTAAAAGGAGCCATGAAATGTCTTTAGCAAACAAGGTCCAGGAGAAACCCAAGGCTTTTTATGATTATACTATGAGCAAGAGGGTAGCAAAAGAAAGAGTAGGCCCACTCACGGACAATGGAGGGAAGTTATGCGTGGAACCACAAGAAGTGGGTGAAATCCTTAATGAGTATTTTGTATCGGTATTCACCAGGGAGAAGGACATGGCGGATGTTGAGGTCAGGGATAAGTGTGTGAACGATCTTGAGAACATCAATATATCAAAGGAGGAAGTGTTGAGTATCCTAAATTGCAATAAGGTAGACAAGTCCCCGGGACCGGATGGAATCTATCCCAGGTTACTACGGGAGGCAAGGGGAGAAATAGTTGGGGCCTTAACAGACATCTTCACATCTTCTTTGACCACAGGCGAAGTTCCAAAGGACTGGAGAATAGCCAATGTTATTCCCTTGTTTAAGAAAGGAAGCAGGGACAATCCAGCAAATTAAAGGCCGGTGAGCCTGACATCAGTGGTGCGGAAGCTGTTGGAAAACCTATTGAGGGACAGGATATATGCACATTTGGAGAAAAATGGACTAGTTAGTGACAGGCAGCATGGTTTTGTATGGGGAAAGTCATGCCTCACCAACTTGATTGAGTTTTTTGAAGAGGTGACAGGGAAAATTGATGAGGGAAGGGCTGTAGATGTAGTTTATATGGACTTTCGTAAGGCATTTGACAAAGTTCCACATGGCAGATTGGTACAAACACTAAAAATCACATGGGATTCGGGATGGGCTGGCTAGATGGATACAGAACTGCCTTGACTATAGAAGACAGAGAGTAGTGGTGGAAGGGTGTTTTTACAGAATGGAGATCTGTAGCTAGTGGTGTTCTGCAGGGATCAGTGCTGGGACCTCCGGGGCGTCATTCTCCGACCCCCCGCCGGGTCGGAGAATGGCCGTTGGCCGCCGTGAATCCCGCCCCCGCCCCCTCCGAAGTCTCCGCTCCCGGAGATTGGGCGGGGGCGGGAATCCGGCTGCGCCGGTTAGCGGGACCCCCCGCTGGATTCTCCGGCCTGAATGGGCCGAAGTCCCGCCCAGAAATTGCCTGTCCCGCCGGCGTAAATCAAACCTGGTATTTACCGGCGGGACCAGGCGGCGTGGGCGGGCTCCGGGGTCCTGGGGGGGGGCGCGGGGCGATCTGACCCCAGGGGGTGCCCCCACGGTGGCCTGGCCCGCGATCGGGGCCCAACGATCCGCGGGCGGGCCTGTGCCGTGGGGGCACTCTTTCCCTTCCGCCTCCGCCACGGCCTCCACCATGGCGGAGGCGGAAGAGACTCTCCCCACTGCGCATGCGCGGGAAACTGACAGAGGCCGCTGACGCTCCCGCGCATGCGCCGGGAAACTGACAGCGGTCGCTGACGCTCCCGCGCATGCGCCGCATTTCCGCGCCAGCTGGCGGGGAAACAAACGCCATTTCCGCCAGCTGGCGGGGCGGAAATCCCTCCGGCGTCGGCCTAACCCCTCAATGTTGGGGCTAGGCCGCCAAAGATGCGGAGCATTCCGCACCTTTGGGCTGGCGCGATGCCCGTCTGATTGGTGCCGGCTTTGGCGCCAGTCGGCGGACATCCCGCCGCTGGGGGAGAATTTCGCCCCTGTTGTTTGTAATTGATATAAATGATCTGGAGGAAAATGTTGGTGGTCTGATTATTAAGTTTGCGGATGACATGAAGATTGACGGAATTGCTGATAGTGCTGAGGATTGTCAGAGGATACAACAAGATTGGAGACTTGGCCACAGAAATGGCAGATGGACTTTAATCTGGACAAATGCAAGGTGATGCATTTTGGAGGATCACATCTAAGTATGAATTATACTGTAAATGGCATTATGGAACATTAACATACAGAGGGATCTGGGCGTGCAGGTCCATACTTCCCCAAAAGTGGCAACATAGGTGGTCAAGGTGATTATAATAATAATCTTGATTAAGAAGACATATGGCATGCTTGCCTTCATCAGCCTGGGTATTGAGTACAAGAGTTGGAAAATCATGGACGGGATTCTACGACCCCCCCGCCGGGTCAGAGAATCGCTGGGGGGCGGCGTGAATCCTGCCCCGGCGCCGGCTGCCAGATTCTCCGGCGCTGATTTTTGGCGGGGGCGGGAATCGCGCCGCGCCGGTCGGGGGTCCGTTGGCAGCACCCCCCCCCCCCCCCCCCCCCCCCCTTGGCGATTCTCCGGCCAGCGATGGGCTGAGTGGCCACCCGTTTTGGCGGGTCCCGCCGGCGTAAAATACACCAGGTCTGTACCGGCGAGACCTGGCTCTGTGGGCGGCCTGCGGAGTCCTCGGGAGGCACGGGGGGGGGGGGGGGGTCTGGCCACGGTGGCCAGGCCCGCAATCGGGGCCCACCGATGCGTGGGCGGGCCTGTGCCACTCTTTCCCTCTGCACCAGCCAATGTAACGGTCCACCATAGCCGTCGTGGAGAAGAACCCCCCTGCGCATGCGCTGGGATCACGCCAGCACATGCTTGCTCTCCTGTGCATGCGTCAACCCGTGCCAGCCGGCGGAGGTCCTTTGGCGCCGGTTGGCATGGCACCAAGCCCTTCGGCACCGCCTGGCACAGCGCCAACCCACCGGCGCCAGCCTAGCCCCTGAAGGTGCAGAGGATTCTGCACCTTCCAGGCGGCCCGACGCCGGAGTGGTTCACGCCACTCTTCGGCGCCGGTACGGCCCGCCCCGTTGGGTAGGGGAGAATCCCGCCACATGTTGCAGTTATATAAAACCTTGGTTAGGCCGCATTTGGAGTATTGCCTGCAGTTCTGGTCACCTCATTATCAGAAGGACGTGGAAACTTTGGAGAGAGTGCAAACAATGTTCACCACAGTGTTGGCTGGTCTCAAGGGTGTTGGCTATGAGGAGAGGTTGAATAAACTAGGATTGTTTTCACTGGAAAGACAGAGGCTGAGGGGAGAACTGATAGAGGTCTACAAAATTATGAGAGGCATAGACAGGGTGGATAGTCAGAGGCTTTTTCCAATGGTGGCATTGTTAATTACAAGAGGGCACAGGTTCAAGGTGAGAACGGGAACATTTAAGGGAGACGTGTGGGGTAGGTTTTTCACATAGAGAGTGGTGGGTGCCTGGAACGTGCTGCCAGAGGCTGTGGTGGAAGCATGCACATTAGCAACATTTAAGAGGCATCTGGATGGGTACATGAATAGGGAAGCAATCAAGGGATACGGACCGAGAAAGGGCAGGTTTTGTTTTTAGTTAGGGCATCTTGATCAGCACAGACTTGGAGGCGAAAGGGCCTGTTCCTGTGCTGTATCTATGTGTTCTTTGGTACGATTTGAAGAGGATCAGACAATTGTCTCAATATTCTTGCTAACGTTGTTCCCTCGACCAACATCCAACATAAAGAATAGATTAATGGGCTCGCCATTTGATCACATTGTGCAGAAATTGTTTCGGAAGGTAAGACCAGTCACTGTAGTTCAAAGTAACTAATTTGATGGGCAGTCCTTTGAGAATTTTCTAATTCTCTGAGAAGATGGTACATAACTAAAGTTCCCACTGTGCAATTAGAGCAGTGGTATTAGTGAGATGTTAATGTACCTG
Source organism: Scyliorhinus torazame (assembly GCF_047496885.1). Lineage (NCBI taxonomy): Eukaryota > Metazoa > Chordata > Chondrichthyes > Carcharhiniformes > Scyliorhinidae > Scyliorhinus > Scyliorhinus torazame. The sequence goes on from NC_092707.1 coordinate 162,966,447, forward strand.
TTTATTTTTTTAAAAATTCCAATTAAGAGGCAATTTAGCGTGGCCAATCTACCTAATCTGCACATCTTTGGGTTGTGGGGGTGAAACCAACGCAGGCATGGGGAGAATGTGCAAACACCACACGGACGGTGACCCAAGACCGGGATTCGAACCCGGATCCTCAGTGCCACAGTCCCAGTGCTATCCACTGTGCTACAATAATTCTATATTTTACTGCCGCTACATTTTAAAGAACATTTAGAGGCACAAAAGTGACCACCAAACGTCAAAGTGCCGACATGATAAAGTGGCAAAGTGCAATATTACAATCAGGTCTGTGAGACTGAAGTCTCCTGGTCCAGCTTCTAAGATTAGATGGTAAGAGACTATGTTCATATATCATACTGCGTCTGAGAGAGCATCCAAAAGCATGGTTCGCCAGGTATTTGAGTATTTGAATTGTGCTCCAATGTACTTTGGAAGAGGAAAGAATGCATTAACACCTGGAAAAGTGAGGTACATTCATCTCTCTCCCTGCAGATACAGATGTGATACAGAGCACCTCTGACTTGCTGGGCATCTCTTCCTATGGAGTGTCTTATTTGTGCCAGTAGGCTGTTCAGGACATCAAAAATAGATTTACAATAATGGTCATAAAGTGTGTATGAAGCTAACGCCAGCACAATTTTTTTTAAATGTGCAAAAACAGCTAAAAATATAGCCTAACTACTGTGTCCTTTCTATGCCTTTCCATATTGTTGTGTAACAAACCTATTTCAAATACATATGACTTACATCTGCTGTCCTGTACAACAGAATACCAGGAAATAATGGACATACCCCAAAATGAATATATAAATGACGTTTCCTACAAGGTTGTCTTCATCCTCCAAAGTGATACTGTAATGCAAAATGGGCAGACTTCCAGCAGAAGACTCCAATTCATTTTCTGTCTCTGACTACCTGATTTACACCATTAGAACATGGCAGCACATGTGCCAGGTTAGCCTGTCGTATATTAACAGATTATATTTATGTCTTAAAAAATGATTGGTAATTTGTTGATATATTACAGTATGGGAAATATTTTCCAAAGGGAGTATCCCAAAAGATCTGACCTGTGTCCAAAATATTCCAAAGAAGCATATGTTAAAAATTAAACAATTCCGTTTCTCAATACTCCACTATTACAATGAATTGCATTTTTCAAGGCCCATCGTGGTGCAAATTAGTTCAGGAGATCAAATAAATTCAGAACACTTAAAAATCTACATCTGCCTTTCCCTTTGCTATGTTTGCAGTTATTGTCAATGTATGCCTGAATCCTGATTTTGCACAAGCCAGCCGTGAAGTTATTTGTTCCATTCCTGGTACCTTTTAAGCAATTAAAAGCTTGTAATGAAGGTGTTCTACTTTATATATGCTTTGCAAGGTCAATAGTGTTTATTGAAGTTCATTTGGCTGATGATTAACCTCAAGATTTGTAAGTTTGTTTGGACCATAACTATGATGATGTTTTAATGGCTTTTTAACTTGACGTGATCACAGATAATCAGAGTGGACACGGTATTTCAACAAAAGAACACTAAAATAAATAAACTTTTAGAAATAGGACTGAAGTATAAATATTTTTCCCTTTTACGGGCACAGTCAATTTCTGAAATAATCTGTGCCAAACCTCCGCCATGTTAACCACTGAAGAGCATACTTTGGCTGGAGCAGATACTCTGCAGTTTATTCTCTGTTTCACATTGTTATTTCATTTAAGCTTGCATTTTAATGGCCTTCTCACCAGTCCCATAGGATTTAAGGATCTTACCACAAATGTCAGGGCTGTTAAGTTCTGGGTGCAATTTGGGAACCAATGGGGTCAAACATGAGGTGGACTATTAGCAAACAAAATTGTTACATTCTTGTATGAAATAACCTTTGTCTCTGCTTTACCTTGAAGTTAACCCACATTAAAATAGGTTGCCCCCCTCCCAATTTGATTGGGTGATTTGGAAGTTCCTCTCCCTCCAGGAAAGTGTAGAGGCACTTGTAAGGCCTTGTAAGTTCTTCACATCCATGATCTGAAGCAATATTAAAAGCATCCAAAATTTCTCATCGTTTGCAAGCTGCAAGCGCTACCGGCCGCAAGGGAATAATAAACCATTTTTCTTTTGTTTTACAAATCTGTGACATTTAAATTCCGAATGATCGAGGAAAACAAGACATTCTTCCTGTTCTCCATTCATGGCTTGGTTATAATTGCTGTAATCACAAGCTTCAATCAACAGTTGACTGTAAGATCAGTGCTATACATTGAGAACTGCCCTGAATTGATCTCTGTGTGACATTGACTGATAGAATATGATCATTTACTGTCAGAAAGTTGTTTAGAGAACTTGCAACGCTGGTGTGAATATTTCTGAATAAGATCTAGATCAAGCCTTTCTCAGACATTACCTGTATTAATAATTTCATCAAGAATAAGAAGTTGTGGGTCTGGATCCTCCGCCGGAGGGACCCTCCGCTTCACTGGCAGTGCACTCATGCCGATGGATTTCCTGACGGCATGGGGTGCCCACAATGGGAAACCCCATAGGCTGGTTGCCGGGAAGACAATCCCGCAGCTGGCAGGGGCATACCACAGCAGAAAACAGGTGCGGCGGAGCGGAGAATCCTGCCCGTGGTATTCCGATAGTGGCCATGGAGTGAGTGGTCGCACATTTGGTGGCTCCCACTTGAGGTGGAATTCTTTGGTCCTTTTCATCGAATTAAGGGGTGTTTGCTGGTGTGAGGTGCATGAGCACTGGGAGATAGAAGTGCTCCCCTGGTGGGGCCGGTTTATAAATTCGTAAGTTCATAAGATCCAGGAGCAGATTTAGGCTATTTGGCCCGTCGGGTCTGCTCCGCAATTCAATCTCATCCTGGCCTTAACTCCACTGTTCCACTGCTCATTCTCCGTAACGCTTCAGTCATTACCAATTTAAAATCTGCCTAACTCTTTCTTAAATTTATTCAATGTCCCAGCATCCACCGCACTCTGGGGTAGTGAATTCCAGATTCACAACCCTTTTGGGAGAAGTGGTTTCTCCTCAACTCCGTTTTAAATTTGCTACCTATTATCCTAAGATTATAAACTAGGTTTATGGCTTATCAGACGAGGAGTGTAATGAGCAAGAGGCAGCAGTCTGGCTGAGAGGTTTTCGAACTGCGACAGAAGGAAAGATGGCAGAGGGCTCTGGGTATCGTTGCCCACCAAGTGGCCTACTGAGCAACTGGTGGACTTCTTGAATGCTAAGTTCCAGCAGCAGAGGCAAGAGGTCTCAGAGAACCTAGCTAAGGTATTGAAGCTGCTCAGGGCTGCTCTTGAGAGAGTGGAGCAGAGGCTGAAGATGCAGAGTTCGGTGCTCCAGAAGGTGGAGAAGTCAGTAGTGGAACATGAGGACTGGCTGGCCTCATTGGAGGCAGAAATGGTGCTCATGGTAGAGGGCCAGAGTGGGTGAGGGAGAAGGTGGACGACCTGGTGAATCGCTCCAGGAGGCAGAATCTCCAGATTGTGGGGCTGCCTGAAGGGATTGAAGGAACCCAGGCCACAAAGTACGTGGCAAATGTGTTTGAATTGTTAATGGGGGAGGGGGGGTCTTTGACCATCCCCCCGAGGTGGACCGAGCGCAAAGGATGTTGAGGATCAAGTTCACCATTCTCGGTGCTGAGGAGGGTTTCACCTCAAGGTGGAAGCTGTTCATCGACTTGATTGATTGATTTGATTTATTGTCACATGTACCTAAGTACAGTGAAAAGTATTTTTCTGCGGCCGAGGGAACGTACACAGTACGTACATAGTAGACAAAGAGAATAATCAACAGATACCATTGACAAATGGTACATTGACAAACAGTGATTGGTTACAGTGTGGAACAAGGAGCCAGATAAAGCAAATACATGAGCAAGAGCAGCATAGGGCTTCTTGGAGGAGCATTGAGTTGTCAAGGTGTTTTTTCATTTTCTTTTTTGTTAGCGCTGCGGGGTGAAAAACTAGAAAAGGAGGAGTGGGTGCCGGGGTGTCAGCAGGGAGAGTGGGAGAGGGGGGGAGGCGGGTAGGGAGGGGGAGGTTGTTTTCTCGTGTTGCCGTTGGTTGGCTTTTGTGTTTCTTTGTTATGTATATAAATAAAATGTTTTTTAAAAGAATAAGAAGTTGTTCCGAAAGATATAGTTTGCATCAAATTAAAATAACGTTAACTGTCTGGGATTTGTTTAGTCTCTCTTTTCTCTCTAATGCAAGGAAAGAAAACCTCTCCATGACTAAACATTTTGGTTTCATTGCATGTTGGAACAGTTTGTGGCCATGATCACTTTGCTTTACCAGAGGCACCTGCAATCCCTACAGCTGCAACTTCCAGATTAATGCAACTATGTCACATTTTTGGCAGGACACAGGTTTCCACACAATAAGGCAGATGTTCTTGATTTCCTGTCCAGTTGAAAGGAAAGTCAAATGAGTTAGCCGGGAACAAGTGAAAAGCAAAATATCAGTACAAAAAAAAAACAACCGAATAAATCGATTAGAAAGAAGAATGGGGATATTTCCATTGTATTCCCTGCTTGTCCAAAGTACCTTTTGTGTAAAACTACTGAAAGGTGGCACAAATGGCCATTTGCCACAGCTTTTCCAACAAACGCACGCTAAAGGAGAGGGATGATTCCTTTTCACAACCTCGCTGTATGTTTAAGCTTCATTAACTTCCAAAAATAAAAGTTGGCATATTCAGCGGATCCTGGTACACCTTCCACTGGACTGGACCTCTGCAAGGACGGAACCTTGGCATTTGTCATCTCGCTGGGCAGAATTGTAACCAAACTGACCCACTCGCAGGGGAGGAGCAATCTGTAGGTGAGGAAACCGACTGTTAATGGGGTGGGCTTTGCCTTGAATGTTGAACTCAACCAGAGCATTAGTAACCCCCTTCTGGATGTGAGAGCAATCACCAGTTGTAGGATCTCTTTTTAAAGAGAGTCCAGCAGGAGTCAGAATAGCTCCATTGCAGGTCTTTCACTATGGAGAGGCAACAAGAATGATGGATGGGCAACATGGGAAGTCTCCCCCCTGTCCCACGTCTTGATGCATCGCTGGAGGTCATGCCATAGGATGAGAGGCCCCAATAGGAAATATTAACCCCCGCAAGCAGAAGGAAGAAGCCAACCTCTTCCTCATCGTCGTGCCATCATGCACCCATTCCTCAATGTCACCCTCCAATGATGTTGTCATTCAATCCTCTTCACACGATCCTTTTCTTATACTTAGAACTCTCTTGCTTTGAAGCTATGATTTATAAAAGATTACTTTTTGCATTTACTGGCTGAAACCATTAAGTGAATTTTTAAAAAGACTAAAGCCACATTCCAATGACTTTCATCCACAGTGAAAGATGGCTAAATATTTGCATCACTGTACTTTCTACATTGCAAAGTCATTGAAATAGAGACAACCTGTCTGTAAAGCCTCAGCAGGAACAATTTCTTTAAAGGAGTATGAATGGGGGTCATCTCCTACCCATATTAGCAAAGCATCCCCTAGAATTGGAGATAACCATTACATTTAAAATTTGGGCATTGGAATTTGCCCAGATATAATCTAATTGTGTAAGCTCAGCAATTGGAATCCATTAGCCATGGCCATATTTGGGTCACAAGGCAACTGGAGAGAAAGGGTCATGTGACAAGCCAGTTACCCCTTCGTATGTTAGTACTTGTTTCTCTGCAGACCAGTGGGCAAACAAATGAGATGCTGATGAAGCAAGACCCTGAGTGGATTCTCTCTCTCCCTCTCTCTCTCTCCATCAAGCTTTAGCGTTTTGAACCCTGTTTGCTAATTTTTGACTATCCATGTGCTGCAGGCAGAGACCTTTTTAAAGAACTTGATCTAGCAGCTGCTGTTGCGAGAAGAACAGATAAAGCATCTGCGTACATCTTTAAGTGTGTGTGAGAAAGTTGGAGCATTTTAATTTTTTTCTAAGACCGAATTAAATACAATAAATACAATTCTCTTTTTTAAAAACGCAAGGAAGCCTGTCTGTCTCTTTTATAGTCACAGCACCTAAACAGTTAAACGCACATTTAATTGGCAAGAACATCCTTTTTCAAAACAAAACTTGATTCAGTCAAACAAAGATTGGGAAAAGAGGGAAGTCATCCATCCCTCTTCAGCTAGTCATAACACTCTGCTTTCTATCCTTGACTCTTGAAGAGCAAACCATGGAAATCAGCAGGTGGGTTGAGTGTTTAGCCATTCGTGAAAGAGAGATGGGGTCTTCCAGATAGCTGGTGACAAAATTACATATCACACACAGCCACATAACACTAGTGTTGATTTTTTTTTCTTTATTCTATCATGGGATGTGGGTGTCATTGGCAAGGCCATCATTTGTTGCCCATCCCTAATTTCCCATGACCACATGGTTTGTAGGCACTTGAGAGGGCAGTTAAGAGTCAATCACATACTGCATCTCATGTGTCATTCATGAAGACAGCAATTCTGGAGCAGCTACGGAAAATGTGTGAGGTTCTGTCAGCCATTCCGAAGGCATTGTGCATCATTGGAGAGAGATTGGAGGAGTTGGTCTCCACCGTGATTGCCTTAATGGCTCAGGCCTTTGTTCTGATGTCCACCTCTGTCAAAAAAGTAGCAACTTGTATGGCAAATCAAACACAGCAAGCAACTAAATACATGCTGACCCTCACTAATAGCCCACACACTCAGTCTGCCAATTTAAGTGCCTCACCTTAGCCAATTATCACCTCTCTTGAGTGAAGCAAAATGCTCTCCAGCTCTCGGCTAGCAAGGAAGTATGGGTGGGCCATGAGAAGGAAGGTGCAGAAGGGCACAATGAAATGAGATATCTGCTATAGGCTCCCTTACCTCTCATCCCTGTCCAATACTCAGTCACAGCCCTGATGACCAAATCTGCTCTGAACAAGACAGGTGGGGCAGCCTTTGGCAGGTTCCTCAGGTATTCCTAAACCCAGAGGATCCGTGTCATGGGCATCCCGAATGTCAGCGCCAGTAGCAAAGTGGAGGTAAGTGGCTGCCCTGGAAAGAAAATGGCATTGTCACCTGGGGGATGCATGTGTTGGCTGCAGATTGTGAAATTCTGCACAAGTCACAGCAGGTACCAGAGGCGAATAAATTGGTGGCCATTGGTAATGCATGCCCACCTGGCCCACTTTGAAGAAGGTCTTGTTTCAGGAGGTTGAAGATGCCACTGTAGGGTTTCTATGATTTTTTGGGGGGTTATGTTTCTGGGGCTTGGGCGATACACCAGTCTCGATATAATTTTAACTTTCTTAATTTTAAATTACCGGTAGGGCTGCAAAATGTTTGACCAACCCATGGTCCTCGAGTAAGAAACTGCACAGATGCATGCAATGTATTCAGCTTTCATTACTTTAAACAATGCAGTCTCCACGGCCGGCCTAGATCTTTAAAATGGAATGTGTGAAGAATGTTTCTTAATGTTTCATAGTTTACACCCTCAGAACGTGCAAACTCTCCTTATAAATTGTGTGATTAATGAAACTGAGATTAAATAGTAACCCAGAAGAAAACAGGAAATGTTGGAAGTCAGAAAACCCAGATATCGCTGAAAAGAATGTTTCGTCGCACTGCCACATCCAAAATCCTAACCCTGGCTTGATTTACCAACTTGTGTATTTCTAGCTTTGACTGTTTATATTTGATAGAGAAGCAATGATTGACAGATAACCTTTGTGTATCTGCATTGTCGTTTCTGCTGCTGTGCTCAATTTTAAATGAGAGCCAACTAGCAGTGAATTTTTTGTTTGTTTTATTAGTGTCTGTATGTTCATTCCAATTTAATTTTATCCTAATTGAATGGTGCCTGGCTCCAAATCATGCATTTTTATATCTTGAGTCATGTGGGCCTGGATTGTTTTGAATGGAAATTCTCGACATCAAAAACCTTTTACACCTTTGAAATTGCATCCAGTTGTTAATTCAAAGATTCTTATCAAAATTGCTAGGGTGGGACCAGTAAAGAAATTGACATTTTTGAGAAAGGCAGTGACGCAGATTGTAAATCAAGGAGAAACAAACCAATATCTCTTTACCCCATTGAGACACAGTGAACAGGAGTCTGGATAGCTGTTTTTTAAATTAGAATTAAACATCAGTCTAACTATGATTGATACTAGTTTTCAGTGTAAGATTACCTCGCCAACCCTGCATGTGAGCGAAACACAGCAGATGGAATTTGGTTTGGAGGTTTGCAATAGAGGCTTGGAATTGGATGAATACTTGCTTCAGAACAGGATTATAGATTCCAAGGGCAAGAGTGTAAAGTCGGAAGGAAAAATGGGCACCATGTGTGCTATGTAACCGGTGTTGAAATAGCCGAGAAGTGTTGAAAGAGATCTGGGCTTCTGAGTAGACTTGGCATTCAACATGGCTGACTACTGAGGCACAGCAATCAACAAAACAAATAAAATGTTGGGCAGAATGCTGGAATTCAGACATGACCGCAGGGCTGCGAATATGAATAGCATAAGTGAAGTTCTTCTGGCAAAGGTGAAGTTCTCAAGCTGGACTTAATGTTTTAAACATAAAAATACCATAAAGGTAACAGAACTTCAGGGAAAGTTAGGACTGTATTTACTTGGAAATTGTAAGAATCCCTACAGTACTAAATCATGATTTAATAAGTTACAGACTGAGGTTGTTCCTGGCTTGCGTGAGTATTAACATTTTACTCAGCTTATGGTGATCAGACTAGGTATTTCCACATGAACAACATGACCAGTATGCAAGATCAACATTGGCCCTCGATGTCTCAGTATTTATAGGTTAATTAAGATAAATGTACGTGTTTGTGGACTGTGTCCAAATCAGAACCGGCATCATTCTGATTTCACAGTGCTGGCATGCTTTCTGCAGGCACGGTAGCAAATAGTCAAGCTCTTTCAAGCCAATCCTCAGCTCACTGGCTTCCACTGAGATTACGTTCATCACAAGGATGTAATCCAGACAAAATACTTTGTAAAGCTTTATGTTTTGTACCACGTTAAGCCAAAGCTGGAAATGAGAAGAAATATCTTACTTTTCCGTAGACAATTGGATATGTGGAATAGACTCCTATTGAAAGTGAGAAATGCTCTTTTGATTAGGTTCTTTAAAAAGGAACTGGATGATTGCCTGATTTTGAACAGGATCATAGATTCCAAGAAGTGTGGACTCGTAATCTAATGCTTTATGGTTCCCGTGCTGCTGAAGAATGAGTGGAGCAATCTGTGGAATCCAAGTGTCCAACATTGAATTTCATAGATTGTAATGTTGGACTACTATCCAGGGAGACATTTCCCAGAACTTTATCTACTTGGAAGTTTTCTCTGAATCCAATTCAATTTACTTCTCTCAGGAGATTAAATTGGGCAGATTCGATGACTACAATTTGTGTACTGTCTGTTGGAAAGAATGGACCAAATGAGTTTGTCTCATTTCATTTTAGGCTGTTGAGTTATCTTTAAAGTCACTGACTGCAACATTAGATAGGCTGATTGAAATTAAAATGGGCCTTTTCCTCATTTCTAAATCATTAATATTCCTGCACATTCAAATTACATCTTTAACATTTTTTCTTCTGTCTTTCAGTGCAACTGGTGTTTTGATTTTTAATTTAAAATGTTATTCCTTTCTCAGAGTGACAATGCCAAAGTGCACCGTGGACAGGACAAGCCTCTAATTCATCTTGTTGCTTGCTCCAGAAACCAATTCAAATTCAAATTGAATCCAGTTCATGGTCCCCACAAAAGAGATAACTAGGTCCAAGCTGACAGGAACAGACATTGCACCTGGGGCTGGATTCTTCGCTGCCCGCCACCAGTAGCAGAATTCCCAACGCAGCGGCTAATCCAGCGTTGGGGAAATAACAGGTGCAGGGGCTGGTTTAGCACAGTGGGCTAAACAGCTGGCTTGTAATGCAGAACAATGCAGAACAATGCCAGCAGCGCAGGTACAATTCCCGTACCGGCCTCCCCGAACAGGCGTCGGAATGTGACGACGACGGGCTTTTCACAGTAACTTCATTGAAGCCTACTTGTGATAATAAGCGATTATTATTGGTGGTAGCATCAGACTTCGGGCCCCTCTCAGAGGGAGGATGCAAATAGGTCAAAATGCTCATTTGCATCCTATTAACAGGTTGGACACCGGATATTCCATGCCTCCGTGACTCTCACGCCCTTTGGGCTTGGATTCACACGGCGTGAGTTGGTACAAGTATTTCAGAGCTTGGCCCTGAACCAGTGGACTCGCTGTGGATCAAGGTGTTTAAGGTAGGTGTCTCCCAAGTCATTCGGTGGGCTCCCTCCACCTCACAATGCAATTACTGCCCACCCCAACCAGTGACCTCCATCAGCGGCCCCACCAGCGACCACCACCAGAGGCCCCAACAGACATCTCAACACCAGTGACCCCAGCAGAACCCCCCACCAGAGACTCTGAACAAAAACACCCCACCAGACCCCCCACACCAGACCCCCCACACCAGACTCTCCTTCCCCTCCCACCAGAGACACCAAAGACACCCCACCAGACCACCCACACCAGACACTCCCTCCCCTCCCACCAGAGTCTCCAAAAAAGACAGCCCACCAGACCACCCCTCACACCAGAGGCCCCAGCTGAGCCCCCTAACAGAGACACCCATCAGATTCCAGGCAAGGGTGACCTGTGGGAATCGTGGGGTGGGGGGTGGTGTCTGTTATGGGGGAGTCTCTGAAATGGAGGTCTCTGTTATAGAGAGTTCCCTGTTATGGCAGGTCTCTGGTAGGGAGGTCAGGTGGGGTTTCTGATCGGGGATCGGGTCATTCTCATGCCTGCATACTTTGGTGGGGGGCCAGCAATTCCCAAAGTGACAGGAGTGGGGGATATCCAGCCATTGGAACTCACTATCGGGCCGCTTGCTCAAAATGGAGGTCTGATATGGATTTGCAACGGTATTGCTCGCAATATCCACCCATGCATAAATTTGCATGGCAAGAGACAATGAATCACCTCTCGGTACAACTCCCAACCCAAGCACAAACCAGAGGCGATTCTGACTGGTGAGAGAACGTAATCGCCCAAACAGAGAATCCTGCCCCAATCTCACACGTGGGGCGCAAACTAACGGAAACATTTCTAGGTGTCACTTGTGGTGGGTTTTGCTGGGAGTTTCTCTCGGCTCTGTCAGCGAGTTCCCCACCTCTATCTAACCACACTTCGGGCAGGATATACCGACCAACCCACCATGTATTTTCCGGCGGCAAACCGTCAGCAGGATTTACCGACCCCGCTGTTGTCAACGGGATTTCTCGGTGAGGGCAACCCTCGTCGTCGGGAAACCCATCGCCAGTGTGGAACCAGAATATTCCGCCGGTGTGAACGGCCAGTAGATTGCGCACTTAAGTCACTTTTTTGGGCCCTGTGGAGTTTCTCATTGGGCTAGTCCGCACTTCGGGTGTGATCCCATTGTGGGCAGGATCACCTTTTGGCAAATCTGCATCATAGAATGAGGCAGCTAGTCTCACTCTGATATGCAGTTTCCCGAGGCGTTTGGGATCTACCCCTTCGCCTCGGAGATCTCGGGCGAACGCTGTTCAGTTCTGGTCTTCACAAATGGTGACCTGACGGAATGGCGCTCATGGGGGTCTCCTCTCAGAGATCAGAGGCCCCCAGGTTCATGCCATTTGGGCAGGGTGATACCCTGGCACTGCCGGCCAGGCACCCTGGCAGTGCCACCCTGGCACCTTGGTAGTGCCACCTGGGGTGCCAGCCTGCCATTGCCCAGGTGACAGGGGCACTAAAAGAGGATAAGATGGCACTGCCAAGGTGACATTTTCACGAGTGTGATTGGGCCAGGGTGCCCTGTGGGGTGTTAGGGGGAGGTGCAGGGAGGCCCGGGGGACCCATTCATAGTGAGTTGAGGCTTGGGGAGAGGTCGGAGGTCAGATATCGGGACACCATTATTAAATGGCATCCCAATCAGCGAGCGGATCTCCTCATTGGCCAGAAATGGGGCTATGTGTGGCCTCGGCCGTGCGTCACCCTATCTAACCTGAGTGACGTTTGATAGTGTGTTTCTCGCCACTGCAAGCACTGGGAAACGCATGGATAAATGCGCTCGCTATGGGACTTTATTCGCTCCTTTAGAATTATTTTCATCACTGGGGATTTGAACTCCCTGGCCAGACCGGCTCCTCAGAGATAAGGCCACCAATTTGAAAGGGTTCCCTGAACTCTAAGTGGGTTTGCGTGTCCCCCATTCCCCCCACCCATGGGCAATGTCAACCCCACAAACATATTACTCCACACCTGCTCAAGTGGTGTCACCCCGCTATGGGGTAGCTGAGAGCCACCCCTTTACAGACCTTCCCAAGCCCCCTTTCGCCCCCCCCCCACACCCTCCATATCCCCGTCCACCCTCCTTTCATGGACATGGCCCCCCTCATGCAGTGTCAAAATGCCCAGGTGCCAGGGTGGCACAGCAGGGGTCACTGCTGTGCCACCCTGGCACCTGTGCATTTTGACACTGCAATCCTGACAGTGCTGTCAGCTTGGCAGTGCCACCTGGACACCTTGGCAGTGTCTGGGTGACGGTGCCAAGGTTCCAGCCTGGCAGTGCCATGGTGCCCCGTGTTCCAGTGGGAGAGCAAGGTTGCAACCCTGCCATGTGCCTGACCACCCAGGGGCCTCCAATTGGCTAGGAGATCACCTTGGGTGCCGTTCCGCCTCGTCTACTTTTGTGTGGACCTGTACTGAGATCCATTGGGGTCTCCCTGTGACTTTGGTAGATGCCGGGAACATGACAGATTGTGGGTCAGCACCCCTAAGCAGGTTTTAAACGTACTTAGGCATGTGAGGCTTGGGCCGAAAGCTCGGGGGAGGCCTCTCCCGGCATCTACCAGCCGTGTCACGCTCCGGTTCAGGCCCTTGATCTTAGCCAGAAGGCCGAGGAGCATCAATACCTACAGATTCTGGGCCTGTTTACAACACATGCAAGAGGTTCTAATTTACAGACCTGAAATTTATACTCTATAACCCTTTAATGTACACCGTACTAAATTATATTTGGAACGTTTATCATGAGAAAACTGTACAGTGGAACGAATGGATAGGTATTACACAAAAGTCCTGCCAAGTTCACGACTACTCGTGTTTTCCACTTTCAGGCACATATATGCAATGTTAAATGAGATTGAGATACAAAACAGAGACTAACATTGTTCTTTCATTGTGTACTCTCCTGGCTACATTTTAAAAAAAAGCTTTACACAGGCAGTTGTTTGTACTGTTGGACTCAACAGCACTGCAGACAAGAACTGCGGGAAATGCAGTAAAAGTTATTTTTCTTGCGCCGGCTTGGATTTTATCAGATTCTTGTTAAGAATAGTTCATACGCAGTAAAGTAAAATCATGGTAGTCCCAGATGACCATAGGCTGCTTTCCCCTTTGAGAAGGAGAGCTGACTGTTGGTGATTTAACCTGAGGATCACCCCACTCAGGTGAGGGGCAAGGTTGAGAAGGCGGAACCTTCATGAATAACCTCAGCCAGTACAGGAAATGAACCCATGTTGAGGGGCTGGCTTTGCATCACGAGCCAACTGTGCAGCCAACTGAGCTAAAGAAGAATGACAATTATATGCAAAATGGGTGATTGCCTTCAACCAATAATAAGACAAATGTGGTGGCTCAAGGAAGAGGTATTAACATTTCAAATATCAAAACATTTGCAGCTTATTCTCTGTAATTGAAGATTTTTCATCTGAGTCAAGCATCTATATGTCACCTTTAAGGTACAGAATTATCGCAAAGGCAGTTGAAAATAATCATCAACACTGAGCCAAAGTGGGGGATATTAGGAAAGGTTGCCCTAAAACTTACAGAAAGAGCTTGATTTTGAAGAGAATCTTAAAGAATGTGAGCAAACACACCAAGACAAAAATCAGCTGCTGCTGGAGGAACATCAACTTGGTGAAAGACTCTCTTTGATCTGCCCGAAACTTGTTGGTCTTCCGGTGGAAAGAATTGCCCCTGACCAAATGTTGCAGATTGGCACATTCCAAAGCCCAGGACTATGTGCTGAGAGATACACTAAGGGACAGCTGCCACAGAGGCGCAATGGGGCAAGGTCGCTATCTAAGGAGCTGGGAATTGTATTGAACCTCCTTGGGTTGAAAGAAACACCCCATAGCGCATGACCTATGTAAAAAACGCGAATATCATTGCACTTGTGATGGCCATTTTGTAATGTTCTTTCAGATAAAATAAATTTTTGGAAGAAAAAAAAAATTAAGGCTTCATCAATATCTGGAACATTTTTCTTCCTTACAGAGTTTGATAATGATGCTTTGAGTATACATTACCAAACTGAAATATTGCATTTAAAATAATAATTGCAGGAGGAGATGGACTTTTGTGCTCACAAATTCCAGAGGTATTATGCTGAGGAACATGTTTGCAGTGCACGTCCCCCAGTCTCAGGATCTAACAATGCGCCTTTCCTTCCAAGCTCAGATACTGGAATTTTCCCCTCACGCTAGTGGGGGATTCATGATGGACAGAGGTGAAGAATATGAGCAGATTAAAAAAATCAGGGGCGGGATTCTCTGATCGTGAGGCTAAGTTTTGACGTCGTTGGAAACGCCGTCACGTTTCTTGACGGCGTCAACACGGCCCCAGGATCAGCAATTCTGGCCCCTACAGGGGGCCAGCAGGGTGCTGGAGCGGTTCACGCTGCTCCAGCTGCTGTTCCGACCGTGGAATGGGCGCCGGGGGATGTGCGCATGCGCAGTGGGTCCGGCGCGAACCCGCGCATGCGCAGTCCCACCGGCGCGATTTCCGCGCATGCGCGGTGTCTCCCTTGTCCGCGCCGGCCCCGACTCAACATGGCGCAAGAGTACAGGGAACGGCGCGGAGTAAAGGAGACCAGGAGACAGAGAGGCCGGCTCAGAGCAGATTAGAACGGCACCGGCGGGACTCGTTTTTTTTCTGGCCGCTCGGCCCATATGGGCCGGAGAATCGCAGGGGGGCTGCCTAGAGCGGCCCCCGACCGGTGCCACGCCAACCACGCCGGCACCAATGGCGTGATTCTCCACAGTCCTGGCGTTGGGGTGGCGTGGCGCGATTCGCGTGGCCCGCTGGTGATTCTCCGACCCGACGCGGTGTTGGAGAATCACGCCCTAGGTTCCTGAAAGCTGGCAATCACAGTGGGAACTTGCGGTCCCATCTGTCTGTCAAGGTGCAGTAATGGCAAGTTGTTCCTGGTAAAGGCCACTGAAATGAAAATTGCTTAGTGTCACAAGTAGGCTTCAATGAAGTTACTGTGAAAAGCCCCTAGCCGCCACATTCTGGCGCCTGTTCGGGATGGCCAGTACGGGAATTGAACCCACGCTGCTGGCCTTGTTCTGCATTACAAGACAGCTGTTTAGCCCGCTGTGCTAAACCAGCCCCTTGGGTACCTCATTCGCATATCATTACTGGAATCCAAATAAGCAGCTGACTGGAATGTCGTCACCCCAACTCCCTGCACACCCACACCCAGGCAGCAGGAATTCACGCTGTTCCGAACCATGATCGGACAAATGTGGTGTTGAGATTTCGAGAGAGGATTTAGCAGAAAACTGTAGTCTGGCCCACATGGAGGTAAGGTG
The DNA here is from genome assembly GCF_047496885.1 of Scyliorhinus torazame. Classification (NCBI taxonomy): domain Eukaryota; kingdom Metazoa; phylum Chordata; class Chondrichthyes; order Carcharhiniformes; family Scyliorhinidae; genus Scyliorhinus; species Scyliorhinus torazame. The sequence continues at coordinate 162,982,116 of NC_092707.1, forward strand.
CGCAACAACTGGAGTGAGCCGTGGCGGGGTTGCTGGAACACATGCGGGAGGTAGGAAAACATATTAATGAGGGGCAGAACAAACCATGGAGCCTTACGGGGTGGGTGTGGGGGGAAATAAACCAGTGAGACGTGCAGGGACCATGGGAAACCAGGGAGCATTAAAAAGGGGCGGGGGTTAATTTCAGAGAGAGGGGTATGTGATTTTGATGCTGGGGGGGGAAAACCATGAATACTGGTGGTGGGAGGTTACTGTACCTCTGAGAGGGGGAAGGGGGTATGCTTTAGGGTGTGAGGGATGGGCAGGATCAGGGTGGACATGGGAACCGTGACAGGCATGGACTCATCAGAGAAGTAAGGCAGGTGAAGGGTGACATTGGTGGGCTGAAGGGTGAGGAGAGGGTGTTCAGGGGTGACAGATCGGAGGGCGGAGGCAACACCGGGACTGGGGGATTTCAAAGCCGGTGGAGGGGTAAGGTGTGGGGTGGAGTACAGGAGGGAGGTAAAGATGTTAGATATTTCCACAAAAATCATGCACACCATCCCCAAGCGAAGGCAGAACACTCAGTTTGCACCTTTAATGTCCACTGGACAACTGAAGGAAACTCTAATAATCTATCCTGTCAAGGGGAAGGTCTCTCTATAGACTCAGAAAGGCAATGAAGGGAAAGGGAACAGAGTGGGTGGGAGGCATCTCATACATGGATCACAAGGGCCTTGGCAAAGAATGATGCTTTCACGTGCAGGCATGGTTCAGGAGAACATAAACTCAACCTGGGTCAGTCCCTTGAAAGGAGGAGGGATGTGCACAAGCAAGAACACAAGCAGCAGCAAGAAAAACCCAGGAGACCTCCATTTAGTGTAATGATATATTTACAAAGGTGCATCAATCAAAGTGAACTTAATATGTCTTAATTTTCCTTAACCTACTATTATGTCTAGGTGCTTCCATGACATCCGCATTCTGCTGACCCCGACGCCCTCTTGCCTTTGATAACTTTGGTGGGTGTCTTTGAGAGGCCTGAGGCCTGGAGGGCTTCAGCCTTCTTTGGGTCACCTGCTCTAGGGCAGGTGCATCCTCAGCAGTCCCAGACGTTGGAGCTGATGGGGTGACAGACAGAGGGGAATCAAAATGCTTGGATACCCATGGGGAGTCCAGGATAGAAGCCAAGGCTGATGGCCTGATGCTCCTCTCTTTGGGTGCCTGAGGGCCCCTTGCTAACTCCTTGAGGAGAAGACATACCTGTGGGAGGTTCAGGTGCACCTTCTACCTCTCATGTAGCCACTGTGAAACCTCACCCATGGCTGCAGCAGTGGAGTGCAAGTCTAAGCTCCTCTCCAGCAGAAACAGGGTGCTCTGCTGAACCAAGGTCTCCATGGCATCTGCTATCGTCCCAGTGGAGATCTCCATGGGCACACAGGTTAATGCCACTACATCAGGGAGCACGCAGACGGACCCTCCCACCTCACTTGCCATCTGTTAAGGGCCTGTGACACCATTGGCTGATGTTTACCTGCAGCTCACTGTTACTCCAGCATCTTCTCCATGACTGCTCCCAATGGTTCATCATCTGACTTAGACATAGTAGGGGCCTCTTTTCCAGCAGTCCTCTGAGTCCCCGAGACTTTGAACAAACAAAGAACAAAGAACAAAGAAATGTACAGCACAGGAACAGGCCCTTCGGCCCTCCAGGCCCGTGCCGACCATGCTGCCCGACTAAACTACAATCTTCTACACTTCCTGGGTCCGTATCCTTCTATTCCCATCCTATTCGTATATTTGTCAAGATGCCCCTTAAATGTCCCTATCGTCCCTGCTTCCACGACCTCCTCCGGTAGCGAGTTCCAGGCACCCACTACCCTCTGCGTAAAAAACTTGCCTCGTACATCTACTCTAAACCTTGCCCCTCTCACCTTAAACCTATGCCCCCTAGTAATTGACCCCTCTACCCTGGGGAAAAGCCTCTGACTATCCACTCTGTCTATGCCCCTCATAATTTTGTATACCTCTATCAGGTCTCCCCTCAACCTCCTTCGTTCCAGTGAGAACAAACCGAGTTTATTCAACCGCTCCTCATAGCTAATGCCCTCCATACCAGGCAACATTCTGGTAAATCTCTTCTGCACCCTCTCTAAAGCCTCCACATCCTTCTGGTAGTGTGGCGACCAGAATTGAACACTATACTAAGTGTGGCCTAACTAAGGTTCTATACAGCTGCAACATGACTTGCCAATTCTTATACTCAATGCCCCGGCCAATGAAGGCAAGCATGCCGTATGCCTTCTTGACTACCTTCTCCACCTGTGTTGCCCCTTTCAATGACCTGTGGACCTGTACTCCTAGATCTCTTTGACTTTCAATACTCTTGAGGGTTCTACCATTCACTGTATAATCCCTACCTGCATTAGACCTTCCAAAATGCATTACCTCACATTTGTCCGGATTAAACTCCATCTGCCATCTCTCCGCCCAAGTCTCCAGACAATCTAAATCCTGCTGTATCCTCCGACAGTCCTCATCGCTATCCGCAATTCCACCAACCTTTGTGTCGTCTGCAAACTTACTAATCAGACCAGTTACATTTTCCTCCAAATCATTTATATATACTACAAAGAGCAAAGGTCCCAGCACTGATCCCTGCGGAACACCACTGGTCACAGCCCTCCAATTAGAAAAGCATCCCTCCATTGCTACTCTCTGCCTTCTATGGCCTAGCCAGTTCTGTATCCACCTTGCCAGCTCACCCCTGATCCCATGTGACTTCACCTTTTGTACTAGTCTACCATGAGGGACCTTGTCAAAGGCCTTACTGAAGTCCATATAGACAACATCTACTGCCCTACCTGCATCAATCATCTTAGTGACCTCCTCAAAAAACTCTATCAAGTTAGTGAGACACGACCTCCCCTTCACAAAACCGTGCTGCCTCTCACTAATACGTCCATTTGCTTCCAAATGGGAGTAGATCCTGTCTCGAAGAATTCTCTCCAGTAATTTCCCTACCACTGAAGTAAGGCTCACCGGCCTGTAGTTCCCGGGATTATCCTTGCTACCCTTCTTAAACAGAGGAACAACATTGGCTATTCTCCAGTCCTCCGGGACATCCCCTGAAGACAGCGAGGATCCAAAGATTTCTGTCAAGGCCTCAGCAATTTCCTCTCCAGCCTCCTTCAGTATTCTGGGGTAGATCCCATCAGGCCCTGGGTCTTATCTACCTTAATATTTTTTAAGACACCCAACACCTCGTCTTTTTGGATCACAATGTGACCCAGGCTATCTACACCCCCTTCTCTAGACTCAACATCTACCAATTCCTTCTCTTTGGTGAATACTGATGCAAAGTATTCATTTAGTACCTCGCCCATTTCCTCTGGCTCCACACATAGATTCCCTTGCCTATCCTTCAGTGGGCCAACCCTTTCCCTGGCTACCCTCTTGCTTTTTATGTACGTGTAAAAAGCCTTGGGATTTTCCTTAACCCTATTTGCCAATGACTTTTCGTGACCCCTTCTAGCCCTCCTGACTCCTTTGGCAGTACTTCAGCAGCACACTCCAGACTCACAATCTCTAGCAGTTAGAAGGCAACAGAGGTATGGCAAACAGCAATATCTGCAAATTGGCCTCTAATCTAGCCACCCCCACCCCCTTCAACACAATGGCTATCTGTGCCTTAAGTGTGGCTGGGTCAGCAATCCGCAGTTGCCTCCCTACCAGCAGACCCCATGAATTGCAGTGGGGCAATGATTCCACTGCTGTCCTTTAAATTAAAATGAGACCTGCTGTCAAAACCCCAGTGACATCTCTCAAACATAGAACTTTCCAATTCTGTTTACAAAAGGTCATGCATGTTGGCAGCACCTCCCCTTTAGATACTTTCCAGTGTGTGAAGCCAATCCCTCAAACATTTCTCAGTCAGTTCAATATGTGTAAAATGAATATACTTAGCAACTTTCAATGTTTGCCTGTGCTTAATCGCCTACATCTCCAAACCAGTTTCCTGTCGCGTTGCGATGCTGAATCTTACATTGTAATGGGGAGTTAAGAAAATATACAAAAACCTCTAAACATTCTCTAGTTAAAATGAAACAAAGTAGTAAAGTTTATTTTCAATCCTATCCTGCATAATAGATTTTCAGTTTCACGCGAAATGGTTGTTTGCTTATCAGGAATTTGCATTAAATTATTAGCGTGTGTGTTTTTAAGAGTGTGTTAGAACCACATTGATAATGCCATGTATTATAAATATTTACCTTTCTGAATTACACTTGTTACATTCTCATAGAATTGTTAATGTTCCTTCTTGTTTGAATAGCTGTTTTGTGTCCCTATTCCTGTCTACTGAATTAACAGTTGTAACCGGTTTATACACAAAGACTTGTTAACACATGCATAGAACTCATTAAGGAAGTGATTCTCACAATGAACTTTGTGGGATTAACTGCCATCTAGTGCCTGTGAAAGTAGAGCCTGGAAGTTCCTTCACAAGGGACCAAGGCAGATTTTGATCGTAGAAGACCGAATATCGATGTTAGCGTAACTCCATGATATAGCTAGCGCTGCTGTTTGTCTGCCAACACCATACCAACATCTTTTAAAATATTTTGATCCCGAAGGCAGCCACACCACTTCAGCGATGTACTTCTGATTATGTCCGTGGTCAGGGACTGGTGGGTGTGACTGCGAGTGAGGCCGGTATGGAGCCAGAAGTTAGCAACAGAGGAGCCTCAACCCCTGCAATTGTGTAACAAGTTCAAGGTTCTTGCCGTTGTTTGTGGACCGAGAGCAGGATCTGCAGAGTGGTTGCGTAAACTGGCAATGTGGTGCCAGAGCCAGTCCCGTTGGAGGGGGTGGTGTGGGAGAGCGAAAACAACGTAGTTGTAGTAGAGGTTAATATAGTTAGGGGGACGTATAACATAGGAATTAGGAGCAGAGGTGGGCAATTCAGCCCTTCGAACCTGCTCCGCCATTCAATCAGATCATGGCTGATCTCTTCCTGGTCTCAAATCCACCTCCCAACCTGTTCCCCATATCCCTTTAACCTGTTTTTTTGAAATGGGACAAACATGGTTCTCTGCAGCCTAGAGTGTGTCTCCTCAAGGCTGTATTGCATTCCCAGTGTCAAACATAAGGACATCATCCCCACGTTGGGCAGAAACTTGGAATGGGAGGGGAAGGATCTAGCTCTTGTGGTGCAAGTGGGCACCAATGACATACGTAGGAGTATGAACAGCTATGGGCTAAATTAAAAGGCAGAACCACAAAGATAATAATCTATGGATTACTACCTGAGCCATGAGCAAAACGACAAAGGATAAATCAGAAAGAGCTGAACGCATGGCTCAAAGATTAGTGTGAAAGATATGGGGCGCGATTCTCCACACCCACGCCGAAGTGGCCGCGCCGTCGTGAACGCCGTTCACGGCGGCGCGGAACGGCCCCGGTCCCGACCGATTCAGGCCCTGACAATGGGCCAGGATCGGGGCCACGTCATCTACACGCGCCAGGCCTTGTTGCCTGTGTAAAAGCGGCGCTGCATAGATGACGCGGCTGGCGCCGCATAACGGGCGTCATCCGCGCATGCGTGGTTGCCGTCCTCTCTAAGTCTGCCCCGCAAGAAGATGGGGGACGGATCTTGCGGGGCCGCGGAAGGAAGGAGGTCCTCCTTCAGAGAGGATGGCCCGACGCCACCCCACATTTCAGGTAAAGCCCGGTGCAGGATCCCTCCTCGCCCCCCCAGTGTTCACACACCGCTCACGACTACAGCGACCAGGTGTGGACGGCGCCGGGGGGAACCCGCCGTTTTGGCCTGGCCGTTCGGCCCATCCGGGCCTCAGAATAGCGGGGGTGCCGGAGAATCGCCATTTTCCGTGTCTCCGGCGATTCTCCGGCCTGCGGCCCGCGAAACTCGACCGGGCCGTTCCCGCCGCTTGGGAGAATCGCGGGAGGGTGTCGGACCGGCGTCCCCGGAAATTTTGGCGGCCCAGGCGATTCTCCCAACCGGCGTGGGAGTGGAGAATCGCGCCCATGGGGTGGGATTCTCAGTTGGCGGGATCCTCGGTTTCGCTGGCAGCGCACTCACTTTCGCGGATTTCCCGACTGGGTGGGGGTGGCAACAATAGGAACCCCCATTGGCCAGTTGCCAGGATGGAGTATCCCGCTGCCAGCGTGGGCGCGCCGTGCCAGAAAACGGGTCCGGCAGGACGGAGAATCCTGCCCATGGGTTTTGATAAAGCACCAGGACTAAGTAAAGAGGGAGCTGTACACTTGAGATGGTTTTTACCTGCACTCCAGGGTTCCAATATCGTGGTAAGTCATATAACTAGAGCTGTACAAAGGGCTTTAAACTAAATGGTGGAGGAGGAGGGTTCACATGAGGGAAGATTTGGCAAATTAAAGAGAAGACAATAATGCAGGGTAGTGATGTGGGCCAGAGTATCACAGGAAGGGACAGAGCATGCAAACATAACAGTACACAAGCAAATGTAATCAGAGTAGGGCAAAATTGCTTTAAACAAACAGATGGGAGGTGGGTTTGGGTGAAGGTAGATTTAGAAATCCAAAGGTAAAAGCTGAGGAAAAGGAAAATATACTGGTGTGAGTGAAGATAAATTGAGTGAGACAGGAAGAGCCAGGGCATTTAACAGTAATGTTTCAGAGACTAAGGTCCAGTCAGGGAATAGTAGTTAACTTTATCTGAATGCGTCGGCATCTGCAATAAGATAGATGAACTTGTGGTACAAATAGAAATAAATGGTTTAGATCTCTCAGCTATTACAGAGGAATGGTAAGATTGGGAAATAAATATTCCGGACTACCCAACATTTCCAAAAGTCAGGAAAAGGAGGATTGGTAGCCCTGGTAATAAAGGATGATACAAGGATATTAATGAGAGAAGATCTGGTTTAGAATCAGTTTAGGTGGAAATTAGGAATAGCAAGGGTCAGAAAATGCTGGTGGGAGTATTTTATTGTTCCTTCCCTAACGATAGCTAAACTTTGGACAGAGCTTGAAACAAGAAGTTGTTGGAACTTGCAACAAAGTTAATGTAATGGTTGTGGGAAATTTAAGCGGCATATAGACTGGACCAATGAAATTGCCAAAGGTCATCTGGAAGGTAAATATGTGGAATGTTTATGTGACAGTTTCCTGGAACAATATGTTGTGGAATTAATCAAGGATAAAGCTATTTTTGGTCTTATATTGAGTAATGAGGCAGCATTAACTAATAATGTCAAAGTAAAAGACCCACTGGGAAATAGTGATCATAATGGGCTGAATTTTCCCACATTTGTTCAAAATGTCAGTCCCAATGAGAAAACTCATCAGCCTTTTCTAACAACTTTTTTTTTCTCCACGTGATTCACGCTGTGCTTGTGGTGGATTGCCTCTGATTCACTCACTTTGGGAAAACTTAATCTCTGTAATCAGTGGGGCACTCCTTTCAAATGCCTCCCCAGCACTTGTTCCAAGTCCAGTTGGGGGATGGATGCCAGCAAGACAGCACCACGTTTCATGGAGGGAGCCCAGCAGGACTCCTGCCTACATTTTCCTCATTTGTCTTATTGCAGGACAAACCTGAGCACAACCAGCACATAGCCTGCCGGAGTCATGCCCGAGCTGAGAACCCGAATGCCGTTTGAGGAGAGAGCCCCTGAGTTGGCTGGCAAGGAGCAGGACCACAGCAATGCAGAGGGTGAGGTGAGAATATCAATGCATGAAGCGATAGTGCAAGCCTCATGTGAGTTACCTTTCTCTCATCAGTCAGCCCCAATGATGCACTAATGCCATCTTGCTTTCCTTGCAGGTCAATCAGTTAACCAGCCCGAACCAACCTCCCGCCCACTGGACACCACAGACCCAGTTAGCCCCAAGAGAGATATTTTGGCGACCAGCATCGAAGAGGCATCACAGATATCACCCACACCCTCTAGCACAGATACTCACACCTCAACGGGATTAAGTAGTAGGCAGGTTTCTGGGTCACTCACTGGTGAGCACCTCACAGATGACGATCCACAGGAGGGGAGGAAGGAATGTCCCAGGGAACCAGCACTCAGAGGAATGCTGGAGCCCAGGACTCTGCTGAGCCTCAGGCCAATGATATGCCCCTGGGTCCCATTGGTCCCAGCGCTGCTGGAACTGCAAAGGCAGAGTCGCGAGCATCAGGAAGGAATTACAGTATCCCTCCTTGGACTGCAAGGCAGGTGACCCTTCGCCTTCAGTCTGAGGAGGTACCATTACCCCTACTCAATGAAGCTGATACTACAAGGGAGGCGCCTGCAGGTGGAGACCTTGGCGCAGGGTGTGCACTCCATGGTGGGGGATGTCGGCTCCATAGTTTACCTCATGACCTCCATGGCTGAGGGGATGAGCTCCATGGTACAAGTGTCAGCGCCAGAGTATGAGGGATTTCTGGATCTCCCTCCAGCTTTCCTTCTATCCCAATGGCCCAGGGCCCTCGAGGCACCCAAAGAGTGAGGATTGGCAGGAGCTAGCTCAGGGCTTTGGAAACAGGAGACCCTGGTGGCTGAAATCTGTGAGCGCCTCAAGACGTAACTATCATAGGTGCTCCCGGGAAACAACCACACACCTGCATGATGTGCACTGCGAGGTCAGAGATGATCTGGACATTGAGGATGTAGTGTCCCTTGTGGTTTACAAATGGTGGCAGTGGTTAACATGGCGGGGGAGAGCAGAATCACATAGGTGCAGTTGATGATACCCTGCAGCCCAAGTGAATGTTTGTGGATGTTGCCTCAGAACCCTCTAGATGATGATCACATGAGAGTTTTCAAACCCTACTCCCAAAACATGCTTTAAAACCTTCTCTCATCATTGTGCTTCCTCCTAGCGGTTTGCATTCTGAAATCCAGATCAGGTTTTCCAAATGACACTTTTAAACAAAGCTTCCACTCCACATTTAACAGCGAATCCACTCCAGGATTTTACACCACCCCCTTTTTAGGTTTCCTTTGTCTTAACTGCTTTTACACAAACCCTGAGATCCAGCCACCAATTTCCATAGTTATTTCAACTCACATTCTACAGGCTGTAGTAAAATCTCTCAAACCTGAAAATCACTTCAGAGACTTTTCTGGTGTCTCAGCCTTCTCAGCTCTGTCTATCTTTACTGAACAGTACTGTTTTAGTATATTAACTTCAGACATCCTGGAAACTTCTCTTCATTTTTCTAGTTTCCTTACTAGCTGCTCTTCAAATCTCTGCACTTGTTTTATTAACCATTATTTCATGGTGAGCCTTTTCTTCTAGACAAGCACTTTTGTCCAGCATGAATCTAACTATAGGTTTTACATTTCCAGACACAGAAACAATAAACTAAACCCTTGAAGATAAATCCCTTAAAACCACCTTTATTTTCCGAACAATCCCCCAGTGAAAGAATGAACTCTTCATAATCATGAAGATTTCTTCACACTGGCGTTGCATCCACTTTACACAAGCTTAACATGGCAACTATCTAACCACATAACATACAAGTACAGTTTTCTTAGTTTACAATTACACATGTCATAATATATATTTAGAATGATTTCACCAAAACAAATACAATGGTGAGGACCTTACAGCTCTTCTCGCCAGCAGGATCCTCCGGTCCCGCTGACAGCAAACACCCACGCTGATGGCGGCAGGCGGACCAATGGGAAATCCCAATGACAGTGGCGGTACCAGTAGATCCCGCCACCAGCCAACAGGAGACTCCCTTGCCACCCCTGAGAAAGACACCACTGGAGACACGGAAAATCCACTTCCCACTCGATAATTTTAGCAGCATCATCAGAATCTATTCATGATAATCTGATCATAACTCAAATCTTGTGTTTTTTAAATTCTGATTTCCAGTTTTCTACTCAGAAAATATTAGATTTAAGACTACAGTGCAATTGTCTTTTTTGTCACTTGTAGGCATAGTTCTATTCTCAAGCTGACTTTCCAAATTCACATGTGGAAAATTTGCATTTCAATTTAATACAGTAAAAATGTCATTTTTGTGCATAACATTTCATTTCTTCTCTTGTCAAAATTTTGTTTAGCTGTTTCAAGAATGTTGTTAAGATGCTTCTTACGTTCACACAGAGTAGTTTTGTACTCTTGCTTTGTTTGCGCTTTGAACCTTCTGTGATCTTGGTGTTTTTCCCAGCCCCATTGCAAATGGGTTCTTTTCAATTCAGTTTGAGTCATGCCAATCACTCTGTCTGAAGTTTCATAGTTCGTTCTAATCTTTTCACCTTTTTTTCACAATTTCTGAACTATCTCAGTTCGTTCTCAGTAGAGATTGAATGGTCTTTGGCAAACAGTTTATTTGCCTTTCTTCCAACTATTACAACTTGTGTAATATCACCGACGGGCATTTAAAAATAATAATAATCTTTATTGTCACAAGCAGGCTTACGTTAACACTGCAATGAAGTTACTGTGAAAAGCCCCTAGTGGCCACATTCCGGCACCTGTTCGGGTAAATCAGCGTCTCTGGTCATTGACTTGGAACGATCACTTTGCAATTTCAGTTCTTCTGTTTGTGGATTCATAATTTTCAATTTTGCAAGTACTTCAGTTTCCCTATTGTCCATTACTGACTTTGGTACATCAGTAATATTACTTGGATCGGTTCTTTCCTCAACTATATCAGCATTCCACAATGAGTTTTGATTCACAACAACTTTAGAATTATGCCACTCCATGCCATCTACCTTCTTTATTTCCTCCATTTTGCTGAGAAGTTCAAAAATTTCATTGTTCTTTGCATGATGCAGTTCTAAAAGTTTGTTAGCTTTGCTTTTTAATTCTACATTCAACCAGTTATTCTGATTTATCATAAACAGTGTCTCTCTCATTCCCTGGACAGCCTGGAGAAGAACCTGCAGGAAGGCATCGCTGAAAGGTGGGGCACACTGTCTTCTCTGTGACATTTTATGATAAATGCAGAATCTGGAAATTCTGGCTTGCAGTGAATGAATCAAAATGTAGTGCCCTTTAAAATGACAGCAGAACCTTTAACCCCATGAAGTAAGAGTAAAGTCAGCAGCTTCCTGCCAGCCCCCACTGCAAGATTGGCCATACAGCTCATGCACGGCATATGTAATGAGCTGAAGAGCGTGAGATTGCAGGCGGCCAGCTGTCACATCCCCAAGCAGAAGACTCTCTCATTTTTGCTCTGGAATGGAAGACATGGCCCTAGGTAACTACCTTTGCCTCCTGCTAAAAGAACTTTCCAAAAGCACATTTTTCTGTCACGCTCCTGACCCATTTGAACATTTTCCTCCCTACCTTGGCATACATTTTCTTTATACTTTGGAACTTTGTCTTATATTAAAAACATTATACAAATGAAAATTGCTGTTATCTTGGAAACACTTCGGCTGGGATTCTCCGACCCCACACCGGGTTGGAGAATCGGCAGGAGGGTGCGAGAATCGCGCCACGCCACCCCGATGCTGGCTCGCCGATTCTCCGGCACCGATTTTTGGGTGCCCGCGGGATCGCCACTGCGCCGGTCGGGGGCCGTTGAAAGCGCCCCCCCTCAGCGATTATCCGGGCCTCAACGGACCGAGTACCCGCCGAGTTCGGCTGAGTCCCGCCAGCATGGGTTACGTATGGTCCCACCCGGCGTGACCTCCGACTTCTGTGGGGGGGCGGGGGGGGGATCCGACCCCATGGCGGGGGGGCCGCCATTGTGGACTGGCCCACAATTGGTGCCTACTGATCGGGCGGGCGGGCTAGTTCTGTGTGGGCCTATGTTCCTCTGTGCCGGGCCCCTGTAGGGCTCCGCCATATTGCCCGGGGGCCGGCGCGGAAACCCATGTGATAAGGCAAACCCGCGCCGGCCGTGGCGTGCATGCACGGACTCGTGCCGGCCGTAGCGTACCGGCTTTCGGGTGCTGGAGCTGCAGAGACCACCGGCGCCGTACTAGCCCCCTAGGAAGGGGTGGATAGCTGCCAGGTGAGGCCCGTTGACGCCGGAGTGGCTCGCACCACTTTTCACGCCGGCGTCAGAACCTGGACGCAGGATTGGAGAATCCCGGCCATAATGTCTAGCACAAATTCATTTCTATTTTAACAGATATGCTAACCAAATGAAATACCTTATTAAAATTCAAAATAGCAGAGTGAGGAATGAGATATCGGCATGCTAAACAATTGTGGTATAGAATTGCCGTTAATTACTCCTGCCCTGACATACATTGAGTGCCTATTTCAAAATGAACCATTTATGTGAGTCTGAATGGTCCTGGTCCCTACATTATATCAGCATCCTTAGATATGTACATTGTGCTAGAGTATTGGCAAGTGCAGTATTATTTCCATTCAATAAGGGAAAGAATTAAATTAAGTAACTGTTAACCAATTTGTCTAATGTTAGTTTTGGGCAAACTCTTCAAATCTATAATTTTAGTTGAGATTAATTAGGATTTTCTGGTAATAAAGATCAACAGATTTATTAGCAGCCAGACATATTCAGTAAACTTAATGGAGGACATCCAACTACATGCATAGATAAAAGGAATTTAGTATGTGGTGATACATGTGGATGTTAAGAAAGCATTTGACAAGATATATTTCACAAAACATATGGTCCAAAAGGAAATGTAGCAACATGGGTAGAAAATTAGTTAGCAGAGTTTAGGATTTATGGATATTGCTGAAATTGGAATAGGATTGCAAGTCACTGAGATTTGGATTCCATACAAAACCTCAGAGTGAGAAAATTCTTTTGAGAAATAAACTTATTGGCAAAAAGGCCAATCACTAACTTAGAATACAAAATGTCATGACGATGTCACACGTGCAATGTGGAATATTAATTTAGTTTCATCAGCTGATGCAATGCCTGAGATTGTTTTTCAACAAGGAAAGGAAATGGCAAGAAAAACAAACACGCAGTTTTAAAATGGCTGCAGAAGTCTCCTGACCTACAAATTTGGCCGGGTTTCTAGAAGCCTCTGAAAGCAGATTATCAGGGACATGCCCAGGCACTCCACATCTGCCATTTGGTGAACTCGTGGCAAAACAAAAGAAAAATAGGCCACCAGACCTTGACTCTAGAAGCTGCCAGGAACAAATGAGGACTAATGAAATACATTGTGCAAGGCGGGTGCCAAGGACTGTCCGATATGTTTCTAAAGCATCTTGCTAACTTTGACAATGAGAGACTGAAGCTCCTTCATTAAAATGGATTGCCATAAGACCATAAGACATAGGAGTAGAATTAGGTCACTCGGCCCATCGAGTCTGCTTCGCCATTCAATCATGGCTGATATTTTTCTCATCCCCATTGTCCTGCCTTCTCCCCATAACCCCTGGTCCCCTTATTAACCAAGAATCTATCTATCTCTGTCTTCAAGACACTCAGTGATTTGGCCGCCACAGCCTTCTGCGGCAAAGAATTCCACAGATTCACCACCCCGGCTGAAGAAATTCCTCCTCATCTCTGTTTTAAAGGATCGTCCCTTTAGTCTGAGATGGTGTCCTCTGGTTCTAGTTTTTCCTACAAGTGGAAACATCCTCTCCAAGTCCACTCTATCCAGGCCTCGCCATATCAGTAAAGTTCAATAAAATCCCCCTCATCCTTATAAACTCCAACGAGTACAGACCCAGAGTCCTCAACCGTTCCTCATACGACAAGCTGTTCATTCCAGGGATCATTCTCGTGAACCTCCTCTAGACCCTCTACAAGGCCAGCACATCCTTCCTTAGAAATGGGGCCCAAAACTGCTCACATTACTCCAAATGGGGTCTGACCAGAGCCTTTTCCAGCCTCAGAAGTACATCCCTGGTCTTGTATTCTAGCCCTCTCGACATGAATGCTAACATTGCATTTGCCTTCCTAACTGCCAACTGAACCTGCACGTTAACCTTAAGAGAATCGTGAACAAGGACTCCCAAGTCTCTTTGTGCTTCTGATTTCCTAATCATTCCCCTATTTTGAAAATAGTCTATGCCTAAATTCCTCCTTCCAAAGTGCATAACCTCACACTTTTCCACATTGTATTTCATTTGCCACTTCATTGCCCACTCTCCTAGCCTGTCCAAATCTTTCTGCAGCCCCCTTGCTTCCTCAATACTACCTGTCCCTCTACAGATCTTTGTATCATCTGCAAACTTAGCAACAGTGCCTTCAGTTCCTTCTTCCAGATCATTAATGTATATTGTGAAAGGTTGTGGTCCCAGCACAGGCCCCTGGGGCACACCACTAGTCACCGGCTGCCATCCTGAAAAAGACCCCTTTATCCCCACTCTCTGCCTTTTGCCAGTCAGCCAATCATCATGCCAGGATCTTACCCTTAACACCATGAGCTCTTAACTTATTTAACAATCTCCATGCGGCGCCTTGTCAAAGGCCTTCTGGAAATCTAAATAAATCACGTCCACTTACTGGTTCTCCTTTGTCGAACTTCCTTGTTACCTCCTCAAAGAACTCTGACAGATTTGTCAGACATGACCTCCCTTTGACAAAGCCGTGCTGACTCAGTCCTATTTTACCATGTTTAATAACGGACTCTAAAACCTTACCAATAACCGAAGTCAGGCTAATCGGCCTATAATTTTCCATCTTCTGCCTCCCGCCCTTCTTAAACAGTGGTGTTACATTAGCCACTTTCCAGTCCTCTGGGACCCTTCCTGCCTCCAGTGATTCCTGAAAGATCACCACCAATGCCTCCACAATCTCCTCAGCTGTCTCCGGTCCAGGTGACTTATTCACCGTCAGACCTTTCAGTTTCCCCAGAACCTTCTCCGTAGTGATGGCCACTGCACTCATCTCTGCCCTCTGATTCTCCTGGAGCTCTGGCATCCCACAGGTGTCTTCCACCGTGAAGACTGATGCAAAGTTACTAATCAGTTCATCTGCCATTTCTTTATTTCCTATTATTACTTCTCCAGCCACGTTTTCCAGTGGTCCAATGTCTATTTTTGCCTCTCTCTTACCTTTTATATATTGAAACTCTTCCTATCTTCTTTTATATTATTCGCAACTTGCACTCATATTTCATCTTTTCTCCCCATATTTTAGTTGTCATCTGCTCGCTTTTAAAGGATTCCCAATCCTCTGGCTTTCCACTAAACCTTGCCACTTTGTATGCTTTTTCTTTTGCTTTTATGCTGTCCTTGACTACCCTCATCAACCATAAATGCCTTGTCCTCCCCTTATTCATCTTCCTTGGGATGAATTTCTGCTGTGCTCCCAAAACTCCTGCCATTGCTGTTCCACTGTCTTCCCTGCTAGGGTCCATCTCCAATCAACTCTGGCCAGCTCCTCCCTCATGTCTTTGTAACTACCTTTATTTGATTGTAATACTATTACATCTGACTCCAGCTTCTCCCTCCCAAACTGCAGGGTAAATTCTATCATATTGTGGTCACTGCTCCTTCACCCTAAGATCCCTAATCAAGACTGCCTCATTACACATCACTAAATCCAGAATTGCCTGTTCCCCAGTGGACTCTACCACAAGCTGCTCCAAAAAACCATCTCTTAAACATTCCAGAAATTCCTTTTCTTGGGATCCACTACCAACCTGATTTTGCCAGAGCATGTGCCTATTGAAGTCCCCCATGATTATTGTGATATTGCCTTTTTTACATGCTTTCTCTATCTCATGATTTATTTTCTGCTCCACATCCTGACTACTGCTAGGGGGCCTGTACATAACTCCCATTAGGGTCTTTTTACCTTTGCGATTCCTCAACTCTACCACAGAGATTCTATGCCTTCTGATTCTATATTGCTCCTTGCTATCAATTTAACTTCATTCCTAAGAATGCCACCCCACCTGCTTTGCCCATCTGCCTGTCCTTTCAATAGGACACATATCCTTGTATATTTAGATCCCAGTCCTGATCCCCTTGCAGCCACGTCTCTGTGATGTCCACAGCATCGTACCAGTCAATTTCAATGTGCGCAACTAGCTCATTTACCTTGTTCCTTATACTGCATGCATTAAGGTACAATACCCTCAATCCTGCATTGACCACCTCTCTTCTCACACTTGTCACCTTTTTTGCTCTGCCTGAGGGTGATGTTGTTCTTTTATTTTGGTTCTCTATTTCGCATTAAGTTATGACACCTTCTAAACTAACGCTCTTCCATTCCCCTGCCATATTAGTTTAAATCCTCCCGAGTGATACTAGCAAACCTCCCAGCCAGGATATTGGTGCCCCTCGAGTTTAGATGCAACCCGTCCTTCTTGTTCAGGTTGCACCTGTCCCGGAAGAGATCCCAATGGTCCAGAAATCTGAAACCCTCCCTCCTACACCACTGGTTTAGCCACGTGTTTAGCTGCACTATCCTCCTATTTCTAGCCTCACTGGCATGTGGCATGGAGTAATCCTGAGATTACAACCAAAGATGTCCTTCTTCTTAGCTTACTGTCTAACTCCCTGAACTTCTTCTGCAGGACCTCATCACTCTTCCTGCCTATGTCGTTAGTACCTATGTGTACTACGACCTCTGGCTGTTCACCCTCCCCTTCAGGATGTCCTCTGTTTGTTCAGAGACATCCTTGACCCTGGCACCAGGAAGCAACACACCATCCTGGAGTCTCTTTCACTTCCACAGAAGTGAAAAAAGTTGCATGCCAATAGTCAGCAGCCTCCATGATTAAAACCCCACTTATATTAGCAATATTAAGATAATAAGCTTGTCAGTTTGTTACAGTTAAAGAGGAGTCTGCAGTAGCATCCAGAAGAAGACTGCAGAATATAACATTGCCTTTCCCTCCCAGCTCTTCTCAAGTTTGTGATCCTATCTCTGTTACATTTTGGAATACATCACAAGAGAATTTTGATCAAAACAAACTTCAAGTGTCATAACATCAATTTTGGAAAAGACCGATTACAATTGAAAAGAGATCGGGCACGATTCAACGGCCAAGCTGCATCCGAAGGTCAGCTCACCGATAAAAGCCAGGAGACCCCACCCCGGGATCTACCTGGCTCACAACGCTTCACGAGATCCAACACGATCGCGTGAGATGTTGCGATGTAAAAGGCGGGATCACTTTTTGGCAAATCTGCATATTAGTAGTGAGACAGCTAATCCCACTCAAATGTGCAGATTGCCGAGGTGCCTGAGGCTTTGGGATTCGTCCCCTTCTCCTTGCAGACCTCGGGTGAGCGCCATTTAGCACTGGTCCACAAACGGGGACTCGTGGGGGTCGCCCGCACTTGCATGCCCTCTGGGCAGGGTGATGCCCTGCCACTGCTGGTCCCACCTGGGTGCCAGTCTGGCACCGCCCAGGTGACACTGCCAGCTGGCACGGACACTGTCAGGGTGCCACACTGGCATTTTTGCATGCGCGATTGGGCTGGGGTTGCCCTGTGTGGGTGTTGGGGAGTTGAGGAGGGCTGCTTCGGGAACCTTCCCGGATTGTGTTTGGGCTGGGAGGTGATTGGGGGTCGCTTTGGGGTCCGCTTCAAGGGCCTCGGAGATCGAGATGCCATTTAAAAGTGGCATCCTGATCTTGCTACACTGGAATTCTGGCGAGCGGAGCTCCCCCAGTGTACAAAACGGAGCTATGTGCAGCCTCGGCCGTTTGTTTTCCACTGAGGCAGGCGGCGGGAAATGCACGGTTAAACATGCTCGCTATGGGACTTTGTTCCCAATTAGTTGAATCGAGCCCACCGTTTCCAGAAAAATAACTAGCTTACATTGCCCGCAACACCCCTGGAATTTCAAGACCATGAAAGAAACATCGGAATATTTATTTTCCCTGCGGTCTTTAATGCTTATCCATTCCACCTTCTCCACCCTGTAACTTTTTCTGTTTATACCTTTATTTTAATGCATCTTTTACCTGAGTGAATTTTTAATGCTAAAACAAATTCCTTATTTGTTAACTCAAGATATCTGGCTGGCCTATTTCTTCATATAGCTTTATGTACGGTCAAGTTTATTTTGAATTGAAAAACCACAATTTTATAAAAATTCAAACTCTGTTGTAATCAAATTCAGGAGTGGAAAAGCGAGCAATTTATTCACCCCTCCAGATTTGGTCAGAACAACAAAAATGAATATTTTTTAAATACAGTTAGAGTATCTAATTGTTTTTCCAATTAAGGGGCAATTTAGTGTGGCCAATCCACCTACCCCTGAAAATCTTTTTGGGTTGTGGGGGTGTGATCCACACAGACTCTGGGAGAATGTGAAAACTCCACACGGACAGTGACCCAGGGCCGGGATCGATCCTGGGTCCTCAGCGCCGTGAGGCAGCAACAAAAATCAATATTTACATTTCATTAGTTAACGCATGGCATGATACACAAGTTCAACATGTCAGTCTGTCTTTCCATGGATTCCGGGGCTTTTGGCGTCTTCTCCTCTTCTTGGTTCCTTAAACCTGGTCCCATGTCTCATGACATCCTTTGATAATTTAACTTAGCCAACTTAACTTCAATATATATGCAAATGTCTTTGCAGCTTTAAGGCTCCAACTCTGGTTTCCAGTCTACCTTAACTGCTAAGTTTTCTAATCCTTCTTAACTGCTGGAGCTGCACACCGGGTACAGCTTTTGGCACCATCCTGATCCACTCTTGCCGTTCAGCCAAGTGAGCGAACCGAGCTCCCAAGGAGTCTGGGTTTCTGAGGCAACATACACTTTTACATGCATGTTGTCGTCTGGAGCTCTGAATAGTAAAGACGCAGGCTCCAATTTTCTTTCCATCACATGGCTGACCATAAATCTCTCCTGCTTTTGTCGCCTGTCCTTACCGTACGGTGGAAGAATTTGCAGATTGATGCTCAACCTGTTTGGCCGCATAATGAACACTTGTTTCTTGGCATCGAGTCCTGGAGTTAGACGTGAACTCAGTGATTCAGGCAAAGGAACAAGTATGCTACACGCTTGAGCCACAAGACCTCCGGCTATCTTCATATCCTAATCCAAGTATTACATATTTTGCATCTGGGGAACTTGACATTGAAATCTGAGGTGCCACACAGCAACATATGAAATTGACAGGCAGGACAGAATCGGTCAAATCCATCGAGCCGAGGTGTATCCCAGGTGCCCCAGTAGGAAGGGTTAGGTTGCCCGGCCCTGTGTCATTATCTTCCTTCCCATAAGACCACCCCAAAGCTCTGTCACTGATCTCATCAGTCAGACACCTTTTGCTGCCCAAATGTCTGCTTCCACCCACCATCTAAGCTGTTTTACAGTCAGAGGGTGACGGGGGAGGTGCTGTTGACCAGCAACGTGCAGAGGCAATGCATTCCCAATTATACTCACAAATAAAACTCCACTTCATGAAGGCAACACGGTGGTACAGTGGTTAGCACTGCAGCCTCACAGCGCCAGAAAGCCGGGTTCAATTCCGACCTTGGGTGACTGTGTGGAATTTGCACCTCCTACCCGTACCTGTGTGGGTTTCCTCTCACAGTCCAAAGATGTGCAGGTTAGGTTGATTGAACGTGCTAAATTGCCCCTTAGTTTCCAGGGATGTGCAGATTAAGTTACGGGGATAGCGCAGGGTGGACGGGGGAGTGAACGTGGGTAGAGTGCTCTTTCATAATGTCAGTGCAAACTTGACGAGCCAAATCATCTTCTGCAGGACTGTAGAGATTCAGTGAAAGAATTTTACATATAAGTTAAACGCTAGTTGTCGAATCATAGTTGATGCATTGTGATTTGGGTGCGTCTTCATATCAACTTCTAATAATAAATGCTATAAGGCTGGATATGTTGAGTATTAGAAACTGATATTTGAAAGAAGGTCAAGTTGTGTTTGTGCTGCATCAGCTGATTGAAATGCATCTGCTATTTTACATGGGAATATAGCAGCATTGAATTGCTGTATATCTCATGTATGTACATGGGCATTGTACAAATGACATATAGCTGCCATATGATACACATTTCATTGTCAGTTCTACACAGTATTTATTGTATGTATTATTTTAAACAGATGACTTAAAGTGTTCTGCTACATTATACTGGCACTATAAATTTTTGGCACTTGCTCTGACCACATGGGAGTCTTTACTGTACTCTTGTAACAGATGATCAATCAATGATTGTTCACAGTATTAATCTTATGGACAGTTTTGATATGTTAATTGTGACTACTGTGATTGAGTAGTGGGCGACGGTTTAAAATTGTCCTTGACAGTTAAGAGACTTGTGCTCATAAATGTGGTTAATAATTTCTGCTCAAATATGTACATAAAGTACATAGTTTTGGGCAGATAGAGCCAAATTTTCTGATTCAGAGTGGGCAGTGCATTCTTTATTGCCACCCTACCATTTAGTTTGATTGTTGATGAGCACACAGGTTGTAATTTTGTTCTTGGCTTCTCCAGGGCATCTTTAGCATGGGTTAATATTACAGAATGCCTTTATGGTGGCAGTGAAAGATGATTTGAGAGCAGAACTACTGCCACTGGTAAAATGTATTTCTTCATGATCCTTGCCAGGTAGGTAGGTGCGCCTCTAACTGTAAATGGGCTGTGAGATTGTTGATCAAGTGGGCACAGCCGACCTTTGGTGCAGCCTGAGCTGCCGGGTATCCTTCAATTCATTCCCCTCCTCTTCCTACAGAAAATAAAAAGGAGATTCCGAATGGGAAGCCCATTGGCCCAATGTCATGAATTCAAAGAAAAGGCAATGCCAGAGCAGTTGACATATGGAAATGGTAAAGAAAGAAAAACAAGCACGTGATCTAGATACAGATTCAAGATTCTCGGCATTTTCAGTTTTGCAAATGCACTTTCCTAAACATGGGATTCTAGTAGCTTTGTACCATCAGTTTTTATGGGAATTGGAATACCAAGTACTATACTCATGAAAATTTAGTGAATTATATGGCTGTTTCCAATTGGTGTGCCTATTTTGGATGTGGTAGTTGAAGTTCAATAATTGGAGAAAATTACATTACAGCGAGTGTACTTGAAAAGTTAAGAAAAACAAAATTGATGATTTCAACAGTCTGCGTTTTGTTAAACTATTAGAAACAAAGGGCACAATATAACGGAAATGAAAGAGTCCCATGTCAGGCGTGTTTCGTATTTAGCCGGGTGTTTCTTGGTGCTGGCAGCGCTGAGAACGAACCCAATATTAAATGGAAATTTGCTTCATTTCTGGGCCTCGGCGAGGAACGTCCCGCCGAGGTTGCACTCAGTCCCATTTTCTGCACTATCGGGTTCCACTCTCCAGTGCAGGAAGAGATCAGGGCACCATTTTTAAATAGAGCCCTAATCTCTGAACCCCCCATCAGGGCCTCGAGACCCCCAATGCCCCATCTTACCAATTGTGCCCCCGCACTTCATCTTCTAAGAACAGGGCACCCCTGGACCCGATCCTCAGCCCAGGCAAGATTCCACCCAGGTGTGACATTATGATAAATGTACATTATGATAAACTGGAAAGGTTAATTTTATGTCCAAATCAACCACTAGGGGGAGCTAAATGCAGAACTATATTAGGCATTGATGTTAAGCCTTCTGGGAGAGAGGTTGAGGAGAAGGCTGGAAGACAGACTGTAGGAAAGATAGTGTGAGTGAGAGCAGATCATAGATATTGTATTAGTGTAGAGATTAGTAGTCGATGAATATAGATTGTATGTTTATTATCAGCTGTTTATTATATAGGACTAAGTGTCGAATCCAATTAAGTAGCATAAATAAATCTTTAGCTTTGTTCAATATTTCTTTTTTAAAGTTTGAGCACCCAATTAATTTTTTCCAATTAAGGGGCAATTTAGCGTGGCCAATCCACCTAGCCTGCACATCTTTTGGTTGTGGGGTCGAAACCCACACAAACATGGGGGGGAATGTGCAAACTCCACACGGACAGTGACCCAGAGCCAGGATCGAACCTGGGACCTAGGTGCCGTGAGGCAGAAGTGCTAACCACTGCACCACCATGCTGTCCTAGCTTTGTTCAATATAAAAGCTCGTTATGGTCTTTGTGAACACTACACCATCCATCCTCAGATCAGAACCACAAAGAACACCACACCGGGCACCTTGATACTGCCAGCCTGGCACCCTGGCAGGGCCCCTGCTAGCCTGGCAGTGACAGGGTTGCATTCAAGCTGGCAATGCCATGGTGCTAGGGTGGCATCAGGAGTGCCAGGGTACCACCCTGCCCAGAGTCCTACCATTAAGGGGCCCCAACTCGCCTGGGTGATCCCCCTTCCAAATGCCAATATAGCTGGTCCACGTTGGTGGAGACCACTGCTAAACGGCGCTCGCTTGGGCGGTCTCCAAGGCACGAACGTTAGATCCCGTATCTCCAGCACAAACATATTCAAGTGAGCCTGACTGTACACTTGAATATGCAAACCTGGAGCCCGCCCATTTT
Organism: Scyliorhinus torazame; assembly: GCF_047496885.1. Classification (NCBI taxonomy): domain Eukaryota; kingdom Metazoa; phylum Chordata; class Chondrichthyes; order Carcharhiniformes; family Scyliorhinidae; genus Scyliorhinus; species Scyliorhinus torazame. Next base: position 163,004,430 of record NC_092707.1, read on the forward strand.
CCAGATTGTGATGACTCGCGAGAGCTTGTTAGATCTCTCAAGGCGCAACAAGGCCAGTAGATCGTGGCCTAAATCCGCCAACTGTTGAATGTAAGCTCTGTGGATTGTCACACCAAACCTTGTTCAATCGACTTAGAATCACTTCAACTTATTGCTTACTGTAGTTGATTCTCATTTAATAGGACAGTGCTATCTAACCACTGCCTGGAAACCAGCTTACTCCTGATCTACTTATTTACTATCATTTAAAAATTCATCCACATTGAACTGATTTAAAGGGAACAAAGTCAGAATTTAAGGCTAACTTGGAAAATCTGCACTCTTGTTCCACATCTATAAAAGACTTATTTTGGTCCTAACAATGGATTGGGGAGTAATATATATTAGCTGTATTAGTGCTGAGCCAAATGGACCCAGAAACTATCAGCCATTGTCAAAATTGACAGGATCAGTATATGACATACATTTACATATTAAGTCAGAGAGATGCCTGGAGAATAAGTGTTTTGACAGGAGTCCACACCTGACTAAACAAATAAGTCACGTGGTGAGCAAGCCTCAAAATTATTAAGCCTCAGCGACTCCTCCAATCGGCTATGGACCTGCTGGAGTGTCGCTGACAGCTCCCTGCATCAGCTCCTGGTAAACCTGTTCCAGAGGCTCAGCATGTGACTGGGATCCAGCTGGGTCCTGGGATCCAGCAAACCTCTGACTGCTGCCTCGCCTGGGCGTTACTGCCTCCATCTGATGCACATCAGCAATTGTGAGATGCTCACCAGATTGTGCCCCAGAAGCCTGACCATTAACGCTGCCCACCGAGGTGTTTGTATCTGCACTGGTGGAGGGTGGGGATGACAGCTGTGACGCATCGATGGTGGCATTCTTTGAGCTCTCTTCCGAGGTGGTCTCATGGGAGGCAGTGTGGGGGACATCCCCGGATGGGCCGACACCATCGGCTGGAGATCCATTGGGAGAATGAACACTTGGTCAGTGGGAGGGATGATTCAGTCTGTATGGCATTAACTCACGCTTGACAGGTCCTCCGGGTGGGGCCCGGTGGATCCTCACCTCTGCGGCATTCGCCGACCTCCGCGTTGGTGCCTGCCCTGACCTCACCCACCCCGGTCACCTCCAGGGCTCGTTCCTCGATGGTGATAAGGATTCTTATGTCCGGCACCCTGCCGCCAGTCTGGGCCTTCTCCCAACGATTACGGGACAGCTTCTCCTGCAGAGACTCAGAGAGGGCATCATTAGCCACATGTGTGGTTCACCGTGGTGGGGGGATGGGTGTGAAGGAATGGTTGGAGGGTGCAGGTAGGGTTGAAGGGGGCTAAGGGAGGGTTGGGGGCAGCTGTTCGCCTGGGGGTGCGAAGGTTTCAGATGGGGCGTGCCAATTCACGCATGCGGCCCAGTGTAGGTCATTAGGCCTGTCCTAATAATAATAATATTGGTCACGCTGCCCAAGCTGACGGCCACTGCCACTTCATCCCAGGTGGCATTAGCTGCCCTGTGGTTCACCCTAAAGTATCCTTGTGTGAACAGGACATCCCTCCTGGCCTCAACCGCATCTAGGCGCCTCCCCAAATCTTGGGGGGCGGTCGTCTCGGCCCCATAGATGCGAGCTGAGTGGGGTTGGCTGTGCAAGAACTGTTGAAGTGCTGCTCGACATTGTTAGTGGGGGGGGGGGGGGGGGGCGGGTGACGGCATGTCCCAGCAAATTGACTGGCGAGCCTTCATTTGTGGCATGAAGCACATGGGGCCTCGTTAGGTGGACCAATTAATGTTGTATTGCATTGGCGGCCTCGCCAGGCCGAGCGCCAGGAAGCATGCAGCAGTTCCCGCTCGTTACCACACTTGGAAATCTTTTCGGAGAATCGCGCCCACTATCTGATTGTTTTTGACGAATAACATGAGTCAAACGTATTCATTATAATTAGGATGTGGAGATGCCGGCATTGGACTGGGGCGAGCACAGTAAGAAGTCTTCCAATACCAGGTTAAAGTCTAACAGGTTTGTTTCAAACACTTCAGCAGCCGGGGAACACTTCAGCAGTCGAGGGCATTCAGCCGCTGATCTTCGGGTAAGCGCTCTCCAAGGTGGCCTTCAGGACGCAGAATCGCTGAGCAGAAACTTATAGCCAAGTTCCGCACACATGAGTACGGCCTCAACCTGGACCTTGGATTCATGTCGCATTACATTCACCCCCCACCAACTGTCCTGGTTTGAGACAATTCACACCTCCTTAACCTGGGATTACCCCTCTCTCTGGATCTGTAAAGACTTAATTACCTGCAAATACTCGCATTCAAAGTATCGTCTTGCATCTTTGACTTTGTCTATATATATGATTCTGGAACCTGCCTCTTCATTCACCTGAGGAAGGAGCAGTGCTCCGAAAACTAGTGATTTGAAACAAACTTGTTGGACTTTAACCTGGCGTTTTAAGACTTCTTACTGTGCATTATAATTAGGATGAAACAGAAGCAAAATAGCAGTGCAATGCCATGAAGTTGCAAATATTTGTAATAAAGATTGTCAGTTTACAGCTCTTCCTCATAACATACTTGTTTGCATAATGTAATCAACAACAAGATGCTATTTGTGTGAATAAGGCGATTGTTCCAAATTGCTCACAGAGTTTAGTCATTGTCTGTGATGTAACAGACACCGAACAGCTGAAAAGCTGAACTTGTAGCATCCATGCAGGTAGCTGCCATACAGACCCTGTCCACTCAGCCAGATCATTTCTATTAAGCTGGTAGTTATAGCTATTTCTATTATCCAAATGATTAGGGTGTGAGTGATTGTGCAGTTACTGTTGGAGAGTTTTTTTTCTCTGGTAGCCATCAAATCAAACAGTGGTGATCAGAGTTTGTGTTTCCATTTAACTTTAGAACGGCAATCTTACAAATGTTATCACTTAAAACATTACCCGAATAATCTTAACCTAATTGGGTTATTTTCATAGGCATTGATATAGAGATAAATTACCTCTATTTGAAGTTAGTTGTATTCTCTAAAAGGTAGTTGTGTATTGTTTCACTGACCCCTACAAAAAGTCAAGTAAGATATTTTGTTGCCTGTTAACAGAAGCACAGCTTAATTCTCATTACATGGTCCATCTAAAATATTGGCAGAATTTTCCTGCTGTTCCTTTCAACAGGATCTTCTGACTCATACATCAGCGATCCCCTGCTACAGGTTTCCCGATGGTGGAGGGAGGGCAGGGGGGCTTGCAACCCCCTGCAGTGTGGAGTCTGCATGTTCTCCCAGTATCTACGAGGGTTTCCTCCGGGTGCTCCGGTTTCCTCCCACAGTCCAAAGATGTGCAGGTTAGGTGGATTGGCCACGCTAAATTGCCCTTAGTGTCCAAAAAGGTTAGGTAGGGTTATTGGGTCACGGGGATAGCGTGGAGGTGTGGGCTAAAGTAGTGTGCTCTTTCCAAGGGCCGGTGCAGACTCGATGGGCCGAATGGCCTCCTTCTGCACTGTAAATTCTATGATTCTATGAACAGCAAATTCCATTAACAGCAGTGGGACCAGATGTTCCTGCCGCCAGCCAATGGCATGCTCCCCCCGCTAACGTGATACATGCCACAGGGCACACAGCAAATGCCAGCCATTATTTGATAAAGACATAGGGCGCGATTCAGCGCAAAAAATATCTACATCTGGTTTTGAATGCATTTAGAGGGTGTTTCTCGACGGCTGCAGTGCCGAGAAACATCCCGCTATTCAATGGCACTTTGTAATTTGTTTTGGCCTCGGGGAGTTTCTCTCCGCCGAGGCCAGACTTGCGTTATTTCCTGCTGGCGAGCCCATCAGGAAATGCCCCTTGCAGATCAGTGCTCCATTTTGTCTGGCTGCCCCAATCTTTAACCCTCTCTCCTTTAGGCCCCCAACCTCAGGGAGGCCCCCGGGTACCCCTCTCAACCTCCCTCCACTTGGTGAGGCCCCCCCCAGGCCAGATCTCTGACAGTGCCAACTTGGCTCCCTGGTAGTGCCTGTGCCAGCCTGGAAGTGCCACCCTGGCACTGCCCATGTGCCAGGCTGGTAGTGCCTGGGTGCCAGAGAGAGGGTCAGGGTGCCACCCTGCCCTGTCCCTGATTACCTGGGGGTCTCTAATGGCCTGGGAGCCTCCCATGTACCATTATGACTGGTCCACGTTTGTGTGGACGCTGTGGTGAGATCTCCCAGGCATGGCCATTAGATCCTGAGTGCTGGGAGAATCCCACAAAGGCAAATTTAAATGATCTGGATCATGGCCAGTGAGGACAAGATACTGATTGCGACATCTCACAAAATTGTATTGAGTCTCACGAGACGTGTCGAGCATCGCAAATCTTTCAACGGCCTCGTCCCGCACCAAGCCAGGAGCGAAGAGGCCACCGAATTGCACCCATAGTTGAGAACTGTTATAATATGAAGCAGAACAGCACCCCGCTCCCATAATTGATTATCGCAATGGAGGAACGCATAGCTGGAAGACAAAGCTTCAAATTGAGTCTCCATGGAAATACACTTTATGCAATAACGCCTGAGTATTTTTTGCCTATATGTGGGTAAATGAGCAAAGTGGACCGAACAAGTCAAGCATAGTACTAATTCTCAACTTGGGAGACATTTTTAGTTTCTCTTTGCCCCATTCCCTTTGTGTACTTTGGGCAAATTATATGAAGTGCAACCTCTTCAAATGTTGTCAGTGCTCTGAAATGTCATGGCTCTCTTCCATGTCATCTTACCCTGTAAATATTAAAATTGTGTTGATATTGGTAGTTTCAAGTATTGCAGTGACACCCATCCTGCATCCCAGCAAGTGACCATGATTAAATGAATTAAATTGCATCAGAAGATTTATTTTTGTATGAACTCCTTTTAATAAGCTATCATAAGCAGAATTCCTGTTTTAACTTGTGGCTTAAGTGTTTTCCCTAAGACATGTATGGTAAGCAATGGAAGAGTTGTAGAGTTGTCTGAGTTGTTTGCTTCAGGCAATAGTAAATGTGCAAGAAAGTGAGAAGCAACACTTTTTGTCACAAGCACACGGGCCATTGACCTGATATGGAAAACCTTTAGATATTCTTCCCTTGCTACTTTTCAAATCCTGCCTGTGCTGGAATCAGCATTCATTTTGGTTATTACCTTCTTCCAATCATTCTGTACTGTTCTCCTCTGTTGAATGCCTTGCAGGGCAACTTTCCATAGGGCTCATCGTTTGAAGCAGCATTGGGCGGCACAGATGAAATTAGCAGCTCTTTGCCAGGACATCCATAGATCGTCAAAACACTCTGGCATGATTTACTGGAAATGAAACAGAATCTCGTGTTTAGCACATTTAGCCGGGTGTTTCCCAGTGTTGGCAGCAAAAACGACCCCGTTATTAAATAGGATACTGCTTTATTTCAGGGCCTCGGCGAGGAATACCGCCCCCCTCCTCGACAGCATTTAGTCCCATTCCCTGCATCCAACGATGTGCGGGTTAGGTGGATTGGCCATGCTGAATTGTCCTTAGTGTCCAAAAAGGTTAAGTGGGGTTACGGGAATGGGTGGAGGTGTGGGCTTGGGTAGGGTGCTCTTTCCAAGGACTGGTGCAGACTCGATGGGCCGACTGGCCTCCTTCAGCACTGTAAATTCTATGACTATGACTAACAAGTTTGCTTTCCAATGCAGGAAGAGATTAAAAATGGCACCCCGATCTCTAGACCCCCACCCCTCCACCGCGGCCTCCAGATCCACGCAACACCCCAACATACCTATAAGAGGGTAACCGAGACTCCCGCACCTCACCTCATCAAGGCAGGGCACCCTCGGGCCCGATCTCCAGCACGATACCACCTGGGCACCCTGGCATAAGTCAGGAGTGTAATGGAATACTCTCCACTTGCCTGGATGAGTATGTACAGCTCCAACAACACTCAAGAAGCTCGACACCACCCAGGACAAAGCAGCCCGCTTGATTGCTCCTCCTTCCATAATCATTCAAATCCTCTACCACTGATGAACAGTGGCAGCTGTGTGTACCATCTATAAGTAACTCACGAAGGTTCCTTAGGTAGCACCTTCCAAACCCACCATCTACTTCGCTGTCATCTAGAAGGACAAGGGCAACAGATACCTGGGAAACCCACCACCTGGAGGCGCCGCTCCAAGTCCTTCACCACCCTGACTTCGAAATATATCACTTCCTTCATTGTTACTGGGTCAAAGTCCTGGAACTCCCTCGCTAACAGCACAGTAGGTGTACCTACACCTCAGGGACTGCAGCAGTTCAAGGCAGCAGCTCACCACCATCTTCTGAAGGCAACTAGGGGTGAGCAATAAATGCCGGCCTAACCAGCAACACCCACATCCCATAAATGAAATTTTTAAAAATCTCACAAGATCCTGTTTGATCTCATGAGGCGTGATGTGGTCGGTAAATTTTGCAAGAAGCCTTTCCCTCACTTTACCAGCCTGGTCGCATCCTGAGTCCGGCGCAGTGCGGCTGATAGAACATGCCCTCTGTTTTCTATCACAGTAGATTTTCTGGATTTCCATTGGATACTGTAGCTGTTTGAATTGATGCAACATCATTTTTGAATCTGAGCCCTGTGCAGGCAAAAGGGTTTGACTGATGTCACTATTTATGGTAAAATGCAGAAATTTAGGTAGGTATAGCCAACATTAGATGAATGTTCTCTATTCATTGTTCCCACCAAGGAGCATCCAGAGCTGAATTTTATTGACCAATTAATCATGTGTACTTTGTTTATATGATATACAAATAGTGTACCTACCACTCAATCTTTTGCAATTCATCTTTTAGGCAAAAGATAAAGAGGTCAACTTTTACAGGTAATGTTTTCGAGGGGTTTACTTCCAACTACTGATGCACACAGTTCATGACGCACACAGCCAGCAGAGAACTATGCTGCGATTTCAGTTTCTATTCCAATGTGGACTTGCTTTTGAGGGCTTTGTCGTGTTAGGTACACTGGTCTAACACAGGCTGCAAGTGGATGCAGCTTAGATCAGAAAGATACTGCAGACCTTGAAGTTAATTCAATCAGGTTAATAGCACAGTTAGCACAGTTCTCTGAGTTCGACTCTCTGCTAACTTAAGTGTGGTTACTCTCTCTGACTGAACCAGAATAGCTCTTAGCCACGTGGTGGAGGTGTGAGATTGTAGATACACCCTTGACTAACTCTCTAGATGTTCATCAGTGGAAAGAGGCGGAGTGTGAGTGCCTCGTGTCTTTTATAGTCAGATCCCACCCCTGCGTGTCCTGCCTGCTTATTGGTCATGTCCTGTTCTCTGTGTCCATTAGCTGCTTGTCTGTATATCATTATATGTGTGTCTGCATATCATGACATCTCCCCTTATTTTTAATGTTTGGATGACATATGTGAACGTATTTACAAGAATAGGCCAATATTAACATATATACATGCCGTGGATGTGAACATATGTACATGTGAAAACAGCTGTCTAATGCGAGAACACGGAACATAGCAAACAGAACAAATGTTCATCAGTCCAGTCTCTGTGACTTGCGTCTGATCCCGATCAACCCCGGAGAGGTGGTGGTGGGGATGACAGCGCCTTGATGGGCGGGATTGAAGCCTGACTGGTGGCCTCATGAGTCGAGGTATCAGGAGGTGGCAAAACAACAGAAGGAAACGGAGAAGAATGTGGTTGCGGGCAGGCAACTTTGCGCAGTGCCCGTCTGTTTCGTTGCCACGAACCATCAGCCAGACGCACAACATACGAGCGGGGGGCAGCCTGTCGAACAACGACAGCTGGAGCTGACCAGCCTTCATCAGGGATCTTGACCCGAATAGTGTCTGACGGGGATAACACAGGCAAATCGGTGGCATGAGCATCATAGCCCTGTTTTTGCTGGTCTCGGAGTTGCTGCACCTTCTGCAGCACTGGGAGGTGATCCAGGTTGGGCACGTGTATGGCTGGAAGTGTCGTTCGCAGATCCCTGTTCATCAGGAGTTGAGCCGGCGACATGCCAGTGGACAGTGGAGTCGCCCTATACACAAGCAGCGCAAGGTGAATGTCAGACGCAGAATCTGTGCCTTGCAGATGAGCTGCTTCACTATGTGCACCCCTTTCTCAACTTTTCCGTTTGACTGCGGATAGTGTGGGCTGGAAGTGACGTGTTTGAGCTGATGCGACTGGGCAAACAGAGACCGTTCAAGGTTGCTGAAGTATGGGCCATTGTCACTCATAACAGTGAGTGGGATACCATGCCTGGAGAACGTCTCCTTACAGGCCTTGATGACAGTCCGAGATGTGAGGTCTGAGAGCTTCACGACTTCAGGGTAATTGGAAAAGTAATCAATGATTAACATGTAATCACGACCATTTGCATGAAAGAGGTCGATGCCAACCTTGGACCATGGAGAGGTTTCGATTTTATGCTGCTGAAGTGTCTCCTTACTCTGGAAGCTTTGACAGGTCGCACAGTTGAAGACCATGTTCGAGATGTCCTGACTAATCCCGGGCCAGTAGACAGCCTGCCTGGCTCTGCGTCTGCACTTTTCCACACCCATGTGGCCCTCATGGATTTGATGGAGCACCAAGCTCTGGAGAATATGTGGAATTACAATCCGGTCCAGTTTGAGGAGGATACCATCAACCACCGTCAGGTCGTCCTTTACATTAAAAAATTGAGGGCACTGCCCTTTTTGCCAGCCATTGGCTAGGTGGTGGATAACATGCTGCAAGAGGGGTCTTTGGCTGTCTCCTCACGGATACAAATCACCTTCTCATCAGATGCCTGGAGGGTACCAGCACACAGCTGCACCTGTGACTCAAGCTGTGACTCAATTTGCCGGATGACGTTCAGTGGTTCACTAGGCACGGTGATGGAGCGGGACAGTGTATCGGCAATGATGAGCTCCTTGCCAGGCGTGTTGACCAGGTCAAAGTCGTACCGTCTGAGTTTGAGGAGGATGCGCTGCAACCGAGGCGTCATGTCATTAAGGTCCTTGTGGATAATATGAACCAGGGGCCTGTGGTCCGTCTCAACTGTGAATCTCGGCAGGCCGTAGACATAGTCGTGAAACTGGAGAATGCCAGTGAGAAGGCCCAGGTATTCCTTCTCGATTTGTGCATACCTTTGTTCGGTGGGCGTCATTGCCCTTGATGCGTCGGCAACCAGTGCCCAGGATGAAATGTCATTGCTTTGCAGCAGGACCGCACCGATGCCATCCTGGTTTGCATCTGTCGAGATTTTTGTTTCCCTGTCTGGGTCGAAAAATGCCAATACGGGTGCAGTGGTGAGCTTGACTTTCAGCTCCTACCACTCTGCCTGATGGGCCACCTTCCACTTGAAGGCAGTAGACTTCTTCACTAGGTTTTGTAGGGCCGTGGTGTGTGAGGCCAGGTTTGGGATGAAATTGCCCAGAAAATTGACCATGCCCAGGAAGTGCAATACCACCTTCTTGTCTTCCGGGACCTTCATGGCTGCGATGGCCTTGACCTTGTCTGTGTCGGGGCACACGCCCTGCTGAGAGATCTGGTCTCCTGGGAACTTGAATGTCGACATGCCAAAGCAACATTTGGTTCAGCTTCAGGCCATTGGCGTGGACACGACGGAATACCTGCTGGTGACGGGAAACATGCTCCTCAGGGGTCGTGGACCATATGATGACGTCGTCCACGTACACACAAACCCCTTCGATGCCCTCCATCATTTGCTCCATGATGCGATGAAATATCTCCGATGCCAAGACGATGCCAAACGGCATACGGTTATAGCAGTACCTGCCAAATGGTGTGTTGAAGGTGCAGAGCCTTCTGCTGGACTCATCCAGCTGGATTTGCCAGAATCCATGTGACGCATCTAACTTCGTGAAAAACCGTGCATGTGCCATCTCACTGGTGAGTTCCTCCCGCTTCGGGATGGGGTAGTGTTCACACATTATATTCTGGTTGAGATCCTTGGGATCAATGCAAATGCGCAGGTCTCCAGAGGGTTTTTTAACCACCACCATCGAGCTGACCCAGTCAGTCGATATGGTTACCCTGGAAATGATCCCCTGCTGCTGCAGCTCCTTGAGCTGTTCCTGCAGGCGCTCCTTCAGCGGAGCCGGGACCTGGCGTGGTGCATGGACCACTGGCTTGGCATCAGGTCGCAGTAGGATCTTGTACCGATATGGCAAAGTGCCCATTCCGTCAAAAACATCTGGATACTGAGTGAGGATGTCGTCAATGCCAGCTTGAAGCTCCACGTTGGAGGATGTTGTTGAATAAACCCGCTGCACCGTGTTTAACTTTTTGCATGCGCGCCCAGTAGGGATGCCCCGTCCGGCTTGACAATTTCAAACCTTAGCCGTGCATGGGTGCTCCGGTTGGAGACGAGTAGATGGCAGGACCTCAGTGCCGTGATGGCATTACCGTTATAGTCCAGGAGCTGGCAGGCTGATGGAAGGACCTTGGGGGGCTTCTTGATGCGTTTGCAGTCTGCCTGAGAGAGAAGGTTGGCAGAAGCACCTGTGTCCAGCTTGAACTGGATGGAGCATTGGTTGACCTGCATCACCGCACGCCATTCGTCCTCTGAATCCACAGCAAGGATGTACTGAATGCGAGACGAGTTAGGTGTGGCATGTTCACGTGTGGTAATGATGCCCACTCGGTAGGCAGACTCCAGGCACTCGTCCTTTGGATCCGCTCTACTGCCAGGATCAGAATCCTGTAATTGTTGTTGCACATTCTGGACGCGCCATCGTCGGAATTGGGAGCGCTGGTCTCTGACTGGTGGTGCTGACCTGCACAAGGCTGCATAGTATCCAGGCTTCCCGCAGTTTAAACACCGCCTGCCTCATGCAGGTCAGTGTCCCTTTAAGTGGGCGATGCCACAGTTCGGGCACGACATGACATCAGTGTCGTGACGCGGTGTACGTCGTCGCACATGCGCAGAGTGGTCGGCAGACGTCTGCACCTGCGCAGTGTGGGTGTCGGCCGCTTCGTTATCCTGTTCGCATTGCGCATGCATGGGGCTCCGCGAAAAGTGCGCGAGATGGCCGCTGTCTTCAAAGCTGAGGCACTGCATCCGGGAGATGGCCCGCACACTCTCTGCCTCGTGGGAGGCAAGTTTCTAATTTTCAGCCGATTTGTATTGGGAATACCGATTTTCTGCATGCTCATGCACTGTACATGTTTCAATCACGACTGGCAGGGTCATTTGCTTGATTTTTAAAAGCTGCTCTCTCAGAGGATGAGAGTGAACTCCAAACACGATTTGGTCTCTGATCATGGAGTCAGCAATATCACCAAAGTTGCAGGACAGCGCTAGCAGGCGGAGGCTAGTTAAGAAGGCATTGAAAGATTCATCTTTACTTTGAAGACATTGTTTGAATGTGTAGCGCTCCAAGATTTAATTGGTGTCCACTTCACAATGACTATCGAACTTGTCCAGGATGGTCTGAAACTTTGTATTGTCCTGGCCTTCGGTGAAGTGAAAAGAGTTGAAGAGTTTGATGGCTTGAGGAGAAGTGCGATCTTTCTTGCATCAGACACACCCTCGAGGTCTGAGGCTTTGATGTACAGCAGAAACTTTTGCTTGAATATCCGCCAGTTGGCACTGAGATTGCCGGAGGTCCTGGCTGGTGAGGAGCCTGAATCTTCTCCATGGTGCTGGGATACATTTGCTGGTCATCACGGAACGGTCTGAGGTAAGCCACCTTAAATTAGTAGTCTCCTGGTATCATGTCGTGTTAGGTACACTGTTCTAACACGGGCTGCAACTGGAAGCAGCTTAGATCAGAAAGATACCTCAGACCTTGAAGTTAGTTCAATCAGGTTTACAAGTTAGCACAGTTCTCTGTGAGTTAGACTCTCTGCTAACTTAAGTGTGATTACTATTGATGTGTTGGGTGTTCTGGATCACATACAGGTCACCAACACTTGAAGTAGTGCAACACTATTTTATTAAAAGGTTAACTATTTAAACATACTTGAACTGTGGGTAAATACGATACGAGCTTTAACTAAAGACCTTTGCCTTGTCCTAACCAGTTGATGCACTCAGCACATGATGAATGTCTGTGTTGCAGGCTGTGAGCTCTGTGCTCCTAGCTAGCTGCTACTCGAATGAGCGGGAACTCTGATGCCCCCTGTCTTTATAGTGCGTGTGCTCTCACTGGTGATTGGCTGTGGTGTTGTGTATGTTGATTTGTCCCACTGTGTGTCCATCAGTGTGTGTCTGCACCATGATATACTGGTGTATATTATGACATGCCCCCTTTTATATAAAAAAATGTGCCTGCGTGACAATAAATAGTGTGTGGTGAATGTTCCTGACTACGTGTGTGCGAAATATTTACAGGACTATGTACATAAAACTAAGCTATTTACATGGGAAGGTGCCTGGTGCAGAAAAAACAGTGTGTCACACAAATAACGAGATGAACACTATATACAAACCACTTGAACGATTAAACGGAAGAACAGAACAGACCAGAGGGTCCATTAGTGCACAAAGTTCACAAATTAAGTCTCTGAGCTGGGCGACAAATTCTGGTTGACCGCCTCAAGGGTGGGTCAGGAGCCACCGGCTGAGGAGTGGGCTGGACTGCGTCAGAGTGAGGAGGATGCAAAGTAACCAGAATCTCCGCATAGTCCAGGGCAGGGCCAACAGGAGGGCGTGGCACTGGTGAAGGATCACGTAGCGAGCGCAGAACGAGACGAAGGGCACGTCGATTACGGCGCAGAATGGACCCATCCGGTAGACAAACCAGGAACGAGCGGGGAGCCACCTGCCGAAGAACCACAGCAGTTGCCGACCAGCCACCATCCGGAAGATGGATACGGACGTTGTCATCTGGAGCCAGAGCAGGGAGATCAGCTGCATGGGCGTCGTGAGCCACCTTGTGCTGTGCCCGAGACAGTTGCATCCGGTGAAGGACTGGAACGTGGTCGAGGTCTGGGACATGAATAGACGGCACCGTCGTCCTCAGGGTGCGACCCATGAGCAGCTGGGCTGGCGACAGGCCAGTGGACAGTGGGGCCGAGCGATAGGCCAGCAGGGCGAGGTAGAAGTCAGATCCTGCATCGGCAGCCTTGCAGAGGAGCCGTTTGACTATGTGGAAGCCCTTCTCCGCTTTGCCATTGGATTGGGGGTACAGGGGACTGGATGTCACATGCACAAAGTTGTACCTCCTGGGAAAGTTGGGCCATTCCTGGCTCGCGAAGCAGGGGCCATTGTCCGACATCACAGTGAGTGTGATGCCGTGACGAGCAAAGGTGTCCTTACAGGCACGGATGACTGCAGACGATGTGATGTCGTGTGACACCTCTGTCTGACTGAACCAGACCAGCTCTTAGCCATGTGGTGGAGGTGTGAGATTGCAACAACACCCTTGACTGACTCTCTAGATGTTCATCAGTGGAATGAGGCAGAATGTCAGTGCCTCTTGTCTTTTAAAGTCAGATCCCACCCCTGAGTGTGCTGCCTGCTTATTGGTCATGTCCTGTTCTCTGTGTCCATTAGCTGCTTGTCTGTATATCATTATATGTGTGTCTGCATATCATGACAGGCTTACCTTCAATTAAAGGTGGTCGTGGCTCACACAACCAGCTGGTTACTCCAGACAGATACTTCTTGGGCTGGTGCATACACACTGCAGTTTGTTCCAATCTTTTCCTTTCAATGTGAAATTAAACTTTTACTAAAGTTCTCTGATATCGCAAATTGCCCTTGTCACCCAGCACCTGTTCAGGTCTCCCTCCAGGAAGCAAGGAGCAGATCTCTACCCTGCCATTCTCCTGGCTTGCCGGGAGTGTGAGGGACCGTTTAAATGCAGCGCCCCCTTGTTAACAGTGGACAGCTGAGCCCCAGATCGGGCGAATAAGATACCTGGGGACTCCAGCTTGATGTGTTACATGTGGAGCTGGCTCTGATGGCTGCTTATCTATTGCAGGGAGGCTACTTCCATTGAGCTTGGGGGCCTCCCCCTGTAGTGGGGCCACTCCGCCATGAACACATGCCAGTGGGCCCTCTAATTCACCCGTAACTGGGGCCTTACTTATTTATATTGGCTGCCTGCCATCCTGCAGAGGGCAGTTGATCCACATTCCTGCCTTCCCCAGGGAGATGTCTTTCCTCATTGTGGGAATGCATCGGAGAGCCATTCTGATGTGATTCCTTGTTTTTTTTTCCCCAGCTCCAAGCCTCCTAGGGAAAATCTGCCCATGGTTTCTGCAACTTTGGGAATGCTCAGAAATGGAAGTGAATGGTTGTGTGTTTTAAAAAAATTATTGAGTGAACCCAAATCCCTGGAGCCAAGCAATCACCTTCTCAATGGCTGAATTTAAGGTGATTAGTCCGCCATTTAGTCTAGAGGAGACACTCTTCAATAACATGCAGCATCGTCTGTGACTCTCCACAAGTCCAATAAGGGGTTTGTACTGAGGCTCCACACTGGAGCTTGGCTGCACAAGTATCCTGATTTGCCTGAATAATCTTCCTGAGCAAGGTCTTCCAGCAGACATCCTTTGGACCAAGGAATGGGAAACACGGGAAGTCACTTGTAGCAAAACTCTGTCAAATGTCAGGCTTTGATCTATCACAGCAGGACTGTTCCTTGCTAAATAGGTTCTGTGTTGACTCAGTGGCTTCACCATTAGGTCCTAGTGTCTATAGATTTTGATACTTTTGCTTTTCACACCTCCTTATAACTGCTCTCCGTCTTCGTCTGAAAAGACTTAAGTGTCAGCCACACCGCCCCGAAGGGTAGATGTGGAGGAAGTAAAGTAGGATCAAAGGAGATATACACTTCAGGCTAAGTATAATTAGAGCTTAACACAAACTTGACCTGCAAAGTGACAAATGGAAAAAACAAAACCCGTCTCAACCAGTTACGGAAATTATTGATTTTATGAGTCTGAAAATTCAGTATTCGGCTGCCTTATGTTGGCTGCATGCTTGGTTTTCATCTTACTTCATCAGCCAAAATGCTGATAGAGTGTTTTTCTAAAAAAAAAGAAGTTATATTTTGATCAACAGTTGCAGTGTTTTACACATTCTCCATGATGTTCCACAAACTATACTGCAGAGTGCCATTAAGATGCATTGAAGGGTAACGTTGTAAAAATAAATAAAACGTGAGCACAATTATCTTGGCAATTTTTCAGAGATGAGGAAATTTCTTCCCACTTACTCCTATCGTCCAGTTATTTCTTTAATTGTTTCTGTCTAGACGGCTTTTGCACTGTACATGAAGGAATGGTCCTCTGATCCTTTGTTCTGACAGGAGATGAAACATCAATGCAGTCCGTTACAGTAAAGACTCTGAAGAGTCTGTTCCCCTGGAATCCTGTGTGTGAGTTCAAGCACCAACTCACAAGCACTGCCTAGCTCTTTGATCATGTCAAGGAGACTACTACTGTTCCAAAAGAGTACCTTTATCCCCAACATGGAACAACATGGAGTCACAGACTTTCAGCTGACTTCTTGGATCTTCTGGGCTTCTTCTGAGCTCTCTTTGATTCCCAGAAATTTTACTGATCCTGCAGTGACTGCAAAAAGGGCTTTTCCTGGTCCTTTCCCAGTTAATCTCTGCCAATCACAGCCCTGTTCTGCCTGGTGACTCTTTCTCTGCTCCTCCTCCTCCTTAACTGGGATCTCTCTTCCTGTCCCCTTCCTTTTTGAACCTCTGCTTGTCCCCTGTCTGGGACTCTCCCAACTCTGATGCTCTGCTCCCAGTACCATGATCTGTGTTTTGGCGGCATTTCTCGTCTTTTCTTTTTACAGGGGCTCATCACTGTTAGGATGATCATACCCTTTTTGAAAAAATATATATATTTATTCAAATTTTTCAACAAATTTTCAACAACCCCCCCCCCCCAACAAAAAGAAAGAAACAAGAACACAACAATCAGAAATTATACATTGGATTTCCCCCATATAACATTTAAAAACACAAATAGGGAAAACCCCCCCACCTTCACCCAAACGCCACCCCAAAGGTTCCCCCCCCCCTCCCTCGGGCTGCTGCTGCTGCTGACCTCCTCCTAACGCTTCGCGAGATAGTCTAGGAACGGTTGCCACCGCCTGAGGAACCCTTGCACAGACCCTCACAAGACAAACTTTATTCTCTCCAGCTTGATGAACCCTGCCATGTCATTGGTCCAAGCTTCCACACTAGAGGGCTTCGCATCTTTCCATAGTAGCAAAATCCTATGTCAGGCTACCAGGGACGCAAAGGCCAGGATACCGGCCTCTTTCGCCTCCTGCACTCCCGGCTCGTCCAGTACCCTAAATAATGCCAATACCCAGCTCGGCTTGACCCGGGCGTTCACCACCTTGGACATAGTCCTCGCAAAACCCCTCCAAAACCCATCCAGCGCCGGGCATGACCAGAACATATGGACGTGATTTGTCGGGCTCCCCGAGCACCTCCCACATCTGTCCTCCACCCCAAAGAACCTACTCAACCTCGCCCCTGTCATATGCGCTCTGTGAGTAACTTTGAACTGTATTAGGCTCAGCCTGGCGCAAGAGGAGGAAGAATTAACCCTACTCAGGGCATCAGCCCACAGACCCTCATCTATCTCCTCCACAAGCTCCTCCTCCCACTTGCCCTTTAACTCCTCCACCGAGGCCTCCTCCTCTTCCTTCAGCTCCTGGTAAATCGCTGAAACCTTGCCTTCTCCAACCCATTCACCCGAAATCACCCTGTCCTGAATGCCACGTGCCGGAAGCAGCGGGAATTCCCTCACCTGCTGCCTCACAAACGCCTTCACTTGCATGTACCTGAAAGCGTTTCACAGGGGTTGCCCAAACTTCTCCTCCAGCACCCCTAGGCTCGCAAACGTCCCATCAATGAACAGGTCCCCGGTTCTTCTAATCCCTGCCCGATGCCAGCTCCGAAACCCCCCATCCATCTTCCCGGGACGAACCGATGATTCTTCCGAATCGGAGACCAAACCGAGGCTCCTACCTCGCCCCTGTGTCGCCTCCACTGCCCCCAGATCTTCAGCGTCGCCGCTACCACCGGACCCGTGGTGTACCTTGTCGGCGAGAGCGGCAGCGGCGCCGTCACCAGCGCCCTCAGGCTCGTACCCACACAGGACGCCATCTCTAGCCTCCTCCACGCCGCCCCCTCTCCCTTCATTATCCACTTACGAATCATCGCCACATTGGCTGCCCAATAATAGCCACACAAATTCGTCAGTGCCAGCCCCGCCCCCCTGTCCCTGCTACGCTCCAGAAACACTCTCTTCACCCTCGGGGTCTTATTCGCCCACACAAATCCCATGATGCTCCTGCTTACCCGTTTGAAAAAGACCTTGGGGATCATAATGGGAAGGCACTAGAACACAAAGAGAAACCTCGGGAGGACCGTCATTTTGACCGACTGCACCCTACCCGCTAGTGAGAGTGGCAGCATATCCCATCTTTTAAAATCCTCCTCCATCTGCTCCACCAACCGCGTCAAATTGAGCTTGTGCAGGGCCCCCCAACTCCGAGCTACTTGGATCCCTAGGTACCGAAAGCTCCTTTCCGCCCTCTTCAGCGGTAGCTCGTCTATCCCTCTTCCCTGGTCCCTTGAATGCACCACAAAGAGCTCGCTCTTTCCTACGTTGAGTTTATACTCCGAAAAGTCCCCAAACTCCCCAAGGATTAGCATGACCTCCGCCATCCCCTCCACTGGATCCGCCACATACAACAACAGGTCGTCGGCATACAACGACACCCGGTGTTCCTCTCCCCCCCGGACCAGTCCCCTCCGTTTCCTGGACCCCCTCAGTGCCTGGCCAGTGGCTCAATTGCCAGTGCAAACAACAAGGGGGATAAGGGGCACCCCTGCCTCGTCCCCCGGTACAGCCGAAAGTACTCCGACCTCCGCTGATTCGTAGTCACACTCGCCACTGGGGCTCTATATAGCAGCCTGACCCAACTGATGAACCCCTCCCCGAACCCAAACCTCCGCAACACTTCCCAAAGATGCTCCCACTCCACCTGATCAAAGGCCTTCTCCGCATCCATAGCTGCCACTACCTCTGCTTCCCCCTCCACCGAGGGCATCATAATCACATTGAGGAGCCTCCGCACATTTGTATTTAGCTGCCTACCCTTCACAAATCCCGTCTGGTCCTCATGAATCACCCCCGGGACACAGTCCTCAATTCTCGTAGCCAGCACCTTCGCCAGCAACTTAGCGTCAACATTGAGGAGCGAGATCGGTCTATACGACCCACATTGCAATGGATCCTTGTCCCGCTTCAAGATCAAAGAAATCAGCACCCTGGACATTGTCGGGGGCAAGGTCCCCCCTTCCCTCGCCTTATTAAAAGTCCTCACTAGCAACAAGCCCAGCAGGTCCACATATTTCTGTATAATTCAACCGGGAACCCATCCGGCCCCGGGGCCTTCCCCGCCTGCATGCTCCCCAATCCTTTAACGAGCTCCTCCAGCCCAATTGGCGCCCCCAGACCAGCCACCTCCTCCTCCTCCACCCTCGGGAACCTCAGCTGATTGAGGAATCGTCGCATCTCCTCCTCTCCCGCTGGGGGCTCAGACCTGTACAGATCCTCATAGAAGTCCCTAAATACCTCGTTTATTCTCACTGCACTCCGCACCGTATTCCCTCCGCTATCCTTAACTCCACCTATCTCCCTCGCTGCCTCCCTCTTACGAAGCTGATGTGCCAGCATCCGACTCGCCTTCTCCCCACACTCATACATCGCCCCCTGCGCTTTCCTCCACTGTGCCTCTGCTTTCCCTGTGGTCAACAGGTCGAATTCCGTCTGGAGATTCCGTCGCTCCCTAAGTAGCCCCTCCTCGGGGGCCCCTGCATACCTCCTGTCTACCCTTAAAATCCCCCCCACCAACCTCTCTCTCTCCCTCCCCACCCTAATGGAGATTAGCTCTCCCCTGACCACTGCCTTCAACGCCTCCCAGACGATCCCCAACTGCACCTCCCCATTGTCGTTGGCCTCCAAATATCTTTCAATACACCCCCGCACCCGCCCGCACACCCCCTCATCCACCAACAGTCCCACATCAAGGCGCCACAACGGGCGCTGGTCCCTCTCCTCCCCCAACACCAGCTCCACCCAATGCGGGGCGTGGTCCGAGATGGCTATAGCCGAATATTCTGTTCCCTCCACTTTCGGGATTAGCACCCTACTCAAAATGAAAAAAATCTATCCGGGAGTAGGCTCTATGGACGTGGGAAAAGAAGGAAAATTCCCTGGCCAGCGGCCTGGCAAACCTCCATGGATCCACTCCCCCCATCTGGTCCATTAACCCCCTGAGCACCTTGGCCGCAGCCGGCCTCTTACCCGTCCTGGACCTAGCACTGTCCAGTGCTGGGTCCAGCACCGTGTTGAAGTCCCCCCCCATTATCAAGCTTCCTACCTCCAGATCCGGAATCCAACCCCGCATGCGTTTCATAAATCTGCAATCATCCCAATTCGGGGCATATACGTTTACCAGTACCACCCGCACCCCCTGCAACCTACCACTCACCATCACATATCGACCTCCATTATCCACTACAATATTCAGTGCTTCGAACGACACCCGCTTCCCCACCAGTATTGCAACCCCTCTGTTCTTCACATCCAGCCCTAAATGAAAGACCTGCCCTACCCATCCCTTTCTCAGCCTAACCTGATCTGCCACCTTCAGATGTGTCTCCTGGAGCATAACCACGTCTGCCTTCAGTCCCTTTAAGTGCGCGAACACCCGGGCCCTCATGACCGGCCCGTTCAGGCCCCTCACATTCCAAATTATCAGCCGGATCGGGGGGCTACTCGGCCCCCCAACCCCTCCCCTGCCGACTAGCCATCTCCTTTTCTAGGCCAGCCACGTGCCCGCACCTCCCGCACCCTCCAGTCCCCCAGGCAGCGGACCCCCGCCCCAACTACCTCTCCTACTTCCAGCTCCCCTTTGGCCAATGCAGCAGCAACCCAGTTCCCCCCCCCCCCCACCCCACCTCCCCCCCCCCCCCCCCCCGCCCCCGCCCCGCTAGATCCTCATCTAGCCATTTTGCTCCCCCCATGACACTCCCGTAAGTCAGCTGACTCCTGCTGACCCCGGCCTCTCCCGCCATTCCATCGACCCCCCAGTGTGAGGATCCCCCCATGCCTTGGCAGTCAGTGTGCGCTCCTCTCCAGCACCGCCCTTCCCCCCCGGCCCCGCCTCCACCCTTCCCTAAGACCATAAGACATAGGAGCGGAAGTAAGGCCATTAGGCCCATCGAGTCCACTCCACCATTCAATCATGGCTGATTTCAACTCCATTTACCCGCTCTCTCTACATTGCCCTTAATTCCTCAAGAAACCAAGCATTTATCAACTTTTGTCTTGAAGACCCTCAACGACCCGGCCTCCACCGCCCTCTGTGGGCAATGAATTCCACAGACCCACCACTCTCTGGCTGAAGAAATTTCTCCTCATCTCTGTTCTAAAGTGACTCCCTTTTATTCTAAGGCTGTGCTCCCGGGCCAGGTCTCCCCTGCTAATGGAAACAACTTCCCTACATCCACCCTATCTAAGCCATTCATTATCTTGTAAGCTGACAAGACTCTCTCCAAAAATATCCAGTTAATTCTCTCCAGAAGGCTACTGTGAGGACTGATTCTCTCTCCTGCACATCCATGGGTGCTGTTCTCGAGGCTTAACGACCAACCACAAGCTAAAAGAAAAGTTTTTTTTAAAATTTAGAGTATCCAATTATTTTTTTCCAATTAAGGGGCAATTTAGCGTGGCTAATCCACCTAACTTGCACATAAGACCATAAGACCATAGACATAGGAGCGGAAGTAAGGCCATTCGGCCCATTGAGTCCACTCCACCATTCAATCATGGCTGATTTCAACTCCATTTACCCGCTCTCTCTCCATAGCCCTTAATTCCTTGAGAAATCAAGAATTTATCAACTTCGGTCTTAAAGACACTCAACGTCCCGGCCTCCACCGCCCTCTGTGGCAATGAATTCCACAGACCCACCACTCTCTGGCTGAAGAAATTTCTCCTCATCTCTGTTCTAAAGTGACTCCCTTTTATTCTAAGGCTGTGCTCCCGGGCCAGGTCTCCCCTGCTAATGGAAACAACTTCCCTACATCCACCCTATCTAAGCCATTCATTATCTTGTAATTTTCTATTAGATCGCCCCTCAACCTCCTAAACTCCAATGAATATAATCCCAGGATCCTCAGACGTTTATCGTATGTAGGCCTACCATTCCTGGGATCATCCGTGTGAATCTTCGCTGGACCCGCTCCAGTGCCAGAATGTCCTTCCTGAGGTGTGGGCCCAAAATTGCTCACAGTATTCTAAATGGGGCCTAACTAATGCTTTATAAAGCTTCAGAAGTACATCCCTGCTTTTATATTCCAAGCCTCTTGAGATGAATGACAACATTGCATTTTCTTTCTTCATTACGGACTCAACCTGCAAGTTTACTTTTAGAGAATCCTGGACCAGGACTCCCAAGTCCCTTTGCACTTCAGCATTATGAATTTTGTCACCGTTTAGAAAATAGTCCATGCCTCTGTTCTTTTTTCCAAAGTGCAAGACCTCGCACTTGCCCATGTTGAATTTCATCAGCCATTTCTTGGACCACTCTCCTAAACTGTCTAAATCTTTCTGCAGCCTCCCCACCTCCTCAATACTACCTGCCCCTCCACCTATCTTTGTATCATCGGCAAACTTAGCCAGAATGCCCCCAGTCCCGTCATCTAGATCGTTAATATATAAAGAGAACAGCTGTGGCCCCAACACTGAACCCTGCGGGACACAACTCATCACCGGTTACCATTCCGAAAAAGAACCTTTTATCCCAACTCTCTGCCTTCTGCCTGACAGCCAATCATCAATCCATGTTCGTACCTTGCCTTGAGTACCATGGGCCCTTATTTTACTCAGCAGTCTCCCGTGAGGCACCTTATCAAAGGCCTTTTGGAAGTCAAGACAGATAACATCCATTGGCTCTCCTTGTCTAACCTATTTGTTATCTCTTCAAAGAACTCTAACAGGTTTGTCAGGCACGACCTCCCCTTACTAAATCCATGCTGACTTGCCCTATAATTTTCCATCTTTTTTCTTGTTCCCTTCTTGAACAGGAGGGTTACAACAACGATTTTCCAATCCTCTGGGACTTTCCCTGACTCCAGTGACTTTTGAAAGATCATAACTAACGCCTCCACTATTTCTTCAGCTATCTCCTTTAGAACTCTAGGATGTAGCCCATCTGGGCCCAGAGATTTATCAATTTTTAGACCTCTTAGTTTCTCTAGCACTTTCTCCTTTGTGATGGCTACCATATTCAACTCTGCCCCCTGACTCTCCTGAATTGTTGGGATATTACTCATGTCTTCTACTGTGAAGACTGACGCAAAGTACTTATTTAGTTCCTCAGCTATTTCCTTGTCTCCCATCACTAGATTACCAGCATCATTTTGGAGCGGCCCAATGTGTACTTTTGCCTCCCGTTTGTTTTTCATGTATTTTACTATTATTCCTAATGTTTCTGGCTAGCCTACCTTCATATTTGATCCTCTCCTTCCTTATTTCTCTCTTTGTTATCCTCTGTTTGTTTTTGTAGCCTTCCCAGTCTTCTGACTTCCCACTACTCTTTGCCACATTATAGGCTTTCTCTTTTGCTTTGATGCACTCCCTGACTTCCTTTGTCAGCCATGGCTGCCTAACACCCCCTCTGATAACCTTTCTTTTCTTTGGGATGAACCTCTGTACTGTGTCCTCAATTACTCCCAGAAACTCCTGCCATTGCTGTTCTACTGTCTTTCCCACTAGGCTCTGCTCCCAGTCAATTTTTGTCAGTTCCTCCCTCATGCCCCTGTAGTTACCTTTATTTAACTGTAACACCTTTACATCTGATTCTACCTTCTTTCTTTCAAATTGCAGACTGAATTCTACCACCTTATGATCACTGCCTCCTAAGTGTTCCCTTACTTTAAGATTTTTAATCAAGTCTGGCTCATTACATAACACTAAGTCCAGCATGGCCTGTTCCCTCGTGGGCTCCATCACAAGCTGTTCCAAAAAGCCCTCCTGTAAACATTCAATGAATTCCCTTTCTTTGGGTCCCCTGGCAACATTATATTTACCCAGTCCACCTGCAGATTGAAGTCCCCCATGATCATTGTGACCTTGCCTTTCTGACATGCCCTTTCCATTGCGTGGGTCCTGACCACTGTTGGGAGACCTGTACATAACTCCCATTATGTTTTTTTTGCCTTTGTGGTTCCTCAACTCTACCCACACAGACTCCACATCATCTGACCCTATGTCGTTTAGTGCTATTGATTTAATTTCATTCCTAAGTAACAAGGCAACCCCGCCCCCTCTGCCCACCTCTCTGTCTTTTCGATAGGTTGTGAATCCCTGGATGTTTAAATGCCAGTCCTGAACCCCCTGCAACCACGTCTCTGTGATGCCTACCACATCATACCTGCCAGTCACAATCTGGTCCACAAGCTCATCTACCTTGTTCCGTACACTGCGTGTATTTAAATATAGCACCTTTAATTCTCTAATGACCGTCCCATTTTGTTTTCTTAAGTGTGGTGGACCTTGGTTTACTGAGCCTTTCCATACACTGTCATATTTTGTGAGATGGGACTATCGTAACCTCTCCCGAGTGTCATGATATTCAAACACACACATCATGATAGACACACCAACAGACAAATCAGAACACACAACACCACAACCAATGACAGAAAGATATAAAAGCACAGACACGACCCCCGGTGGTCAGTATTAGCTGCAGAGGAGAACCAGGACACATCTGTTGCCAAACACACTTAGGGAGACAGCACGTGCAGAGTATCCAGAACGAACTGTATTATAAGAGTTATAATAAAATAGAGTTGGACCACATACAACTGTGTTGGCTCATCTGTGCACCAGAGCACCCAACACCACATGGTACAGGAGTGGATCGATACCTGCCGGCATACCTCCGTGTACACAGACAACCAGCAGTGCCCAGGCATGATGTACGAGCTCCCGGTTCCGCAGCCGCTCCAGTGCCACGGCGACCTCCGCGAAAACTGGCGGCGATTCCGGCAAATGTTCGAATTGTTCCTGGTGGCAGCTGAACTCCAAGACCTGGATGATAGGGAAAAAATTGAATTTCTCCTCACCATCGCCGGTGCAAGGGCAAGAGAAATATTCAGAAGGTTCAGGTTCTTCAGGAGGCAGCAAAGGTACGATTACCAGGCAGTCCTGGACAAATTCTCCAAGTACTGTGAAGAAAACGCAATCCAATCGGCACATAAAGGTAAGAAAAGCTGCAGTACTCACCTCGTGGCTGGGATCCCGGAGCCCGAATTCCCAGAGGCCGAAATCCCGGGCCTGAGAGAAGGCTGGGTCGAGGTCGGCGGCCATCTTGCTAAAGGTATCACGCTAGCACAGTTGCGCGAGCAGTGCGCAGAACCGGAAGTTTCGTTTGCGCATGCGCGAGATGCTGCGCATGCGAAGTCAAGAAAACGGCCATCGGTAAAGGAACAGCGATCTGAGCTTGCGCAGTCGCTTCCTACGTGCTACATACCGAGCGTCAGGATGTCAGAGGCCCCAGACTGCACCAATTTAAAAGGGAAACGTCCCAAATCCAATTTAAAAGGGAAACGTCCCAAATCAAAAAAACAAAAATCTGTTAAAGCTGTAAAACAACCTTCCCTCACCTGGAATGACAGCACAGTGCCGCAAATTGAACCAGGAGATGAATTTGACCTCCGAAGAACCCTCCGACAAGCAGTTACCTACGCACAAGCCGATGATTCCGACCTTGAATACTTCGATGACGATCTTTACAGTGTTTCCGGACCTCGCGAGCCCAATGATAGCTCCGTGGTCCTATATGACTATGACTCGGACGAACCTTTCGTGTTGCACATTGGCGGCCCCCACATTGAATCCGACGCAGGTGCGGATTCATTTTTCGGATTTGAGGATCTTCAATCCAGCAGATATGACGTTCCAACTTATCAGTACCGGATGATGCTGCAGCCTGACATTAACAGACAGGGAGCGGTGCAAGCACACGGAGAGTGCCCTGCTGCCACACAGAGCGTGGTCCACGTCCCGCTCAACGTTCCCGACTCTATGAAAGAAGACGTGCAAGACTCCAGAGTGCAGTCCTCGCATGAACCAGAAGTGACTCCAGTGTCACAAGCTTCCACAGCAAGCTCGTGGGCAGACTCCACAATTGCAGAAATGCAAGACTCCAGAGCGCAGTCCTTGCACGAACAAGAAGTGACTCCAGTGTCACAAGCCTCCACAGAGAGCTCGTGGACAGCCTCCACGATAGAAGCAACGCAAGACTCCAGAGCGCAGTCCTTGCACGAACAAGAAGTGACTCCAGTGTCACAAGCCTCCACAGAGAGCTCGTGGATGGACTCCACGATGGAAGGAACGCAAGACTCCAGAGCGCAGTCCTTGCAGGAACAAGACCATGAGGGTCTAGCAACCTCTCCTGACCAACCAGCGGCAGACGATGCAAGTCTGCCATGCTCACGTGAACAGCAAGAAGGCTATAACAGCCTACCATGCTCCACTACACAGCAGCATGAACATGACGGTCTCTCATGCTACAATGAAGGGCACAGCGCTGAAGACTGTTCAAGCCCAACTGAAGACAAGCCAAAGGAATCGCCTCGTCCAAGCCCGAAGAAAAAAGGTTTATGCGCTGACCTTCAGGATCATTATAGCCGAACAGAGATTAATAATGCTGCACGGCCACAGAAGGATGCTGAGGATTTGCTAACGAAATTAATTGAATGTTTAACTTGCAAGGAGCAGACTGAGAATTGCCAGTGTTTTAGTACGGATCAAAAAAATGGACAAGACATTGATCCTCAGGTAATGGAAATAACACAACCTGAATCATATCTACAGCAGGGACAAATGTCTCCCTTCAACACAACACCGCAAAATCCCAACTTCGGAGACCAGCAGTTAGTCAGTAATGACTCTTCAAACCTTGAGGGGAACATTAATTGCATTGAACCTATACACGCTCCACTGATTATTGAGCAGAACATTGGAGCAAGAATCCTGAGGACACCGACATCGAGTAGCCAGATAACGAATTTAAAACCCACAGCAGTTTCAAGTGAACCAAGTGTGCTTTCCACTAATGGTGAAGATGCAGATAAGGTCGACCCGATTATCCATTGTACCACACTAACCCCAGTGATTAAGCAGTTATGTATGGGGAGTATAATGTGGGCAATTGAGAACAGTAAAAGAGAGACTGTGACCATGCCAGTCCCAGCAAAATCAGACCCAGAGACCATGAAGGCATGTACATTAGACAAAGATACATATGAGGCACCTGAGAAGAAAAGTGAAACGGAATGTTCTTTGGAAAATAGTACAATGTCGATAGAAACATTGGATCCTATATTCGAGACCATACCTATGGGAGAATTTGGGGGTAATAAAGAAGGTTCTGCAATGTCTGGGGGAAGATTTAAAATTCCAAAGAAGAAAAGCCCAAATTAAGGACAACGGCAAGACAATGACAGTCCACCGACATGGTGTGCACCACCAGATGAAAACTCTGACAATTTACCCAACCCTAGTGAACAGCAAGCTGCTAATGAGGATCTATCCACGGGATGTGAGACGAGTGACGACAGCATCCCACTTCCCATGCAAAAGGTGCAAGGTGACGGACCTCGCCTAGTGCGTACCGAGGCACTCGGCGATCACGGTGGGACCACTGACGACTGCGGTGGCGGCGCACCGCTTCCACCCTCGATGGCTCGACCCTCTCCACTGGTTGGTGCATTCCTGCATGTTCCGACTCCAGAAGTGCAGCTTCAGGGAATCTCGGCTGCCTCCAGTGAACCTGTTGGGACTCCGGACGGGGGGCATCGACGGAAGGCAGACCGGACTCCAGATGGGGAGCAGCCAAGCGCCGACTCTGATTCGCGCACGCCAGACCTTGCTCCGGACGGGCGGTGTCGCGGCCTCGGTGATGGCACGCTCAGGGTGACGGCGGATGCCACGGCGACAGGGAATGGATCGCGTGGCAGTCCCACTGGGTCGGCAGTGGCAACCAGCACCGGCGGTCCAAGATGGACACACCAATTCGCGCCATCGCCAGACGTTGATGCGAGCAACAATTCTCTCTCCAAGGCGACATGCTTCGACGTTTCTCTGCGGAGTCGCCCTTCCAGCACAGCAGGTGGCCGGAACCAGCGTACACGGTCTCGGCCAACTTCCACATCTGGCACAGTCATCGCCTTGCATGATATTAGTGATGGTGCTACTTGGATGGCGACGACCCATCGGCTACAAGATGCCGTCCACCACAAACATAAAAAGAAAAAGACTCCACCTTGTTCCTGGCATGCAGGGCGGATGGATTGGTGCGTAGGCGCAATCAGCGAGCTTTGCGCCGCCTTCCACGCTCGCAACTGAACCGTACGCACACGCCGGATCCTCCACTGGTTCCCAAGGATGACTTCGTGGAGATGCCACGGATCATGCCCCTTCCATCGCCACCAGAACCAAACCACAGCCAAGGCACCACTAACAAAGATGTTGAATGTTATATTTGCACGAATGAAAAAACCAAGCACTGCACGAAGTACAACAAATGGTAAAGTAGAGACTTCGGCAACAGCATCACCTCCAACAGTCCAAGGTGAACCAGTGTGACCCCAAATCTCCACAGCTGAACCGGCTTGAGGACCAGCCCATTCTTGAGGCGGTCACCCATTAGACTGGACTTATAACGCTGTTCATACGTTCAAAAAGTCAAACACTTCTGTATTATAACCTGTTGTTGTTTATTGTTCCAGATATCGTCTGACCAGACCAATGTTCAAGTTTTTTTTTTCTCTCGCATCCAAGTTTTGTTATGGTACAACCTTGTTAGTGTGACGCACCCGACATCGCCCCATGTTAATAGTTACGTCATAAACACACGCTGTACACAACACACACACACACTCTTAGATGCACTCACGACACAATTATATTTATAACCACGTAGGCACATATCTTTGTAAAAAGGGGGGATGTCATGATATTCAAACACACACATCATGATAGACACACCAACAGACAAATCAGAACACACAACACCACAACCAATGACAGAAAGATATAAAAGCACAGACACGACCCCCGGTGGTCAGTATTAGCTGCAGAGGAGAACCAGGACACATCTGTTGCCAAACACACTTAGGGAGACAGCACGTGCAGAGTATCCAGAACGAACTGTATTATAAGAGTTATAATAAAATAGAGTTGTACCACATACAACTGTGTTGGCTCATCTGTGCACCAGAGCACCCAACACCACACCGAGTTCTGTCTTTATGTGCTTTTTTGTATTCCTAAGCAGCTACGCTTCCCACTGATTACTTCACCTCTTGGTTCCCTGACTTTCCCTTCCCCCCCAATCACTAGTTTAAAGTCCTATTGCGGGAAAAAGCCAGTGCTTTCCTGAGCCGGCCCTGCCCCCTCTGGCACAGCTCCTTTTTGCGGCCTTACCCCAACTCCCCATCCCCAGGCCTCCACCCCCCCTCTTCCTCCGTGGGGCCCCGCCCCTCCAACACCGACGCCCACACTCTCCCACAGCCCCCACATCAAATCCATTCACCCATCCCCACCCAGCACTCAAACAAAAAGAACATTCCTCAAACGCAGTAAACACAGTAAACATCCCCCCACGACAAACCCTCAATTTGAGTCCAACTTTTCAGTTTGTATAAAGTTCCATGCCTCATCAGGCATTTCAAAATAGTAGTGCCGATCTTGGAACGTGACCCACAATCGCGCTGGCTGCAGCATCCCGAACTTCACCCCCTTCCGATGGAGCACTGCCTTAGCCCGGTTGAAACCAGCCCTCTTCTTAGCTTCTCCAGTCCTGGTAAATTCGGATCTCCGTGTTCTCCCACCTGCTGCTCCGCTCTTTTTTGGCCCATCTCAGGACACACACTCTGTCCATAAAGCGGTGGAACCTCACTGTCGTCTTTTAAAATCTTTCCTACTTCAAGACTGTGAAGAAAACAACTTTACAACTCTGTTTCGAAATAAATAACTTTGTCTTTATTGACCAAAGTCTGCATGCAGATGGCTACAGGTTAGAGAGAGAGAGAGCTGTTAAGGTAAACCTGCTCATTCTTTCTCAAGCTCACAAAGACATGGAGAAAACGTTCAATATTTATACACAAGCTGTATCATTTTACAAAAACAGACCTTGTTCAAAAATGTCAATACAGTCATAACTTCTGATCAAACATGTTGTCATGGAAAGACCCTGACTCGGCTTATTTGCAGTAGTTTGTCTTTAGAGGATTTAAGATGTGGTCCTATTTTGTTTTTACCTCTGCCCTCATGATGCCTTGACGCAGATGGACCAAGGTCATGAGGAAGTTGTGTTATTAGGACATTCCTAGATCGTGGCTTTGTTATCAGGTTTTAATAAGGTCAGGCACTATCTTCCCTCTTCTGGCCTTGTATGATACAATTATGTGGATTCTTAGCTTTGTCTAGTTTGTCAGGGTCTGATCTTGGCCCTTAGCTGACACAGCTGTCTCACACTTGGTTACATAAGTTGGCTATTTTTCCCATCATGCTATTGCTGAGTTTGTACACTTTCACATTCCCTCCTGTTGTCCCATCAGGACAACCACTCAATTTGTTCAAATAGGGATATTCAGGAGACGGGTGTAAATACATTGACACAAGCATCCAAGCAATCCTATTGCTAATAGTAATAACAGTAATAATATGAAGGCCTTAAAGATCCAATCGAACAATCCGTGTCCCAGCCAACCTAACCAACCTGGTGGGTTATAATCGTGAAATTCTTGGCCAATTTCTTGAAGTTGATCCGCCTGTCTTCTTATATGGTCAGCTAGGTTGGTAATATTTTCAGAGGCATCTGGGATATAAGTACAGCATTCCTGACCTATAATGGCACACGTTCCTCCCTGCGAGGCTAACAGATAATCCAGAGCCATTCGATTTTGTAATGCCACAGTCCGGACAGCCACCAGCTCAGCTGAGACCTCGGCGAGTGCCCGTCCGGCTGCCCTGGATTCTGCTGCTGTTATGTTCGACAGTTGTTCCAATGCCGAGGCCATAAGGATCAGTTCGTTTGCTGCCTTGCCTGTTCCGTATTGTGGAAAGGCGATCATAAAGAACTCCTCGGTTTTACTTATGGTCCTCCTGATTCGTGAGGAGTGTTGTTTAAGGGAGCGTAGGTGGTGCATGCAAGGTACGACATATCCTAGATAACAGGACCCTGTCCAATTTCTGGGAAGCCAGGAGTATGCTTTAGTGCCACATATGAAATAGGTCCCGTTATAGGCCGTAAAATTCTCAGCCATTGTCATCCAGGGTACCTGGGAATTCTGCGTCCATGAGCTATTTGATGTTTTATTCCACACCCTGGACCAATCAAGAACAAACATACCCTTGTTGGAGATGTTTGGTATCGGTCCCTGCCATTCAGTTGTAAGATTACACCTACTCTGCCCCATTGATGGTCCTTCTCCTGATTTACTAAAACATAGGGATCCTTGCGCAGTGCTCGATGGGATGGTAAGGGCAGGGGGATTCGAAACATGGGGATATCCAGGTTGATACCAGGCTAAAAATCTAGTCATCCCATAGCCAGCCGATTTCCAAATTTTCATATCTCCACCGAACCCCTGTGTTCGGTTTTGACGCAGTATCCACTCAACTGCTTCTGCTAAGTGGAATGGGAGTGATTGGAGAGGTAGCCCCTCCTTGGAATGGATGGGGATACGGGTACAAACCCAACAGTTACTTACATTCAATCTGTCAGCATAAATATATGACATATATAGAAAGCTATTAGCACACAGCTCTTTATCAGTTTGTTAGCCTACTGTCGAATGGCCATTAAGACCAATTAGTCCAAATAGTCCAAATGTGATAATGAAGATCCTCATTCTGCGTCCTCGTTGGGGCTGAAACCAATCTTCTTACAATCCGATAGGTGTACCCAACTCGAACGTCCTTCGAGTTTAACGGCAGTCGGTGTAGTCAGCAATACTTGAAAAGGGCCGCTCCAGCGTTGCCCTAACTTCTCTCTGTCCCAATTCTTTATCAGCACGTAGTCTCCTGGTTTGACTACTGGATATCGAGGGATCTTTGTTCCGGCTGTTGCTGGGAGATGGGCCTGTTTTACCTGCGAGTGGAGAAACTTCAAAGAAAATGTTAATTGCTTCAAATAACTCAGCATTTTATCTCCCATAACGTGGAGGTCTATTCCCTCTAGGGGTTCTTCATGGGCATCCCAGGGAGTCCTCATTGGCCGACCGTAGACTATCTCTGCAGCTGACAGTCCGGACCGCGAATGTGGAGTAACCCTCATGTGAAACAGTGCCAAAGGCAATACCTTTAGCCAATTTAATCCAGTTTCTTCGGTCAATTTAGATAATTTTTCTTTTAAAGTCCCATTTGCTCTCTCTACAATTCCTGCTGCCTGTGGATGATACGCGCAGTGCAGTTGTTGTTTAATTTTGAGTGCTTCGCATAATTCAGAATTGATTCGAGCCACAAAATGTGTCCCATTGTCTGAGCTCATCATTCGGGGAATCCCAAATCGGGGAATAATTTCTGTCAATAGTAATTTTACCACCGTATGTGCAGTACAGTTCGTGGTGGGGAAGGCTTCAATCCATTTACTAAATACATCAATGATCACTAAACAATATTTATAGCATTGTACTTTAGGTAATTCAATAAAATCAAGCTGTATGCAGGCAAAAGGACCATCTGGCAAGGGGGTTGTTCCGGGAGGGCATTTAATGCCTTTACCCTTATTATTTTTCATGCAAATAAGACATCGATCCAGCCGCATTTGTGCTGCTGTATTCAGATCTGGGTGCCACCAAGTTTTCAGGAGTAGCTGTACCATTCCCTCCTTGCCAAGATGTGTACAAGAATGCAAATAATCAATAAGTATCGGCAATAATGAATCTGGAACACAAACTTGACCTACTGGGGTAAGCCAGAGGTTTTGTGTCAACGAGTGCGAACACCCCATTGACTTCCATAGTGTGCGCTCAGAATCAGAGGCGTCCCTCTGTAACCTTTGAATTTCAGCTAACTCTGGCATGCCCTTTTTTGCTAGAATAGGTAGATGATTTAAAGCCTGTGTACCCCCTGCGGGAACAATCATAGGGGCTAATGCAGACGCTGCCTTAGCGGCTGAATCAGCACGGGCATTTCCTAATTGCACAGGAGTGTCCCCGGAAGTGTGCGCAGCACATTTAATGATAGCCAATTGACGAGGAAGTTGAATAGCAACGAGGAGATTTTTAACCCAAAGAGCATTTAGAATGGGAGAGCCTGCAGAGGTAAGGAATCCACGTTGCTGCCAGAGGCGGCCAAAATCGTGGGTGACACCAAAAGCGTACCTAGAGTCTGTGTACACATTCACACTTTGGTCTTTGGCCAGAACACAAGCTCTAGTAAGGGCGAATAGCTCAGCTTTCTGTGCCGAGACTGAAATCTGGAAAGCAGCTGCTTCCAGAATGTCAGTGTCTGTAACAATGGCATACCCCGATTGCGGGACACCCATTTGGGAAATAGAAGAACTGCCATCAACATAAAAAGTGAGATCAGGATTATCAAGAGGGTGGTCAGTTAAATCGGGACGAGGTGCGGTAAGGAAGTGATTCCTAAGCAAACAATCATGTGGTGGATCAACAAGTACATCAGGGGGATGTTCGAGGAATGCTGCGGGATTTAAAGTGGAACAGTAATGGAAAGACAGATATGGGTTCTGTAATAGTGACACCTCAAATCGGCTCAAGCGGGCCTGTGTCAGATGCTGGGTCTGCTGAGATGTAAGGAGAGCCACAACAGAGTGTGAGGTATACACATGCACGGGCTGATGAAGGGTTAGATTAGAGGCTGCCTGAGCCAACACATGTACAGCAGTGAGAATTTGAGTGCAGGGGGGCAAACCACAAGCTACTGGATCCAATTTAGTAGAATAATAGGCAACCGGACGGCGTTGGTCACCATGTTCCTGTGTCAAGACACCCGTGGCACATAGGTCAAGGACATTAACATACAACTGGAAGGGCCTGTCATAAAGAGGTCGTCCTAGAGCCGGGGCGGAAGCCAGCGCGTTCTTAAGAGTAACAAAAGATTGCTGTGCTAAATCGGGTAGTTCAAACTTAAGGGGTGAATTCTGGGAGGAATAAGGAGTAAGCTCCTTGGTATGAGCAGTAACATTCGGAATCAATTGTCTGCAAAAGTTCACTAAACCTAAAAAGGCTCTCATCTGCTTCGGCGAGGTAGGAAGTGCGGTTTGCAAAATGGGAGTAATACGATCCTGCGTAAGGGAACGTTCAGTAGCGCTTATCAGAACGCCCAGAAATTTAACCTGCCTCTGTCCTTTGTGTACTTTATTAGGCGGTATTACATATCCCCAGGAATGGAGATGGGTGAGCAGATAAATGGAGTCGCGTTCGTTAGAAGCAAAGTCAGGGCTAGCAAGGAGTAAGTCATCGACATACTGTATAATAGTAGATCCCCCCCGGGGTGTCAAAGTAGCTAATTGGGAGTGCAGTGCCTGTGAGAAGAGTGTCGGTGAATGAATGAAACCTTGCGGTAGCCTAGTCCAAGTGTACTGGTGCCCTTTGAATGTGAAGGCAAACAAATACTGGGATTCAGCGGCAAGGGGTATCGCAAAAAAGGCGTGTTGTAAGTCCACAAGGGTAAAGACAGCTGCCTCAGGCGGGATATTACTGAGGATTGAAGCCGGGTTAGGGACCAGGGGATGCAAGGGTTCAACGATTTGATTGATACGGCGGAGGTCCTGGACCAAACGCCATTCAGACGGCCACCCAACCTTAGGAACCGGAAGAATAGGAGTGTTACAGGGCGATTGGCACGGAACCAAAATTCCCTGTTGAAGGAAGGACTGTATCATGCTGGAGATTCCTTCCTCAGCGTCAGGGAGAATAGGGTACTGAGAAATGGAGGGCAGGGGCACACCGGACTTAACCTTAATGGGAACTGGAGGCACATTAGTAAGACCAACTTCGTGTTTGGATGCAGCCCATAAGTCTGCAGGAATCTCTGGGGATGGGGAACGGTTGGTCCGATGGTGGTTCAATGTACCATCAACACAAAAGGGCTGTGAAAAATACTGTAACGTGCCTTCAGGGAAGGTCTGTCGTCCAGTATAAAAAGGATCACATTTTCCTTGGAGGGTAGCAACCAGAAAGCCCAGTGACCTGGCACTGTAGCCTGCATTGACAGTGAGGGTAACGTGAGGTGCCACTAGTCCAGACTGTTTCCAGAATACGAGGGGCACTTCAACAAGAAATGCAGAGCCCTCTTTTCCCTCAGCATGAGCGATGAAAGTAACCGCCACTGTGGACCCGAGGGAGTCCCGGTAGATGGTCTCCAAATCGGGCGAGCACCCCGTGTGGTCATAGCAAAGGGTCACGTGTGGATGAGGAACATGCAAGGGAGGTGAAAAATTGGAGGGATCAAAATCAACGGACCACCATTGGGGAGTGAAAAAAAGGGGTAAATTTCGAGGCTGGACTTGTGGATCTGTGGAGATCGTGACGCCGTCGTCAAGGCAAACAATCTCAACTTGTAAGGGACATAACAGATCACGGCCAGCAAGATTAACACCGAGGGTACGCGTGACAGTGAAGGGAATACAACATTGACGGTCATTAAATTGAACCAGAAGGGGTTTCGTGAGTTGGTATGTAGCCCTCTCACCCATAAAACCAGAAAGTTCCACATATTCGTCTGAGAGAGGAAAACAATATTGTTTAACTCACGTCAAATTCAAAGTACAAGCAGTTGCCCCTGTATCAATGAGGAAGGGGACGGGAATACCCTCGATGTGAATTGTAGCTGTGGGTTCCTCAGAGTGGTCGCCAGAGAGAACCGGGAAATTGGAGCGGGCCAGTCAATAGGGGTGGGAGTCAGTGAAGGGAGCATACCGCTGTGGAGGGGGTGCCCTGTCTCTGCGTGATGCAAGGCAATCCCTAGCGTAGTGACCTGTCTGTCTGCAATTAAAGCAAGTGACACTGTCTCGGGTTGGAGGACAAGGCCGGGGAGGGCCTTGGTGACGTTCATAAGGTGGGGGGTTCCTGCGAGGGGGTCGCTGGACAAACTCCGACTTTATTTTGGGTGTAGGAGGGTCCCTTCCGAAAGCTTCTCTGTCACGGCCATTGCTCCAGTAATAAGAGCTAGCACGTCGCATGTGGGATTTGGAGCTATCAGACCAATCCATATTATTAGTTTTAATACTGGTTGCTATGCGGTCAGGCACGACCTGCATAAGCAGCGCATTGAACTGGGGAGATTTCAAGCCCGCATTAAAAGTCTCATCACCGGAATAAAGAGTGTAAATTCCACAAAAGCGGTCAAAAAATTCAGGACCCTCCTCCTTAGGAGTGGGTGTACAATCAAGAATTTTGGAGATATCTACAGGTTTACGGAGAGCACGCTTAAGTGCTGGGAACATTAAAGCGAGTTGAGCCTCATCTGATGGATTGTTGGTTTGAAATGCATCCCATGTGGTTCCATGATCCCCTAATTCTCGTTTCCATTTCTCACCTAAATCTGGGGGAAGGGATGAAAAAATAAGGGAATACTGATCCCTAGGGGTAGCACCATACACAGTCGCAGTTCTCCTCAGATATTCAGTAAAGCCCTCTGGGTCCGTTTTATGTGACGGACAGTGAGCCATGATCAAACAGAGCTCCTGAGGTTTAAAAGCCTGCCATGTCTCAATAAACTGGTCGTCGTCATCAGTCGCTCGAGGGTTAACGAGACGTCGGATTGGAAAATTTGCAGGGGGAGGCGGTGGTGGAAAAGGCTCCTCTACCGGCGCTGTACTGATAGTTAATTCTTGGAAAGCCTGATTAACAGAGGTAACGGGCTGATCGAGGAAGGTGGTTGGTGCTTTTGAGCGAGTGCGTGTTGCAATGGGAGTAATAGGAGCAGGGAGATTATCGGCAGCAAGATTGTTACAAGGGGGAGGGTGAGAACGGGGCTGCCGCACCGTGGAGCTGGGAAGAGGTGGCCATGGGGGCATCGTGGGATTTAATTCCTCCTCCTCCTCCTCTGTATCAATCAAATAGGGAAACAACGGCATGCCAGAGGTAGTGGGAGGATCCTCCTGATTTTTAATCTGATGGGATATTCTGACCTGCTTAACACCCGATGCAGTATTATCGGGACATTAACAAGGACAGTTTGTGTCGTCTGTCTGATTCTTTTTGCCATTTGGTAATTAATTTCTTCCATTTGGCTCCGGCATTCCGAGACCAAATGGCTGTCTCTGCCGCGGTGCAGTTTTCTAAATTCCAAGTACCTCCTAGTGGCCAAATTTCAGATCCGAATTTCTTATTTAAAGCTGAAGACAAGAGGCATAAATTGCGTTCCTTATCAGGGAACATGGTGCACATAAAAAGCAAGGGAGAATTGTCCTCCGTTTTGTCCAGGCTCTGGCCCATGACTTTTAAGGAGTGGAAAAAAAATTAAAAGAGAGAGAGGAGGAAAAAAATGGGGAAAAACTACCTTGTAAATTTAAAAGTCAAAAATCCAAATCTGGTCCCTGACCTAGCCAAGCCTGTGTATCCCTGTCCTGGGGAAAAAAAAAACAAGAGCAGGTGGTCCCTGACCTTAGGCTTTGAACGACAACCGGGTCCCAGACCCTAAGAACATTACTCACAGTCAAATTTAGATTCGAACACCGTCACCTGTCAGCGTTATCCGTCAGGGACGAGGGGTCACAGCACCGATCCGAGAGAGAGAGAGAGACCAAGGTTAAAGCTTACCTTGTTGCGCCGTCCATCTCCGCTCTCCGGGTTCGTGCTCGATCACTTGTTCGGTCCCCCATGGAAGCCATTCAGGGTATTGGTGAGGGCTCGCAGCGCCACTGTCGTCTTTTAAAATCTTTCCTACTTCAAGACTGTGAAGAAAACAACTTTACAACTCTGTTTCGAAATAAATAACTTTGTCTTTATTGACCAAAGTCTGCATGCAGATGGCTACAGGTTAGAGAGAGAGAGAGCTGTTAAGGTAAACCTGCTCATTCTTTCTCAAGCTCACAAAGACATGGAGAAAACGTTCAATATTTATACACAAGCTGTATCATTTTACAAAAACAGACCTTGTTCAAAAATGTCAATACAGTCATAACTTCTGATCAAACATGTTGTCATGGAAAGACCCTGACTCGGCTTATTTGCAGTAGTCTGTCTTTAGAGGATTTAAGACGTGGTCCTATTTTGTTTTTACCTCTGCCCTCATGATGCCATGATGCAGATGGACCAAGGTCATGAGGAAGTTGTGTTATTAGGACATTCCTAGATTGTGGCTTTGTTATCAGGTTTTAATAAGGTCAGGCACTATCTTCCCTCTTCTGGCCTTGTATGATACAATTATGTGGATTCTTAGCTTTGTCTAGTTTGTCAGGGTCTGACCTTGGCCCTTAGCTGACACAGCTGTCTCACACTTGGTTACATGAGTTGGCTATTTTTCCCATCATGCTATTGCTGAGTTTGTACACTTTCACATCACCACTACAGCCCTTGGCGGCTCGTTGGCTTTGGGTCTCCTTGCCAGGACCCAATGAGCCCCATCCAGCTCCAGGGGCCTCGGGAAGGCTCCCGCGCCCATCAGCGAATTGAGCATCCTGCTCATATATGCCCTGGCATCGGGCCCCTCCACTCCCTCAGGAGGCCCAGAATCCGAAGATGCTTCCTCCTCGACCAATTCTCCAGGTCCTCGAATTTTTCCGCCCACCTCTTGTGCAGCGCCTCGTGCGCCTCCACCTTCACCGCCAGGCCCAAGATCTCGTCCTCGTTCTCCGAGGCGTTTTGCCGCACCTCCCGGATCGCCACCCCTTGGGCCTTCTGGGTCTCCACAAGCTTCTCAATCGCCGCCTTCATTGGCGCCAGCATTTCTGTCCTCACCTCCTCAAAGCAGCGTTTAAGAAACTCCTGCTGCTCCTGCGACCACGCTGCTTGGTCTCCACCCACCGCCATCTTGCTTTTCCTCCCTCGCACGTTTCGCTGCACCAGGATCACTTTTTTAACCGCTCCACTCCTGGTCCAATCCACAATGTCGGGGGGACCTTGCTGTCACCTTTCCATACTGGAAGCCGTCGAACAATTGCCGTTGGGGCCCTTCTGAAGAGCCCAAAAGTCCGTTCCCGGCGGGAGCTGCCGAATGTGCGACCTACCTCGGCATAGCCGCAACCGGAAGTCCGGATGATCATACCCTTTAACTGTTAGATTGCTTTAACTGCCTGCGAAAACTTTGGTGGCCAGTCGGGCAGGAACTCTTAACAGTATAAAGGTTTAGTGTTAGATATATAAATAGACAATCTGCATTCAGATATAAGATCATGTTAGAACAGAGTATGCTGAGAGATAGCTCTATGTGAAGCCTCATGCTAAGCCTTGTATTGTATGTAGTAGAATGTCCCATAGAATCACAGAATTATTAAAGTGCAGAACGGAGCCATTCGGCCCACTGGACCAGATTTTTTGCACGCCCCCACTGCGTGTTTCGCTCTGGCAGAGGCAACCCACCATTGGCCGGTGACGGGATCTTCTGGTCCCATCACTGTCAAGGGGGTTTCCATTATTTAGACCCCCCACCACCTGCAAT
The DNA here is from genome assembly GCF_047496885.1 of Scyliorhinus torazame. Classification (NCBI taxonomy): domain Eukaryota; kingdom Metazoa; phylum Chordata; class Chondrichthyes; order Carcharhiniformes; family Scyliorhinidae; genus Scyliorhinus; species Scyliorhinus torazame. Next base: position 163,043,062 of record NC_092707.1, read on the forward strand.
CATGCCATTCCCACCACCAGGAATCACGTATTCCCACCAGCAGGAACAGATGGAAAATTCCAGGCATTGGCCGGGATTCTCCCCTACCCGGTGGGGCGAGGGAATCCGGCGTAATGGAGTGGCGGGAACCACTCCGGCGTCGTGCCGCCCCAAAGGTGCGGAGAATGCCAAGCCCTCACCTTGAGGGGCTAGGCCCGCGCCGGAGTGATATCCGCCCCGCCGTCTGGCGGGAAAGGCCTTTGGCGCCACGCCAGCTGGCGGCGAAAGGACTTCGCCGGGCGACGCATGCGCGGGAGCGCAGCGGCCGCTCACGGCATCCCCGCGCATGCGCAGTGGAGGGGGTCTCTTCCACCTCCGCCATAGTGAAGACCATGGCGAAGGCGGAAGAAAAAGAATGCCCCCACGGCACAGACCCACCCGCCGATCGGTAGGCCCCGATCGCGGGCCAGGCCACCGTTGGGGCACCCCCCGGGGCCAGATTGCCCGCAACCCCCCAGGACCCTGGAGCCCGCCCGCGCCGTCTGCTCCCGCCGGTAAGGTGGGTGGTTCAATCCACGCCGGCTGGCGAGGGTTGATAGTGGCGGGACTTCGGCCCATTGCGGGCCGGACAATCGCCGGGGGGAGCCCGCCGACCAGCGCGGCACTATTCCTGCCCCCGCCGATTCTCTGGTGACAGAGAATTCGGGACATGGCGGGGGCGAGATTCACTCCAGCCCCCGGCGATTCTCCGACCCAGCGGGGGTCGGAGAATCGCGCCCATTACGTCTGAACTGGCTCTGCAAACGAGCATCGTGACTTAGGACCATTCGCCTGCCTTTTCCCTGTAACCCTGCATATTGTTTCTATTCAAGTGATCATCTAATGCCCTCTTGAATGTCTCGATTGAACCTACCTCCATCACAATTCCAGGCAGTGCATACAAGATCTGAACGATTCGTTGTGTGTAAAAGCTTTTTCTCCATCACATTTGCTTCTTTTGCAAATCACTTTAAATCTATGCCCTTTCATTCTTGATCCTCTTAGGAACAGTTTCTCCCTATCTACTCTGTCCAGCCCCTTAATGATTTTGAACATCTCTATCAAATCTCCTCTTGGCCTTCTTCCCCCCCAGGAGAACAGTCCCAACCTTTCCAATCTACCCTCAAAACTGAATTTTCTCATCCCTGAAACTGTTCTTGTAAACCTCTGCTGCATTCTCACCAATGCATTTGTATCCTTCTTATAATGTGGCGCCCAGAAATGTAAACAATATTCCAGCTGAGTCCTTGTATCAGTTCAGCACAACCTCCTTGCCCTTGTATTCAGTGCCCAAAATTAATAAAGCCCAGGATACTGTATGATTTATTAACTTCCCTCCCAACCTATCCTGCCATCTTCAATGATCTGTGCACCTATGCACCCACGTCCTTCTGCTCCTGCACCCCTTCAAGAATTTTACCCCTTATTTTGTATTGGCTGTCCATGTTTTTCTGACCAAAATGGTTCACTTCACACTACTCTACATTGAACTCATCTGCCATTTATCTGCCCATTCCACCAACTATGTCCTTTTGACATTCCACACTGTCCTCTTCATAGTTTGCAATACTGCCAAGTTTTGTATCATCTACAAACTTTGAAACTGTCCCCTACACACCTAGATCTAGATCATTAATATATATCAGGAAAAGCAAGGGTCCCAATACCTACCCCATCACTGCAACCCTTCCTCCAGCTCCACAAATATCCATTGACCAGTTACTCTCTGCTTCCCATTAGTTGGTCAATTCTGTATCCATATGGGTGACGTTTACCACAGCCTTGCTTCCAGTACTCTCAGTCAATACAGACCAAGGATTGACATGGCAGGTAACATGATGCTGCACAACCACCTGGAAATGACTTTTTCTATGCCAAGACAAGAAAAGACCCAGCGACACTGGATTCATTATTCTAACTCTTTCACATCCGGCAAACTGTTTTGGCAATATGCGCCACCGACAGGGCACATTACAGTGTCCAGTTTACTTTAGTAGATTAATTAAGATCTACAAGAATGATGATAGATCCTCCGGAGATCTTTGTTGCCATTGGTGCCAATATCAATGCAATTTAGGCCACCACACATTCTATTAAGATGTGGTGGAGTATGCTGGATATAGTAAAGTCGATCGATCCTGACCAAGTCCTAGTTTTAATGCTGCATATCTGAAACAGCCACCACTCAAGCTCTTCTAGTGCAAAGGAACAAAGGGACAGGAGGAGCATTCCGGCCTTGAGCCATTCAAATAAATTATGGCTGATCAGTACCTCAACGCCATGTGTCCACCTGAACTCCATATCACTTGATGATGCTACCTAACAAAAATCTACTGATCTCTGTCTCGAAGGTTTATTTCTATCCTTTATCCATGGCCTCTTGGGGGAGAGAGTTCTAGATTTGTATGCAGGACATCAGCATCTCCCTGGTAACATGGACAACTGACAAAATATCATATAGGAACAAAAAACAGAACCAATGAGGGATAGAAATGGCAAGATTAGGGAACCATGGATGACGAGTGGAATTGTGAGACTAGCTAAGGTGAAAAAGGAAGCATACATAAGATCTAGGCGACTTAAAACTGATGCAGCTTTGGAGGAATATCGGGAAAGTAGGACAAATCTCAAATGTGCAATAAAGAGGGCTAAAAGGGGTCATGAAATATCTTTACCTAACAGGGTTAAGGAAAATTCCAAAGCCTTTTATTCGTATACAAGGAGCAAGAGGGTAACTAGAGAAAGGACTGGCCCTCTCAAAGACAAAAGAGGGAATTTATGCGTGGAGTCAGAGGAAATGGGTGAGATTCTTAATGAGGACTTTGCATCGGTATTCACCAAGGAGAGGGACATAACGGATTTTGAGATTAGGGATGGATGTTTAAATACTCTAGTATTTATTATCAAGTCGGCATAAGGAAGGGGGAAGTTTTGGGTATTCTAAAAGGCATTAAGGTGGACAAGTCCCCAGGTCCAGATGGGATCTATCCCAAGTTACTGAGGGAAGCAAGGGACAAAATAGCTGGGGCCTTAACAGATATCTTTGGAGCATCCTTGAGCACGGGTGAGGTCCCGGAGGACTGGAGAATTGCTAATGTTGTCCCTTTGTTTAAGAAGGGTAGCAGGGATAATCCAGGGAATTATAGACCTGTGATCTTGTGGTGAACCACTGTATTGGGGATGCAAGGTAGGACCTGCACTACAGGTTCGCCAGTAGCCCCTGCTGGCTGGCTCTGCCCACGGAGAACTGTATAAATATGCATGACCTCCAGTGCCCTGCCATTTCGCCAGCTGCAGCAGGAGGCCACGCATCTGACTGTAATAAAGCCACAGTTGTACCCAACTTTAGTCTTTGTGCAATTGATTGCGCATCAATTTATTGCAGTCAGATTTTTCCACAGAATGGATATCAGAATCAGACCCGATCGCCTGCAGCTGGATCCGCACTCGCCCGCCGGCAGAAAAGACTTTACTCACTGGCTAGCATGTTTTGAGGCCTACATCAACGCTGCGGACCCCGCGCTAACGGAGGCTCAGAAGATAAACGTCCTGTACTCCAGACTGAGCTCCAGCGTGTTCCCGTTGATCCAAGACGCCACGAATTACGCGAAAGCAATGAAACTCCTTGAGGAACCCTATGCAACTCCTTAAGGAACTATGCTCAGAATGTGAACAGGCTCTTCGCCAGGCATGTACTCGCCACCCGCTCGCAACTACCTGGTGAGTCCATCGAAGACTTCTGGTGCGCCCTAATTCCACTCGTCCTGGACAGGGACTGTCAGGCCGTTACGGCCACTGAACACGCGAACCTCCTCATGCGCGACGCTTTCGTGACGGGGATTGCGTCGGACCACATCCAAGAACGATTACTGGAAGGGACCATGCACGATCTGGCAGAGACAAAAACCTTGGCGCTCTCAATGACGGTCGTATCTCGTAATGTACAATCTTACCCCCCCCCCCCCCCCCCCCGTCCTCCCCCGTCGTGCTGCCCACTCTTCTACCCCTTCCTACCCCTCCTGGACCCTGCCGACAATCTCCTCAGCTGGGGCCCTGCCTTCCCAATACGCCTGCGCCGCACACTGATCCGCGCACCCCGGGGGTCCCCGCTGCTACTTCTGTGGTCAGCAGAAGTACCCCCGCCAAACATGCCCGGCCCACACTGCCGTTTGTAAATCCTGCAGTAAGAAGGGCCACTTCGCGGCTGTGTGCTCGGCCCGTGCAGTCGCTGCGATCGCACCCGCTATCGCCCCCTCCCCCACGCCAAACGCACAATGGGAGTCGCCATCTTCTCCTCTCGGGGCCATGTGCGACCAATGGGCGCCGCCATTTTGTCCCCCTTCGGCCACATGCGCCCCATGGGCGCCGCCATCTTGTCCCGACCCCGCAATGTGCGCACCATGGGCGCCGCCATCTTGTCCCCCACAGGGTCTCCGGACATCCCGAGATCGGAACCGCACAAGCTCGCCACCCGAAGCATCCGATGCCTACCCACAGCCCGCTTCGATGACGCTTCGATGACGCTGGACCAATCTCGCCCGCACAACCTGGACACCGCGTCGACGACGGTGAAAATCAACGGCCACGCGACCTCGTGCCTGCTGGACTCATGGAGCACCGAAAGCTTCGTTCACCCAGATACGGTAAGGCGCTGCTGCCTGGCGGTCCATCCTGCCAATCAAAGGATTTCCCTAGCCTCTGGATCCCACTCCGTTCCGATCCAAGGCTCCTGTACAGTCACCCTCACTGTCCAGGGCGTAGAATTTAGTAACTTCCGCCTCTATGTCCTTCCTAATCTCTGCGCTGCACTCCTGTTGGGCCTGGACTTCCAGTGTAATCTCCAGAGCCTCACCCTCAAATTCAGCGGGCCCTTACCCCCCCTTACCGTTTGCGGCCTCGCAACCCTCAAGGTTGATCCCCCTCCCTTTTTGCCAATCTAACTGCGGATTGCAAACCCGTTGCCACCAGGAGCAGACGGTACAGCACCCAGGACAAGATCTTCAACAGGTCCGAAGTCCAGCGGCTGCTTAAGGAGGGTATTATTGAGGCCAGCAACAGCCCCTGGAGAGCCCAAGTGGCAGTGGTTAAAACTGGGGAGTAACACAGGATGGTCGTGGACTACAGCCAGACCATCAATCGGTACACGCAGCTTGACGCGTACCCCCTCCCACGCATATCTGATATGGTCAATCAGATTGCGCAGTATCTGGTCTTCTCTACAATTGACCTGAAATCCGCTTACCACCAGCTCCCCAACAGGAAGTCGGACCGTCCACACACGGCCTTCAAGGCGGACGGTCGCCTCTACCACTTCCTTAGGGTCCCTTTCGGCGTCACAAATGGGGTCTCGGTCTTCCAAAGGGAGATGGACCGAATGGTCGACCAGTACGGTTGGCGGGCCACCTTTCCGTACTTAGATAATGTCACCATCTGCGGCCATGACCAGCAGGACCACGATGCCAACCTCGATAAATTCCTCCAAACTGCCACTCTCCTTAACCTGACCTATAACACAGAGAAGTGTGTGTTCAGCACGACCCGGTTGGCCATTCTCGGCTACGTAGTCCAAAAAGGACTTCTCGGGCCCGACCCCGACTGCATGCGCCCCCTCATGGAGCTTCCCCTCCCCCACTGCCCCAAGGCCCTCTAACACTGCCTGGGGTTCTTTTCCTACTACGCCCAGTGGGTCCCAAACTATGCGGACAAGGCCCGCCCACTCATTCAGTCCACCCAATTCCCTCTCGCGGTCGAGGCACAACACGCTTTCGCCCGCATCAGAGCAGACATCGCCAAGGCCGAGATGCGCGCAGTGGATGAATTACTGCCTTTTCAAGTAGAGAGCGATGCTTCAGACGTCGCCCTTGCCGCCACTCTAAACCAGGCAGGCAGACCCGTGGCATTCTTTTCCCGCACTCTTCATGCCTCTGAAATTCGACACTCATCCGTCGAAAAGGAGGCCCAAGCTATCGTTGAAGCTGTGCGGCATTGGAGGCATTACCTGGCCGGTAAGAGATTCACTCTCCTCACTGACCAATGGTCGGTAGCCTTCATGTTCGGTAACACACAGCGGGGCAAGATCAAAAATGATAAAATCTTGCGGTGGAGAATCGAGCTCTCCACCTATAATTACGAGATTTTGTATCGCCCCGGTAAACTCAATGATCCCCCAGACGCCCTCTCCCGAGGTACATGTGCCAGCACACAAGTAGACCAACTCCGGGGGTCACTCGATTGTACCATCTGGTCAAAGCTCGCAATCTGCCCTACTCCGTCGAAGTAAGGACAGTCACCAGGGACTGCCAGGTCTGTGCGGAGTGCAAGCCGCACTTCTACCGGCCGGACCGTGTGCGCCTGGTGAAGGCTTCCCACCCCTTTGAACGCCTCAGCGTGGATTTCAAAGGGCCGCTCCCCTCCACCGACCGTAACACGTACATTCTCAGTGTGGTCGATGAGTACTCCAGATATCCCTTCGCCGTCCCATGCCCCGATATGACGTCTGCCACCGTCATCAAAGCCCTCAACACCATCTTCGCTCTGTTCGGTTTCCCCGCTTACATCCACAGTGACAGGGGATCCTCATTCATGATCGTTGAGCTGCGTCAGTTCCTGCTCAGCAGGGGTATAGCCTCCAGCAGGACGACCAGCTACACCCCCGGGGAAATGGGCAAGCAGAACAGGAGAATGCAACGGTTAGGAGGGCCGTCCAGCTGGCCCTATGGTCCAGGAACCTCCCAGCCTCTCGCTGGCAGGAGGTCCTCCCTGACGCTCTACACTCCAACCGGTTACTATTGTGTACTGCCACTAATAACACATACCACGAACATGTTTTCACCTTCCCCAGGAAGTCCACATCCGGGGTGTCGCTCCCAACTTGGCTCGCAGCTCCAGGACTGGTCCTTCTCCGTAGGCACATCCGACTCCACAAGGCGGACCCCTTGGTGGACAGGGTTCACCTGCTCCACGCCAACCCTCAATATGCCTACATTGAGTTCCCCGACGGCCGCCAAGATACTGTCTCACTCAGGAACCTGGCACCGTCAGGTTCCACCCCAACACACTCCCCCACCCATGTGCCCCCCGCTCCCACCATGCCGCCAACACTGACCCCACCAGACCGCCCCCCCCCCCCTTTCCGCACAAGAGAACGAAGAGGACTTTGGAACGCTCCCGGAGTTCCCCGATGACTGGCCAGCATCAGCACCGCCACCGGTGCCACCTCCACCACTGCCAGCACCGACTTCGCCGCCACAGTTACTCCGCTCCCAACGAAGCACCAAAGCATCGGATCGGCTGAACCTTTGACAGTTGACAGACTCCGGACCGTTAACATGGACTTTTCCCTTTTTCTTTTTAAACATTGTACATAATTGCACTATTTGTATATAGTTTCACATCACCCCCGCCAGACTCATTTTTAACAGGGGGTGAATGTGGTGAACCACTGTATTGGGGGATGTAAGGTAGGACCTGCACTACAGGTTCGCCGGTAGCCCCTGCCGGCTGGCTCTGCCCACTAAGAACTGTATAAATATGCATGACCTCCATTGCCCTGCCATTTCACCAGCTGCAGCAGGAGGCCACGCATCTGACTGCAATAAAGCCACAGTTGTACCCAATCTGTGTCTTTGTGCAATTGATTGCGCATCAGATCTTGACTTCAGTGGTAGGCAAACTGTTGGAGAAGATACTGAGGGATAGGACGTATTCACATTTGGAAGAAAATAGACTTGTCAGTGATAGGCAGCATGGTTTTGTGCAGGGAAGGTCATGTCTTACAAACCTTATAGAATTCTTTGAGGAAGTGACAAAGTTAATTGATGAGGGAAGGGCTGTAGATGTCATATACATGGACTTCAGTAAGGCGTTTGATAAAGTTTCCCATGGCAGGTTGATGGAAAAAGTGAAGTCGCATGGGGTTCAGGGTGTACTAGCTAGATGGATAAAGAACTGGCTGGGCAACAGGAGACAAAGAGTAGTGGTGGAAGGGAGTGTCTCAAAATGGAGAAGAGTGACTAATGGTGTTCCACAGGGATCCGTGCTCGGACCACTGTTGTTTGTGATATACATAAATGATCTGGACGAAAGTATAGGTGGTCTGATTAGCAAGTTTGCAGATGATACTAAGATTGGTGGAGTTGCAGATAGCGAGGGTGACTGTCAGAGAATACAGCAAAATATAGATAGATTGGAGAGTTGGGCAGAGAAATGGCAGATGGAGTTCAATCCAGGCAAATGCAAGGTGATGCATTTTGGAAGATCCAATTCAAGAGCGGACTAAACGGTCAATGGAAGAGCCCTGGGGAAAATTGATGTACAGAGAGATCTGGGAGTCCAGGTCCATTGTACCCTGAAGGTGGCAACGCAGGTCGATAGAGTGGCCAAGAAGGCATACAGCATGCTTGCCTTCATTGGACGGGGTACTGAGTACAAGAGTCGGCAGGTTATGTTACAGTTGTATAGGACTTTGGTTAGACCACATTTGGAATACTGCGTGCAGTTCTGGTCGCCACATTACCAGAAGGATGTGGATGCTTTAGAGAGGGTGCAGAGGAGGTTCACCAGGATGTTGCCTGGTATGGAGGGTGCTAGCTATGACGAAAGCTTGAGTAGATTAGGATTGTTTTCGTTGAAAAGACGGAGGTTGAGGGGGGACCTGATTGAGGGCTACAAAATTATGAGAGGTATGGACAGGGTGGGTAGCAACAAGCTTTTTCCAAGAGTGGGGATGTCAATTACAAGGGGTCACGATTTCAAGGTGAGAGGGGGAAAGTTTAAGGGAGATGTGCGTGGAAAGTTTTTTTACGCAGAGGGTGATGGGTGCCTGGAACGCTTTGCCAGCGGAGGTGGTAGAGGCGGGCACGATAGCATCATTTAAGATGCATCTAGACAGATATATGAACGGGCGGGGAAAAGAGGGAAGTAGATCCTTGGAAAATAGGCGACAGGTTTAGATAAAGGATCTGGATCGGCGCAGGCTGGGAGGGCCGAAGGGCCTGTCCCTGTGCTGCAATTTTCTTTGTTCTTTGTTCAGTATCGCCCAGCCAATTACTGTCCCATATGCCTCCTCCCAGATGGAAGGGATTGTCCATTGTGTCATGAAACAATATCTGCTCACCAATATTTGCTCATCAACACTCAATTTTGGGTCCAGAAGAATTCCTCAAGGTAGCATTCTCAGTTCGACCATCTTCAAAACCTTCCATCAATCTAAGAATCTGAATAAGGATATTCATGAACAGCTCCCTTATCCAAACTTTGCAGCCCATGCCAATTTACAGCAGAATATGTATAGGCTTATATTGATGTGGGAGGTGACACCATGCCACATAACCACCTGGCTATGACTATTTCTAACAAGAAAAGACCCAGCTACAATGGATTCATTATTTTAAGTTTTCCACTTGCAGCAAATTGTGTTGGCAATGTGCACCATCTATAGGATACAATGCAGTGAAATGCCAAGCTTACCTTGGTAGCATTTAACTCTGTCATCAGTTCTAGATAAACATCCCGGAATTCCTAATGCAGCACATCTAGGGAGCACTCACAAGATCTGCATGAAAAGAACCACCACAAGCCTATCAGGCCAACCAGGTGTAGCCAACTCACATGCTCGAGCTATAATGTAGCACATTCTGAAAACAAACATAAAAAAGGTTAGAAGGTTATCTTGCCATAGTTGACTTTATTCACTTAGATAATAGCAGATGATGTTTTAGATTCCAGACCAGTAGCTAAAAATTCTTCCATGCAAGACATTTATCCCATGGGTAAAGTATCCATCATGACATTTGGAGAATGTTTGACGCGTTGAATAATTTCTAGTCACAGATTAGATTTAGCCACTTCAATGAATAATTCTTTTTTTTCAGCTTTTGTTTTAATATCTACAGATAACTGATAAGTCCTTTGGGTTCACTCACAGTCACAATGATAGCTGTACTGTTCAATTGGAAAGTTCATGGGCGGGATTCTCTGACCCCCCACCGGGTTGGAGAATCGCTGGGGGGCGGCGTGAATCCCGCCCCGCCGCTCCGATGCCAGCTGCCAAATTCTCCGGTGTCGGTTTTCGGGCGGGAGCGGGGATCGCGCCGCGCAGATTGGGGGCCGTTGGCAGCGGCCCCCCCCAGCGATTCTCCGGGCCCCGATGGGCCAAGCGGCCGCCCGCTTTCGGCCAGTCCCGCCGGCGTGGATTAGACAAGGTCCGTACCGGCGGGACCTGGCTTTGAGGGCGGCTTGCTGAGTCCTCGGTGGGGGGCACGGGGGGATCTGGCCCCGGGGGGGCGCCCACGGTGGCCTGGCCCACGATCGGGACCCACCGATCTGTGGGCGGGCCTGTGCTGTGGGGGAACTCTTTACCTCTGCATCGGCCTGTGTAAGGCTCCGCGATGGCCGGCGCGGAGAAGAAACCCCCTGCGCATGCGCAGGAATCACGCCAGCGGTTCTGCGCATGCGCCAGAACACGCTGGCCCTCCTGCGCATACGCCAACTCTCGCTGGCCGGCGGAGGCCCTTCGGCGCTGGTTGGCTGGGCGCCAACCACTCCAGCGCCGGCCTAGCCCCCGGAAGTGCGGAGGATTCCACACCATCTGGGTGGCCCGGCGCCGGAGTGGTTCACGCCACTTTTTGGCGTCGGTACGGCCCGCCCCGCCAATTGCGGGAGAATCCCGCTGAATACATCTGTAGTCTAATTCTGCGCCCCATCGCACCACATTTCTGCCCCAACCCGCTGGCGGGATTCTCCGTTACGCCGGCCGATCAATGGGGTTTCCCATTGTGGGGCAGCCCCATGCCGTCGGGAAACGCCTGGGCGCCGGCAAAACGGAGAATCCCGCCGGCGGAGAATCATGCCCAAGTTTGTTCATCGGGGGGATTAGTGCAACTCCCAAACTACACTTTAATTTGTTCCAGATGTCTGTAAGCCTCTATAATAAGAACAGAAAGTGCTGTAAATACTCAGCAGATTTGGCAGCATCTGTGGAGACAGAAAGAAAGTTCAAGATTCAGGTTGAATACCATTTATCAGAGCCTTTCATCATGTGAGTTCTGATGAAAGATCATCAATCTGAAACATTGAGCTGGATTATACGCTGAGGGTGGGATCCCCATGCCCCAGTATAAATGTTGGGATGAGCCTGCCTCTGCTCAGCCAGCCTGCCCCGCTATAATATTGCAGCGTACTGGCTGATTATTATTATGAGGCGAGACTTTCACCACTCTTCAAGAGGTAGTCCTGCCTCATAGAGCTGTCAGTCAATTGGAGACCAGCAGCTCTGCGGTACCTGCAGCATCACCTGGAGCGGTGGCCACTGTCAGTATTACACCACAGAGGTATTCAACTGTAGATTGGACCTCCAGGTAACTCTAGTATCTTGGGCTGGTAGGCCTCATTGAGAGGGGGACATGTTGGACAGTGCAAGGAGGCAGGGTAGACACAGGGAGGGAAAACTGTCGGGCGGGTGGGGTTGCTGGGGGTGCTTGCGATTTGCATCCGAGACCCAGAAAGGAGACATTCCCCGCCATTCACTGGCAGTAGTAGCCAGCAGGGTCGAATCTGCTGGGCTGCACGTTGAGCACTGGCCTCTCCCGGCACCTGTTAAATCTGAGCGATGGTCGGAACTAACTGCCCACTTAAATGGGCCACGGGCGAGCAACCCCATCCATGCCTCCTCCACCACTCATAAACTTATAGTGTGGTGGTTCGGCCACAGGCGGCACACCACAGATGGCACGGCGCCCCATTTTACGATCCACACACCAATTTACCTGCCCACAGGTTATTTGTTGAATTCAGTCTATTAACTCTGTTTTTCTCCCCACAGATGCTATCTGACCTGCTGAGCAATTCTAGCATTTTCTGTTTTTATTTCAAATATCCAACATCCGTAATATTTTATGTTTGTCATGGCCTTGTTGATAACTGCGTAACTCTTCAAAATTAAAGCTCAATAAATTCCAATGTCATGTCATGGACAGTTGAACTACATATTGTTCATTTTGAAATTGCATTCAAATAAATAAATACTTCAAAAATACATTCAATAAATTTAAATTAATGAATGGGTATATATTATTTTATGTTTAATTAAAAACCATGAAGTAATGTTTCATTATAGATTTAATGTTTGGTAGTTGACATGCCTTTTTTTTTTTATTCTAACAGAAATTCCAGTGATTCTGCCTTCAGATCTCAAAGGTGAAAAAGGTGTTCCAGGAAAGCCTGGGCCAAGAGGTCCATCTGGAATACCAGGAATACCAGGGAAACCAGGAAATGGAAAACCAGGTCTTCAAGGACGTACTGGCCCACCTGGGGCACCAGGACTTTCAAGCTTTGGAAAATCAGGCATACCGGGACAAGCTGGTAAACCAGGCATTAGAGGAATTCCAGGACCAAAGGGTGATTTAGGACCCAGAGGGGATACAGGACCCAGAGGCCTTCCTGGGCCTCCAGGATTACCTGGGCCTTCGGGTTTCTCTGTCACTGGTAAGCCAGGAGCCCCAGGAGCTGCTGGTTCGCCAGGGCTTAGAGCAGAGCCTGGTCTGAAGGGAGAACGTGGACCTCCAGGTGACCGTGGCACCAAAGGTGAGAATGGTTATGGAAAACCAGGTTTTCCAGGTCCAAGAGGTAAGGAAGGGGTATCAGGTAAACCTGGATTACCGGGTCCACTTGGGAGAGGCAAACCAGGAATTAATGGTTTACCTGGTGGTCCCGGTGAGAAAGGTGAAGCTGGGCCACAAGGTGAGCCTGGGCCCCTTGGGCCACCTGGTCCTCAGGGGCCATCAGGAAAACCAGGATTAAATGGCATAGGAAAACCTGGTCAAGATGGGTTATCAGGCATTCCAGGATCTAAAGGTCATAAAGGTGAGCCTGGGCCATCTGGTGCTCGTGGTCTCCCTGGAGCTCCAGGGTATGCAAAGAATGGAATGAATGGATCTAAAGGTGAGCGAGGACCTCCTGGGAATCCAGGCGCATCAGGAATCAATGGTGAAGCAGGAATAAATGGCATGCATGGTGAACCTGGAGCCAAGGGCAAATCAGGGTCTCCAGGGTCTATGGGCTCCAAGGGATTAATCGGAAAACCAGGTGCCCCAGGTGCCAAAGGTGAAATTGGGATTGTTGGTCCACCAGGTCTGAAAGGAATGCAAGGTGACCACGGGCTAAATGGGTTACCTGGGAAACCAGGTGTGCATGGAGAGAGAGGTTTAACTGGACTTCCAGGAGCACCAGGTCATATTGGCCAAAAAGGAGAGGTTGGACATACAGGGCTCCCTGGAGCACAAGGATTAGCTGGTCATGTAGGATTCAAAGGGGAACCAGGACAAGCAGGACAACCAGGACCTAGAGGTTCTTCGGGAATACCTGGTCTTCAGGGGCCATCAGGACCCATGGGACCAATCGGTTTACCAGGTACCAAAGGAGAACCAGGGCCACCAGGTTTGCCAGGAAATGGCAAAATAGGTCAACCAGGAATTACAGGACCAACTGGTCCATCTGGAACTCCTGGCATACCAGGCATGATGGGAACCCAAGGTCCACCTGGGTCACCTGGGCCACCAGGCACACCGGGGGTCATCATTAATGGGGAAATAACAGGTGTGGCTAGCCTTCATGTAGATGGAGCTGTGGATGGTGCAAAAATACCAGAAGGGAAACTTGGAAAACCACAGTATGGAAGAGGAGAAATTTCTGCAAGGGTAGCTCCTGCGTTCACTGCAATTCTAACAAAGCCATTTCCACCATCAGGGGCGCCCATTAAGTTTGATAGGATTTTGTATAATGGACAAAATGGTTACAATCCAGCAACTGGACTATTCACGTGTCAAATACCAGGTGTCTACTACTTTGCTTATCATGTGCATATCAAGGGAACCAACATCTGGGTGGCACTGTACAAGAATAACGTGCCTGCAACATACACATATGATGAATACAAGAAAGGATACCTTGATCAAGCATCAGGAAGTGCTGTACTGGAACTTAAACAGCATGACCAAGTATGGGTCCAGATGCCTTCAGACCAAGCCAATGGGTTATATTCCACTGAATATATCCATTCCTCTTTCTCAGGATTCCTACTCTGCCCAACATAACATTGATCAACTTGAATTAGTGGATATATATATATTATGTAGTAATATACTGTATCAAGACGAACAGAGTTTCACTGGAAAAAGCACAAGTGTTATTATAATGCTACAGTTTTCCAGAATTAAAAAATAAGCCTTAAAAGCCTCTGGGTGATAACCAGCACAGTATAACAACCACACATCAGACATTCCCCTTAATGACTGCAGAAGTCTCCAGCTTATATCGCAATGGATTTAACGAGCAACTGTTGCTTTTATATGAGGAGTTAAAGGCAAAACTTAACTTCCTTTGCAATGCAAGTCGATATGATGTATATGATACTTGTACTCCCTGTGCCTACTTTTGAGCAATGTTCTACCTAAGGCTGCATTTCTTGTTTCTACACATTTATACCATCGACAGAAAAAAACTACCATATTACACGGTTGTATTCTAGTTATTATACTCATACCTTTTGAAGTGCAATACATGGTACGTGGTGTTCTATTGTGAAATCAGACAACTGTATACACTGTATACTGAGTGAGAATTAAAACATTGAAGATTCGTATAATCACCACTGCAACTTGCTTGAATTTTAAATTTCAAATTCACATGTAGTGATGACTCGAAGAAGGTTTAAGGTTGGGCAATGTGGTGCAAAGTAAATGTTTGTTTTTGTACTGTTTAGATTATCTGTATTTTGTATTATCTTAGTGAACTGCGTTATTACCGAGCCTCAACCCCGTTGAAATTAAAAGCGTGAGGAACATTGAACTGGATCTAAATCGACGCAGTCTCTTGGACACATAGAGCGCAGTTACTTACTAATTTAATTCAGTTTTCTGATTCTGCTGGAGGACTGACACTTACAGCTGCGACTATTTTTCCATTATCAAAGACTGTGAAATGTTTCTCGAGCTCAACTCAAAAACCTTGTTGACTACGAATATTAAGACGAGAGATTTATGTCCTGACAGCATCAAAATAATAGATGGCATATGTAAAATCTGTCATTGGATCCTTAAAGGGGGTATACATTGCTGGATTCAAAAGGTCCTGAAGGTGGACCGCAGTGTTTCTTGTGGGAACTGTGCTATACGTTTATCTCAAGGTGGATTGGATTAGCGCAGTTTCGTCCACATCTTTGCAACGGTTGAGACTGTTTTTCACAAGGAGGCATGAATGGAGTAGCAGTCACTTTAAACTTTATCAGTGTTTCTTTTGATTGTTATATATGTTTAAAGAGACTTTTTAATGTAAAACGTTTTTAGATCTTACATAGCCGAATAGTACATGCCATTCAAAATGCCGAGATATTTTGGTACATTCTCTACAACTGAAACTTAGTTAAAAATGATTACAACTGATTTACTTGCATTGGTTAGTTTACAAACGCCTTGCCTGTGCCTTTCTTTTGTATTTTAAAAATCTTGGGCGGGATTCTCCAGTCCCCCAGCCTCGTGTTTTTTGGTGGCGCGCTGTTCACTGGCTGTGTGATTCTCCACTCCCGCTGCTTTATCAATGAGCTTTCCCAATTGAAGACACCCCCACGCCGGGAAACCCATGGATGGGGGTGCGCTGCCAGCTGGAATAGAGAATCCCAACGGCCAGCGAATTCCGGCCCAAGTTTTTCCTTTGACCCAATAAACCTTGAATTTGGATTCTTCAGGTGCAAAGGTTTCAATGATTCTTCGGAAATTTTTTAAATAGTTTTTTTAAAAAGCTTTAACACATTTATTTCAACAGATGAATATTTTGAGTAAAATAGTATTTAAATAGCAAATTAATGTATTAATTGCTCATACACTATTATTCAGCAAAATTAAATTCAAGTGTGCAAGTAGTTGAAAGAACAAACACAAATACAAGTTACATTCCCATAATATAGCCTTTTACAAAGTTGCTACCAGTTTCTCTTTCCTACCATTGATGTGCAATAATAAAACTGCCTACTACTTAAAACTATTTTTCGTTCCAGAAATTCAGCAGCTTCCGGGTGCGATTGAACGTGACAAAAATATGGTTCTATTTTGGCCGCATATCGCGGGGTGTTTCACAGCACCTACAGTGCCAAGAAATATTGTATTATTTAACAGCAATTTGCTGTTTCTCTTGGCCTCAGCGAGGAACATCCCGTTGAGGTTGCACTTACCTCATTTCCTGCACTGGTGGATTTGGGATCTGGCCGCCATTTTTAAATGTCGCCCCAATATTTCGACCCCGCAGCCACCCCACCGTGGCCGCCAGACCCACCCACTGCACCCAACTCACCTCTAGGGGGTCCTCAAGCCCTCCCTAACCCCACCTCTTAAATACAAGGCACCCCTGGATCCGATCCCTGGGACAGGCAAGGTGACACCGGGGCACCTTGGCAATACCATCCTGGCACCCTGGCAGTACTCCTTCCAGCCAGGCTGGTGCCAGCAGGAGTGCCAGGGTATGACCCTTCCCAGAGCCCGACCACCTGGAGGTCTCTAATGGCCTGGAAGACCCTCCCAGATGCCGTTATGCCGGGTCCATGTGTGTGTGGAGCAGTGCTAAACGGCACCTTGGCGCGGTCTCTCGGGCGAGGCGGTTAGTTACCAGGCCCCGAGAGAATACAGCGCAGACATATTTAAATGAGCGAGATCCAGATCGCAATGATGTCACGTAAGATCGCATTAAATCTCGAAAGGTGTTTCAAGCGACGCAGATCCCGTGTGAGATTCAATGACCTCGTCCTGTCACCAAGTTGGATGCAATGAGACCATTGAATTATGCCTTCCATTTCTGGGTGCCTCATCCCCAGGGTGATAACAACCTGCACTCAAATGGGAGGTCCGAGGAGCGTAGGTCATTTGGAATATTTCCCTCATTATTATTTTGAAGGCGCCATATAAGGAATTAGCATAGGTTTATATGCTAATGTTGGTAAGTGTTATGGAGGAGGGTGGGGTTGGTGTTAATTTAAACCAAAGAGATTTTTCCTCACACCACCCTTCTGTAAACAGAAAGATGTTTTGACTTTCTTCCCCCCTTCATAAGTGGTAATCTACTTCCCAACATCTCAGTTTTGGTTTGGTCCAATTTCTATTCATAACCCCACAGCAAACTCAAGGTAGGATGAACTTAAAGGGTTATTTTATTTGCACACACTGAAATTCAGGGGATGGTTTCCGTGATACCCACTTTGCGCTCATACAATAAAAGAGGGATAGAGAAAAGAAAGGTTTACAGTGTAGAGAACGCATAGAAAATAAATATTGTTTCACGTGGGTCCAATGTCCAGAATCAAAGTCCAATGAGGTGTTCCTTCACAGAGGTCTGTGGGTTGAATACCTATGCTCTATAAGTCACTTTTCCAGTGGAGTTGACTTCACACAATGAAATTGGCATGCAGAAATGAACAATTGAGGCAATAGCACAGATGTTCCAGTAGAAGCAATGTAGATGGGGCCAGGTATTCAATCTGGGCAGAGCCCCAAAATGCTGTGTGCTTCTAATTAGATGGTAAAATGGCAAACTGAGGTTTTGCATTCCAGCAAGCCAATATTACTGGTTCCACAAGCTAGGTGTATCCCAACTCTCCACTCCGGATTTGAAAAAGTGTGTATGAAAAGGGTATGTATCTCTCGTCTGAGTCCCTGAGATTGTGGAATGTCTCAGTCATTAAGAATTGAAAGGAAGGTTGCAGGGCCCTTTGTGTTAGCAGATTAGCAGACTCCAGTTGGTCAATCCAGTTTACGAAATGCACAATGTCCTTTGTATAGGCTGTCTTTGAAAATGACCTGGGCAGCCCACAATGTGTCATTAGTGTCGCTTCAGAGATAACGAGGTGCATGTTTCTTCAAAATTGCCAGATAGCTCCTTTTCTTTCGGTGGGAGGGTCAAAGACAAATGTAGATTCAGCCTTTTAAAAATGTCTTTGCCCAGTTTTTAACATCTCAGAAATAGCCATGATGATATCTATATTTTGTAAAAAAAGTACACAGGGTGAAGACTTCTTCCCCTCACCTAAGTGATTGGCTCAGCTTGAGGGGGTATGGAGGAGGAAAAGCTGGGCTGCAGATTACAATGAGGGGGTGTCTAGGTGGTCAGGAAAGAGCATTGTGGGGGTTTGCAGTAATGTTAGAACTCCGCAGAGTGCGAATGGTGGTGAAGGAGCTAGGCTCGGGGTTGGGCCCATAAGGAGTTGGAGAGAAGATCTGGAGGTCAGCCAGAAGTGAGGTTGGAAATCTCAGGGCCAAGGCCAGCAGGGATTAAGGTGAGCACTAACTTTATTTTATTCCATGCTGAGCTGTAGTCTTCTCAGAGGCAGCCAGCAATGATGCAGGTACATGTGCAAGCCAAAGTTTGCAGAGGGAGTCAAAGTAGGCATTAGGCTCACAATTTGCAAATGTTAATGGTCTTATGCCTGGTTCTGACATGGGTGAAGGATGTTTGACCTGTATCAGAGTAACATAAAACATGGCGTGCACCACAATTGAGTATGTGCCGTGTGGAGGCCATTTTAGACACAAACCAGCATTCATAACACCAAAACCCTGGGCACGGTGAAGCAAAATTTATAACCCTTTAAATTTCAATGTTAGTGACTGATTCTACAGAATCGAAACATGATACAAAACCATTGGTTAACTGGGCTCTGCATAGAAAGTGATGCCTAATTTAAAATATTCTGTACAGAAGACTCTAAGGGGACAATTTTCCGACCCTCTTATGCTCCGGCGCAAATCCCGTTATGGCCTGAAACCCTTGCAAGAGGGCCATAAAGGGATTTGCGATGGGGACATCGCAGAATAAGTTCTTCCTGCCCCTCGCCAATGAGGTACCATATATTTTAATACATTTAAATATTCTAGATCAGCTTAATGATGAATGTTCCGGGAATGTCAGGTGTTCTCTGTGACGCCAGCTGGAATCACTATTGGCCTCCAAAAATGTAGACCAGATGTGATGACCACGCTGGGGGCTTGGAGGCCAGTGTAACCGCAGGGTGGTCATTTCCCTGGCACTAGCACCCTCACAGTGCCAATCTGGCACTGCAAGGTTGGCATTGCATGAGCGGGGCTGAAGAGGGCAGGGCCTATAGGGAGACCCATTGGGAGGGCCCCATGCCAGCGATCCTTGGGGGTGGGGGGAATGGGTTTATGCCGGCAATCATTGATGGGGTGGGGGCCGGGAGTGGGGTGGCAGTCTTTAACTTCATTTTGAGATCGGGACATCATTTAAAAATGGCTCCTTGATTTCTGTGGAGCCGGGTTTCTTGGTCTTTAGGCCTCGCCCCTCACAATGACGCCGCAAAGCACATACCTCCCCTCTAAAAAAATGACAAAATGTGGAAAGATCTCAATGGAGCACGTGGGAGAAACACACAAGGGGCGGGATTCTCTAATCCCACGGCAGAATGTCAACGCCATCGTAAACGGCGTCACGTTTTACGATGGCGTGAAGGGGCCGACGACTAATTCTGGCCCGTAAAAGTGGCCAGCATGGCACTGGAGCGGTTCACGCCGCTCCATCTGCTGATCCCGATGTGAACTGGGCGCCGCTGGATCCGCGCATGTGCAGTGGCTTCCGGGGCTGGTTTAGCACACTCGGCTCAATCGCTGGTTTTTAAAGCAGACCAAGGCAGGCCAGCAGCACGGTTCAATTCCCGTACCAGCCTACCCGAACAGGCGCCGGAATGTGGCGACTAGGGGCTTTTCACAGTAACTTCATTGAAGCCGACTTATGACAATAAGCGATTTTCATTTCATTTCATTTCAACGCGCCAGCCCTGACGCAACACGGTGCAGGAGTACAGGGGCTGGCGCGGTAGAAACGACAAGGTCCCGCCGGCTGAGAGCAGGTGTGGACGCCACGGGTGGGACTCGGCGATTTTACGACGGCCGCTCGGCTCATCCCGGGCCGGGAATCAGCGGGCCGGCTGTGTAGAGTGGCTCCTGACCGGCGTCGCACCAACCACGCCGGCGCCAATGGCGCCGGTTCTCCGCTCTGCTGTAAATCGCCTGCCGGCGTCGGGGCGGCATGGCACGATTCGCGTCGGTCAGGGGGATTCTCCGGCCTGGACCCGTGCTCAGAGAATCCGCCCCAGTTTTCAGTCAGACCATGGGGCGGGATTTTCCCCTACCCGGCGGGGCGGGGGTCCCGGCGGGATGGAGTGGCGGGAACCACTCCGGCGTCGGCCGCCCCAAAGGTGCAGATTTCTCCGCACCTTTAGGGGCCTTGAGGGGCTAGGCCCGCGCCGGAGTGGTTTCCGCTCCACTGGCTGGCGTGGAAGGCCTTTGGTGCCACGCCAGCCGGGGCCGAAAGGACTCTGCCGGCCGGCGCGAGTCCGCGCATGCGCGGGAGCGTCAGCAGCTGCTGACGTCATCCCCGCGCATGCGCAGCGGGAGGTGTCTCTTCCGCGTCGGCCAAAGTGAAGGCTGTGGCCAAGGCGGAGGGAAAAGAGTGGCACAGGCCCGCCCGCCGATCGGTGGGCCCCGATCGCGGGCCAGGCCGCCGTGGGGGCACCCCCCGGGGCCAGATCACCCTGCGCACCCCCCCCAGGACCCCGGAGGCCGCCCGCGCCGCCTTGTCCCGCCGGTAAGAGAGGTGGTTTGATTCTCACCAGTGGGACAGGCATTCCAGCAGCGGGACTTCGGCCCATCGCGGGCCGGAGAATCGGCGGGGGGGGGGCCCGCCGACTGGCGCGGTGCGATTCCCGCCCCCGCCGAATATCCGGTGCCGGAGAATTCGGCATTCGGCGGGGGCGGGATTCACGCCAGCCCCCGGCGATTCTCCGACCCGGCGGGGGGTAGGAGAATCCCGCCCATGGTACTTTGCCATTTTGGGGGAAAATCCCATGACCTTTTATGGAACAACATAGATTCACTGTGCACAAATTACACTTTGTGAGAAAGATAAATCATAACAAATTGAATTGGAAATTCATGGCAGAATCCAGCTTTGAAAGAACTTGCTGCTGATAATAATTGTCCCAGTCTTTAAAATATAATTTTCAAATCACATGTACTGCAGTGAAAACCATATATCATTTTGACAACTGACTGAATACTTTTGCTTTACATTGCCGGTGAAAGCGGAGAGAGATGCCAAAGTTTATTTTATATCGAAAGGTCCACCACCTAAATTAAACATGAATTTTTTTCAAACTGAACTGCTACAATTATTGTGAAAAAGTGCTACATGCACCTCCACACTCCTTAATAATGTCAAAATGTGCAAATGAAAATATAAAAGATATCCATTATTCAAAACAAAGGCACTGGTCAAAGACTTGGAAAGATGGGCAGGTATGGATTTGTTAACACTAATCTAACTATGCATTTGCTAATTAGTGTTTAGAATACAGCAAACTGACACCTTCACCCTTCCACGATAAAGACAACACAAATTCTAGCTATGCATTGTACTTTATTAATCAATTGTTGAGTCAAGTCTCAATATGGCAATTTCAGCATGATAAAATTGCATTCCAGTGTTCAATACTATATGCAACTTTTGATGACCTGTTGTTTTCACATTTTAAACCCGTGTGATCCCATGGTATTGTTAATGGGTTGTTAATTATGGAGAAAAACAGACATTCGCCCCTGTTGGTTAAAATAAGAATTTCACCTTCTCTGGCTATCATTGTCTGATATAGAAGGGTAGGTTCTCTTTTGTAAATACTTATATGCACTGTAATAGTAACTGGTAAAATGCACTCTTATTTTATTTGAACTGAAAACCAGACTCTTTTTTGAAAGCTAAACTACTTGGTTGTATTGATACAATATCAATAAAAGTTTTCTGATGTAAAAATAAATTACTCTTAGTCCATTTTGTTTAGGTGCGTGCATTAAGAGGTTTTCTGTTTCTTTACAAGCCTTATGGGCGGGATTCTCCGTTGGCTGACGATTGGGCAGAGAATCGGTTCCAACGCCAAAATCGCAGCGGGCGCCGATTTGATGCCAAATCGTAATTCTCCGTCACCTCGCCAGCGGCGTCAATGAGATCCAGAACGCGCGTACAGTAAACACCGTTTGCATGGCATTAGCAGGCCTGACCCAGTATTCACCGGAGCCTCCGCGATGCTCCGCCTCCAATGCGCCAAGTTCTCGATGGCACGGCTCACTAGTGCTTTTAAAACTCGTGAAACCGGCATCCTGGCTGTTGAGGGAGAGGGAGGGGTACAGAAAGCGTCCAACATCGCCATAATTTGCTGACAGTTGTGCCACTGGCCGGGGGAGCTTCTGGCAGAGCCAGGGGGCGGGCATGGAACACCATTAGCCGGCAAGACAGCCGCTGACAGCGCACTGTGAACCTAGATCCATGGGTCGTATAGGTGTACCCCCAGGCCACCCCTCAGGTGTCCACTGGTCCAGCTGATCCATCAGCTGTGTGGACGCGCTCCAGCACAACCAATGCCATTTTGTTGACTGGGTTGAGTGTGTATGGGGATTGCAATATATGCAGTTGCAGTTTGTCACCCTCCCGAGTGTCAATCACGACCCAGCGAATCCCACACCGTTTTCCATTGGAATCGGTTGTGCTCCATGTGGCGCCGGTAATAGCCCTTAACAGCTTAACAGTAGCTGAATCAGTCCAGGTTCATTCGCCACCGTGATTACTGTTGTGAAAGTCCACAAATTCTGCCCCAACATGAACACTTAGTGCTGGATTCTCATATTTTGAGGCGATGTCGGGAAGAATTGTCTAGTTTTACAATGAAAATGTCGGCGGCGCCTTCGCACCAATGCTCCGCCTGGCGGAGGGCTAGCAGCCGTGCTACGTAAAGACCCCGGCTTTACCTGCAGATACCGATGGAGAATTGCTGGGTCCATGGCCGCGCATGCGACTGTGGAGATCTGTGGCGGACACACGTACAACAGGGCACCGGCCACGCGGGGACCCAGCCTGCCAGATAGTGCCCCCCTGTAACCCTCCTTTCCACCCCCGAACAACCCCCCCCCCCGACTGTGGCGGTGCTGGACACAGTCTGCAGCCACCACGCAAGGTCCCCCAAAACTGAGGGCACGCGTCCGATGCCGTCGGGAAGTCGGCTCATCGTTGGCAGCGCAACAGGAGAGGGCCTCGGGTGACGTCCTGAGGCGAATGGCATATGGCGTACTCAGTGATTACGTCGTTTTTGAAGGGCGGAGTATCTGAAAAACAGCAACGCCCCCGATTTCGGCGTAAAAACGGATTCTCCGGCCAATAGCCAAATGCGATTTTGCCGTCGGAAATCGGAGAATCCCGCCCGAAGTCACAGGAACGGAGAATCCTGCCCAATATTACTACATCTGAAAATGCTTTACAACACATGTTTACTAAGTCCCCTACAGGGATCAGAAATATTAAAGCTCCACACTTGGTCTGTTCTCACCCGATATCTGCTCACACACACTTACTGCGTATTTGGTTGCGCAAATGAAACATACACTTCCTGCGGGAGTGCTGGTTTTCGTCATCAGGACTATAACCATGGCAATCTTTAATTTTCCCAGGTGCAGCACAGTGGCGCAGTGGGTAGTGCTGCTGCCTCACGGCACTGAGGTCCCAGGTTCGATCCCGGCTCCGCGTGGAGTTTGCACATTCTCCCCATGTATGCGTGGGTTTCGGCCCACAACCCAAAGATGTGCAGGTTAGGTGAATTGGCCACGCTAAATTGCCCCCAAATTGGAAAAAGAAAATTGGGTACTCTAAATTTAAAAAAAAGAATTTTCTTTAGCACTGGGGAGCTGAGCTTAGAGATCAGGCTGCCATTTTGAAAGGGTGCCCCGATCACTTCATGGACACTACCCCACACCCGCCAAGTGAGGACACCCCGCTATGCGGTGCCTGGGGATCCCCCCTCTTCAGGTCCCCAAAGCCCCTACAGCACCCCCTCCCTTCCTGGACCCCCGCCCATCACACCCCCCCAACCTCCTAGAGGCCCCTGCTTACATTCCCTGCACTCCCCCACCCTTCAAACCCCTCCTCCACCCTCATTTCATAGGCATGGCCCTGCTCGGCCCCGACCCTTGGCGATGCAACCCTGGCACTCAGTCATCCTTGCACTGGCACCCTGACATCCAGGCAGTGCTCCTACTAGCATGGCAGTGCCATCCAGGCATCTTGGCAGTCATAGGGTGGCAGTGCCAGGGTGACATCTGGGAAATGCCATAGCACCCATGTTCCAGAGGGAGGGCCAGGGGAGCCACCCTGCACTTACCCTGGCCACGCAGGGGTATCTGATGGCCCAGGAGACTCCCCCAGGTGCCGTTCCGCCGAGCCCACGTTTGTGTGGAGCAGCACGATCGGCACCCAGCTGCAGCCTCCCTGGGGAGCAGCGCCTGGTCATGCCCATTTGGGGCAGAGTTCCGACTCCGTCATCTTGCGAGATTTCAGGAGGTTCGTTGGTAGCCTCTCCCAGGATTCTCCGGTCACATTGTGCTATTGCTTGAGATGTAGCAGACATCCTGGGCGAGATTCTCCGACCCTCTGCCGGGTCGGAGAATCGCCGGGGGCTGGCGTGAATCCCGCCCCCGATGGTTGCCGAACTCCCCGGCACTGGAGATTCGGCGGGGGCGGGAATCGCGCCGCGCCGGTTGGCGGGCCCCCCCCCCCCCCCCCCCCCCGCGATTCTCCAGCCCGGATAGGTCGAAGTCCCGCAGCTAAAATGCCTGTCCCGCCGGCGTAGATTAAACCACCTATCTTACCGGTGGGACAAGGCAGCGCGGGCGGGCTCCGGGGTCCTGGGGGGGGGGGGGGGGGGGCGCGGGGCGATCTGGCCCCGGGGGGTACCCCCACGGTGGCCTGGCCCGCGATCGGGGCCCACCGATCCGCGGGCGGGCCTGTGCCATGGGGGCACTCTTTTCCTTCCGCCTTCACCACGGTCTCCACCATGGCGGAGGCGGAAGAGACTCCCTCCATTGCGCATGCGTGGGAATGCCGTCAGCGGCCGCTAACGCTCCTGCGCATGCACCGCCTGGAGATGTCATTTCTGCGCCAGCTGGCGGGGCACCAAAGGCCTATTCCGCCAACTGGCGGGGCGGAAATCCGTCCGGCGCCGGCCTAGCCCCTTATGGTTGGGGCCCGGCCCCCAAAGATGCGGAGCATTCTGCACCTTTGGGGCGGCGCGATGCCCGGCTGATTTGCGCCGTTTTGGGCGCCAGTCGGCGGACATCGCGCCGACACCGGAGAATTTCGCCCCCTGTCTGTATGTATTCTAACCTAGGTTTTAATAATATTACTGCAAAAATAAAAACTGTAAAGTATAACAATTTCTTATTTCAACACAACAGTTACATATTAACAAGTCTTCCTTTAATTGTCTTTCTCTACTACCTTCTCAAGGACAATAAATGCTATCCATTCCAGCAAGGCTCACGTCCCATGAGTAAATAAAATAAATGCATTTTATCTGTAGGTGGAATCCATGTAGCCATCCACAAAGCCATTTGGAAATTGATACACAACAAAAGAAATTGGGTTGAACCAAATTACTGCAGATGCTGGAATTCGAAACGGGTCTGACAGCATCTGTGGAGAGAGGACGGAGCCAACATTTCAAGTCTGAATGACTCTTTGTCAAAGCTAGAGAGAACTGAAAATAGGATGAGAAAAAAAATGGGTATTCTGCAACATCTTAAACACTATTAATTCTTATCACTTTTTCATGCTGAAAATGTATTCATTGAAACAAAGCTGAAACCAAACTAAATTATAATTTTCAAATTATTGCTGTCATTTTTATCCGTTAAAGATATAAGATAGCAACATTCAACAGCAGTACCTGATGTCTTTACCTTATTATTTGGACAGGTAAACAAAAGCTATTTAAAAGTTAAGCAGAGTGAAAAGCATGCAGCAAAGTACCTACCATAGGTATCATAGAATTTACAGTGCAGAAGGAAGCCATTCGGCCCATCGGGTCTGCACCGGCCCTTGGAAAGAGCACCCTACCTAAGCCCACACTCCTATCCTATCCCCATAACCCAGTAACCCCACCCAACCCAACCTTTTTGGACACTAAGGGCAATTTATCATGGCCAATCCACCTAACCTGCACAGCTTTGGACTGTGGGAGGAAACCGGAGCACCCGGAGGAAACCCACGCACACACGGGGAGGATGTGCAGACTCCGCACAGACAGTGACCCAAGCCGGAATCGAACCTGGGACCCTGGAGCTGTGAAGCAATTGTGCTATCCACAATGCTACCGTGCATGATGTGGTGCAGGGAAAATCCAGAATCAGAGGAATGAAGAGTGTGGACAGGGGGCTGGAGATTATAGGGGTGAAAGTCATTTAAAAGATAGAGAGGGGAAAGCCACGAATGGATTTAAACACAAGGATGAGAACTTTCAATTTGAGGAATTGGGGCAACTGGAAGGCAAAGTAGATCAGCAAAGACAGGGATGATGGGTGAGCAGGTTTTGGTGTGGGGTAGGATGTGGACAGCAGATTTTAAATGAGCTGAAGCTTATAGAAAGCAGGTTATCTGCCAGAAGAACAATAGTATAGTTGAAGCTGGAGGTGACAAAGACTTGGAGGAGCATTTCACTGGTAAATGGGCTGGGGCAGTTGAAGGGAGAAATAATATTGTTATGATGCCTGTAGAGACTGATAACCTTTCGAAAGGGAATTGAATTCCTTGTAAATGACTCAAAGTAACACGTGACAAGATTTCACATTTTAAGACTTTCACTGTAAAAAACAAAAACTAAAAGCAGCATTATTACAATCCAAGATCAGACTCCAACAGCGGCTAGGATGCTGGACAGAAACCCCAATATTTTTGTAATTTTGTAAGACTGTGAGGAAAGGAGTGATTGCACAAAGAAATAAGGATATGGTATTTCAAAACAAACTTTATTACTAGCACAGTATTAAAATATTGCTAACATTACTGGTCAGTGTGGTGGCACAGTGGCTAGCACTGCTGCCTCACCATGCCAGGGACTCAGGTTCAATTTTGGCCTTGGGTCACTATTTGTGTGGGATTTGTATGTTCTCCCCGTGCCTGCGTGAGTTTCCTCCAGGTGCTCTGGTTTTCTCCCACAGTCTAAAGATGTGCAGGTCAGGTGGATTGGCCATGATAAATTGCCCCTTAGTGTCTAGGGATGTGCAGATTAGGTTATAGGGTTATGTGGATAGGGCGGGGGTGGGGGATGGGTGAGTGGCCTCGGGTAGACTGCTCTTTTGAAGGGTCACCGCAGACTCAAAAGGCCAAATTGCCTCCTTCTGCACCGTAGGGATTATATGATCACACCAGAAAATAGCTTACAATTACCCCTTAAACAATGATATTCAATAAAGTGAATATAATACCTTTAACTGCTAACATTATTCCCACCCAAACAACTAGAAAAAGCATCTCAGCTCTCAATCCACTTTAACTACCATTAGCACATAGGAATACCTGCTGTACAGAGATGTATTTTGCTTTAGCTCCACCCAGTATTGACATCCTCTTATCAAGCTGAAATCTAATGAAATCCACAGGGAATTCCCGTAATCCAAACAGAACTGCATCAGTCTAAACCACATTTCTCTTTTGAACATCGGTTTGAAATTGTTGTCGAAGGCACTGGCAAGACAGTTGGAGGATATCCTCCCAACAATTGTTTGGGAGGGCCAGACTGGGTTTACTAAGAATAGATTCTCCATTAATAATGTTTGGAGATTGCTGAATGTGATTCAGGCCTTCCAGAAGTGATCATTCGATGAATTGGTAATCTCCTTGGTGTCGTGTTGGGTGCTCTGCTACACAGACGAACCAACACGGTTGCGGATGGTACAACTCAGTTTTATTACTAACAATATTTACAATGGTAAACTGGTTACTGTGGTTCGTTCATTACCCTTGAATCTGTGGACCTATCCCTAACACTATCTTGGAGTGGCACTCAGCACATCGTGGATGTCTGAGTGGCTTGCTGTGAGCTCTGTGCCCTGAGCTGTCTCCTGCTGGAATGAGCGGGAAGTGTCATGTTCCCCGTTTTATAGTGTGTATGCTCTTGCCTGTGATTGGCTGTGGTGTTGTGTCTGTATTGATTGGTCCGTTGATCTGTCCATCAGTATGTATGTGTGTTTGCACCATGATGTTTACCTGAATATCATGACATCCCCCCTTTTGTATAAGAACATGTGCCTATGTGGTTATAAATAGAGATGTGTACTGAGTGCAGCTGAATGTGTGTGTGTGCAATATCTACAGCATGTACATGGGGCTAAACTATATACATGGGGCGATATCAGGTGCGACATAGCAACGAGGTTGTACCATGAACAAAACACGTGGAAATGTTAAACGTCAAAACGAACTCCTGTAACGACAAGGAAAAAGAGAAACATATTAACACAGTGGTATGATACATCAGTGAGTTCAATGTTCAAACAGGCTCATAAGTCCAGCCTAGTAGGTGGGCGACAAATTCGGGTTGACCACCTCAAGGGTGGGTCAGGATTCACCAGCTGAGGAATGGACCTGGCCACAGGCGACGACGGAATGGGCATGGTGGCAGGAAACTCCATGAAGTCGACATCAAGAACAACAGGAGGGCGTGGCACCGGTGTAAGTTCCCGGAGCGAGCGTGGAAGCAGGCGAAGAGCATGGTGGATGTCTGAGTGGCTTGCTGTGAGCTCTGTGCCCTGAGCTGTCTCCTGCTGGAATGAGTGGGAAGTGGCGTGTTCCCTGTTTTATAGTGTGTATGCTCTTGCCTCTGATTGGCTGTGGTGTTGTGTGTGTATTGGTTGGTCCGTTGATCTGTCCATCAGTATGTATGTATGTTTGCACCATGATGTTTACCTGAATATCATGACACTTGGATGTGGAGAAAGCTTTTGATCAGGTTGAGTGGAATTATTGGGTGTACGTGTTGTGGAGATTTGGACTAGGCGAGGAATATTTTTAATGGATTCTGGTGTTGTACCATTGGTCTGTGGGGCAGTGCTTACGAATGGTTCTAGGTATAGGAATTTCGGGCTTTAGAGAGGGACTAGAAAGGGCTGTCCCCCACAATCACAAATTCCCTTATGCTCAAAGTTAACTTTCAACAGCAAACATTTGCAGGGCTGATGCCTTCCACCAGCCGGAGTTTGCCATTGTACGAGGAATTCCTGGAGACCATTGCCTCCAGTATTGTCAGGAGTGCTACAGTGGCAGACACTTCTATCAGACTGATGGCGCCTCCATTGCATCCCTACCACTCCTGCTGTACTTCTCTTTGGAACTACTCTAACTGTAGGCTCTTGATCACCCTTGCAATGGATCAACATCCTACTTCCTCAGGTCACCCAGTTTTCCTCATTCGAAGGTGACCCCAGAACTAGGTTCTTAATTGGCTGCCTTCCAGAAGATTGAATCAAAAAGCACACTACTACTGTGAAGGAGTTTGGATGCAAAAATGGCCCTACAGCCAAAAATTCTCTATGTATGGAAAATTCTGCCCATCAACTCTCGCTCAATTGATGCTGCCAGACCTGCTGGATATCTCCTCAAACAATGAAAATGAAAATCGTTTATTGTCACAAGTAGGCTTCAATGAAGTTACTGTGAAAAGTCCCTAGTCGCCACATTCCGGCGCCTGTTCAGGGAGGCTGGTATGGGAATCAAACCGTGCTGCTGGCCTGCCTTGGTCTGCTTTAAAAGCCAGCGATTTAGCTGAGTGTGCTAAACCAGCCCCTGCAATGTGACCTAAAACAACCATTGCTTCACCCAATGGGAAAGTTTTACTTTGAACTGGATAGTTTCAGTTCAGGAATGTATTGGCAAATTGTTCGTCCTCTAAATTTTCACTCTTAAATGTGATCTCTGCACCATGAGCTCTTGTCCTGAGTTTGACCCTGGTTCTGACTTTGGGTTTGCCAAGTTCCATTTAGGTAATGAGATTCATTTATTCTGCATCAAAATGTGGCATGGTTTTAATGCCAGTAACTCTTATCGAAATATGTTTAGAAACAAAACTTTGTTTGCGATGATTGAATGAAAAGCTATGAGGGATAGAAAGGTCAGCGGAGCACAGAGAGTGATGACTGTCTAATATTGCCACTTCTCCCGGGGAATGCAATACAACCGTAACTCCTAAAATAGCCCTCCTCTCAGATTGTGCAAGGTATGTAATGCAGGTAAATAATAATTTGCCTGTGATGATACGACTGATGTGCTTGCTGTTTGCAACCTGCTGCACAGACTACACCAGACCCAGTGACAGGCGGCACTGAGGGACAAGAGCGGGCTGCAGTGCGCAGGCGCAGTTGGGCGGGGTGATCGATGATCGCGGCTCGGTTGCGTTGCCTGCGCCTGCGCAGT
This sequence comes from Scyliorhinus torazame, assembly GCF_047496885.1. Classification (NCBI taxonomy): domain Eukaryota; kingdom Metazoa; phylum Chordata; class Chondrichthyes; order Carcharhiniformes; family Scyliorhinidae; genus Scyliorhinus; species Scyliorhinus torazame. Next base: position 163,073,413 of record NC_092707.1, read on the forward strand.
CCAGCGGGCGGATGATGCAAGCGGCAGTTGTGCTGCTGGAGCATCAGCTGGCGGGAGGCGCACAGGGTAAGGGCCGTGCAGTGGGGCAGGGGTATCGGCATCGACACTACGGGGCAGGCGGTGGTTGTAAGGAGACATCTCGGGGAAGGGGTAAGACACAAATCATTGAAGGGGCAGGTTGAGAAAATGGTTAAATAGCACATGCGATCCAGAGGTTTAGAAGTAGAGGCATGGAATGAAAAGGCAAGAGAGTTATAATGATCCTTTAAAGAACACTCGTTTGGCCTCACCTGGAATATTGTATCCAGCTCTGGGCAGGGCACTTTGGGAAGAAGGTGAGACGCCACATGGACTGCGGCGGTTCAAGAAGGCAGCACTCTGACCGTTTCTCGAGGGTAATTGTCTGCACCGGTTTCCTCTCACAGTCAAAAGATGTGCGGGTTAGGTGGATTGGCCATACTGTCCAAAGATTGGGTGGGATTACGGAGATAGGGCGGGGGTGTGGGCCTGGGTAGGGTCATCTTGCACTGTAGGGATTCTATGGAAATAAAAATAATGGCCGAGCTCCCCCTGTGAAATAATTTTTAAAAAATGTTTCCTGATGTGGAACGGTGGATCTGTGGGTAGCTTGGAGAAGCTGGTGTTGGTCACCTCAGAGAAGAGAAGCTTGGGTGGAAATTCAGTAGAACATTTCAAGTCATGAAGAGTGTAGACACAACAGATGTGGAGGAACTGCCCCTATTGGTGGAAGGGTCTCAAACCAGAGTTGATAGATTTCAAGGGAGGACAAAAGAACCAGTGGCAACATGCGACACACCTTTTTAAAAATAAATTTAGAGTACCCAATTCATTTTTCCAATTCAGGGGCAATTTAACGTGACCAATCCACCTACCCTGCACATCTTTGGGTTGTGGGGGCGAAACCCACGCAAACACGGGGAGAATGTGCAAGTTCCACACGGACAGTGACCCAGGGCCGGGATTGAACCTGGGACCTTGGCGCATGAGGCAGCAGTGCCTCACCGTGCGCCACCGTGCTGCCCGAGACACACCTTTTTATGTAGGTGTGGTTACAATCTGGAAGTTATCCCAAAAAGAGCGGTAGGTACAGATTCAATCATGAATTTGAAAGGGAATGGGTTTGCCCTTGAAGGGAAATTACTTGCAGGACTACAGGGAAAGGCCGGGTGAGTGGGACAAGTTAAATTGCTCTTGGAGAGAGCCTGCATGGCCTACATGGGCTGCCTTCTGTGCAATAACCATTCTGTGAATCTGTAATTGTTATTGGCTCCTTGTTCTCCCTTTCTTCCTTCCAAAATGTATCACAAAAACTTTTCTACATTGAATTTCATCTGCCCATTACAACAGCCGATGAGCTCTTGAAGTGAAGCAAAGTATCATACACACCCCTGTCTGCATCAGTGGTGCCGAGGTAGAGATGGTTGGCAGCATCAAATTCCTAGGTGTGCACATCACCAACAATATGTCCTGCTCCACCACGTCACCAAGAAAGCACAACAGTGCCTCTACTTCCTCAGGAAACTAAGAGAATTTGGCATGTCCACATTGACTCTTACTAATTTTTACAGATGTACCATAGAAAGCATCCTATCTGGCTGCATCACAGCCTGGTATGGCAATTGCTCAGCCCAAGACCGCAAGAAACTTCAGAGTCATGAACAGCCGCAAACCTGCACCCCATCCATTGACTCTGTCCACATCTGCTGCTTTGGGTAAGCAGGCAACTCTCGGCCCAAGACCGTAAGAAACTACAGAGAATCATGAACACAGCCCAGTCCCATCATACGATCCCGCCTCCCATCCATTGACTCTGTCTACAAGTCCCGCTGGGTAAGCAGGCAGCATAATCAAAGACCCCCTCCTACCCGGGTTATTCACTCTTCCAACTTCTTCCATCGGGCAGGAGATACAAAGGTCTGAGAACACTCACTAACAGGTTCCAAAACAGCTTCATCTCTGCTGTTACCAGACTCCTGAATGACTCTCTTACGGACTGATCTGATCTCTTCACACACCTTTTCTACTGAATAATACTGCACTCTATGCTTCACCTGATGCCTGTGTCTATGTATTTACATTGTGTATTTATATATGTTTATGTTTTTTTTCATGTATGGAATAATCTGTCTGGACTGTATGCAGAACAATACTTTTCACTGCCTCGGTACACACAGTAAAACAACTCCAAATCCAGGTCTATTGCTAACATTCTCTCTCTTTGCTACAGTCCAAATTTCATGTCATCTGAAATATTCAAAATAATGTTCTGCATGTCCCAAGCCTTCACGTATATCAAAACAGCAGTGGTTGGGCAACTCCACTGTATATCACCCTTCAGTGCATGATAATGTTCAGCCACTCACCGTAACTCTTTTGATCATTTAGCCAGTTTTGTATCCATGGTGATACTGTCTCTTTTATGTTTTGACTTCAGCTTTTTAAACACAATAATTCCTGGAGAGACTGATCTCTTTTAAAAATAGGTATTTGAATTTCATTGACTGACTGAAAAGATTAAACAAGAGTTGAAATTTTAAGACCTTTACTGCAACAAACAAAAAGCAGCATTGACTAAACTAGTTCAGTTGGCAACTTATGTATTCTAAAAACAGAAAAGATACCCATTAAATTTTTACAACAATTGAAAATCTGGTTTAGCACAGTGGGTTAAACAGCTGGCTTGTAATGCAGAATAATGCCAGCAGCGCGGGTTCAATTCCCGTACTGGCCTCCCCAAACAGGCGCTGGAATGTGGCGACTAGGGGCTTTTCACAGAAACTTCATTGAAGCCTACTTGTGACAACAAGCGATTACTATAGGGGCTGTTTAGCACAGGGCTGGCCTTTGGCCACATCGCTGGCTTTGAAAGCAGACCAAGGCAAGCCAGCAGCACGGTTCAATTCCCGTAACAGCCTCCCCGAAAAGGCGCCGGAATGTGGCGACTAGGGGCTTTTCACAGTAACTTCATTTGAAGCCTACTTGTGACAATAAGCGATTTTCATTTCATTTTTCATTTCAAATCCCACAGTTGCAGTTTACTCTGTTCCTTAAAGCACATTTCATTCTCCAGCAACTGGTCCAAAGTGATCCATAGCTCCTTTTTTCTTTTCCAGCTGCGCAAATTCTAATCCCCAGTGTGGATTACCCTGGGGATCCCACTCTAGCCACAACTCGGCGAACGTTCCAGCTTTGCTTAAACTCCAGCGATCTTTGTCTCTTCAATGAAGCATGTCAGCATAGCTGCTTGGGTCATTTACAAGTATGAAGATCTTACACTGTCTTCCGAGTAAAATGAACTGAGCCCCCCCACCCCCTTTAATCTTTAGCAACAAAGTCACAGAATTGTTATCAGCATAATTCAGAACAGGTCACATGAACCCACCTTCACTCCTCCATTTTACCCTCCGTTAAAGACAGTCCTAAATCACAGCAAATTCAAAATCTCATATTTGTAGCAAACTGAATACAGGGTACTTATCACAGAATTGTTAGGAGGAGGCTATTCAACCTTTTGTGCCTGTGCCGGCTCTCCAAATGAGCAAATGTGCCATCTGCCACCTTCTCCTTGTAACCGTTTTCTAGAATGTTCTGATTGACCTTGCCTCCACCACACTTAGCAACGCATTCTAGAATTTTACAGTCACTTTAAATCTGTGTCTTCTCCTTCTCTAATGGAAATAGTTTTGCCCATCTATTCTGTCCATGCACCTCATAATTTTGAATATTTCTATCAAGTCTCTTCTCAACCTCCTCTTCTCGAAGGAAGATGGTTCCAACTCCTCCAATCTGTCTATGTGACTCTTAGTTCCTCATCCCTAGAACCTCTTAACAAGCACCTTTTTGGAAAGTCCATATTCACGACATGAACTGCACTGCCCACAGCCACACTCTCCATTACATCATCAACATTTCAATCAAATTAGACAAAGTTTATCCTTAACAAATCTCGTCGATGGTAGAATATTGAATGTGGGAGTCTCATTGTCCAAATCCCTGTTTTTAGAAGGTGTTTTCAAATAATGTATTATTGGTTATATAGTTAACATGGACAAATCAAATACCAGAAAATGTATCGACACAGTGCAGTAAATATAAGTGTTGAATCCCAAGTTTCTTTACCCGTCAGTCTGGCCTCAATAAAAGTCGAGATGGATTTGCAGGTACAGCATTAGTTATTTTATTTAGCTTGCAAGCTTGATTCCTCTCACAGAAACATAGGACACGTCCAGTCTCCTATATCCAGGAAAGCAAATGAACAAAAAGACAAAGGGATCTCTGCAAATCAATTCAAATGGTATCAGGTTTCACATACTCGACGCCCATAGGTCAGCCTATATCCCTCCTGACCTGTTTGATCTATTCTGATTGGCTCACTTCCAATCCCTTCCTCTGGCCCCTATTACTCAGCATCCTTTTCTCCTGCTTTGGTGGACACACCTCTTCCTGCTTTTCCATGCGGTCTGAAATCCTTTGTCAGTGAACTCACCAGAATTAGACTGGCCTACCTCTACATTACATTAACTAATATCTCTAAAGTAACTATTTTATATCACATTCGTCATTCCCTCCTTTTATCATTCCATGATAACCGAACTATCCAATCCATAGCTACGGTTCCTCATCTAAAAAGATCCGTCGCTGCATTTCCAATTCCTGGCTTAGCCCCCCCCCCCCCCCCCCCCCCCCCTCATCTGCTGCACTCTCATGGATTTTAACAGTTAAGATTTTAGGGGCGTTGATCTGTTCCAGTGCACCCCGCATTCTACCCAACACACATTTAAGGATAGCTAGGCCCACAAAGATGCAGCCAATAGCCACCACTAAATACATGGCCATATTTATCAACCAGTCCTTCCAACCTTCAAATCCCCAGTTACCCCAAGAGCCAGGATCCTGCATTCTGTCCAGGTGATCCCGTATGTGATCCATAAATTTAGTGATGTTAGCGGTCAAGTCCTGAACTCCCATGATACACTTGCCCTGCACTATGGCGCATACCCCACCCTCACGGGCCAGAAGATAGTCAAGAGCATACCGGTTCTGCATTGCAAACAACCGTAGCTGTGACAATTCCTTGGTTATTGCCCCGAGGGCTCCCAACGTTTCATTTCCCAAGATGGTAAGGCCACAAATAAAATAATTCCTATCGCTGACAGCCAAAGAACCCCCCACACCTCCCAGTGTCAAGACGCTCAGAATCCTCCACCCGGCTGAGTGGCCCCGGTTGGGTGCAAGAACCTGAGGTTTTTTCCAGTTCTCGCAAAATTCAGCAGAGACTGCCCGGCGTGCTAACTGATTATGCAGCTTCCACGCCGAAGGGCAGGGGACTGTGGTAGGGACTAGAGTCCCAATAGCAATTTGGCGGGGAAATGGGGGTGACAAAACATTGGTCGCTGTGCCATTAAATAAAAACTAGTATCCTTGTTCCGTGTGCAGGCTAGCATCACAATCAGTATATCGGTTGCGTAAGGATCCCCCAGTAGCCCAGTTTATCCAGCTTTGAAACACCCATTCGGGCCGCCTAGCAATGCGGAAAGCCCTAGTCCCAACAGTGATATGAGAGACATTCGCCCAGCCACAAAGGAGCTGGAGGCCGGCGTTCAATGGAACGCAAGTGGTGTTGTAACAAACGCATTGGCCAGACGCCTGGGTGATATGGCACCTCCTGTCCGTACAGGTGGGGAACAGACATGTTATATTCGTTTCCACCTCTACCAGCAAACAGCCGTATCCTTCACTGCTGAAACAATTCTCGTACGACCGGGAATCCCTATTGGGAGTGAAGTGGCTAGGTATGTACGCCCTCCACCGTTGCAGCCTATCATACTGTGAATGGGAATTATCCCGAGGAAGGGGAAGGCAAATAGCCGGTGGTGCTGAACCCGGATCGTAAGGAAGAGTGACTTGCTCGGGCAGTGGCTCGGAATGCTGACAATGAACCACCGTTTGGGGAGTGCCCCAAAGCGGTGAAACAGAAAATAACCTAGACACCGCTGCGGGGTTCGGGTAGCAGACAACCCGTCCCTGGCCATACAAGCGGTGGTAAATCTGGTAAAAGAGATTCATACTACCCGGGTTTTCCTCAGTTTGGCCTTTAACTAACTTAAGTGTATCTCCCGGTAACCTACGTTCTAGCTGTACTTCCCTTCTCACACGCCCCGTCCTCTCTCTAGTCCCTTTCTCTTTCTCATAGCCTCTTCCTATGCTCTCCTGATGACCTGATGTTACCTTTATTGCACCAATCTTAACACATCCAAAATCAAATTTACATGTATTCCAAAAACAAGGCAATGTCCAGATAATATTCCCTTCCCATCGCCGGGACCGGTGCAATTGCTTCATGAGTCCTGCATTCTCCTTAACTTTGACGACCTTCCATGAGTCGATACCATGTCCTCGTATATGGGGGCAGCGAAGAACATCACCTTTGCATAGGTGATGTATCCTTGTAGATTGGTTGGGGTTACAAACATAGATAATATTCCCCTTTTCCATGTCCATCGCCAATAACACTCCAAGCGAGGTGAGGCCAAATATCACACAGACGGTGCGTAGCCACCCCATCATGCTCCACACCGGTAAAATAGCACTGGAGAAGGGAGGCAGGTTAATCTGTCCAAGAAAATGAGGCCCGTTATCAGAACTCAACTGAGCTGGTCTACTGTACCGGGGAATGATTTCCCGCATCAGAACTTTAACCCCAGTAGCAGCTTTATTATCGGTAGTCGGATACGCCTCGACCCATCTGCTGAACACATCCACAATGACCAAAACATATTTATAACATTGACACCTTTCCAACTCAATGTAATCCACTTGGAGCGTCTCAAAGGGACCACTGGGCAACGGGGTTTGCCCCATCCCACAAGGGATACCTTTTCCGGTGTTATATTGCTGACAAATCAAACACCGATTACTGATACTCTGGGCCAACCCCTTCATTTTAGGGTGCCACCAAGTGTCCAGCAACAAATCACTAGTCCCTCGAGCCCCACAATGAGTTGCAAAGTGTACACATTCAATGACCCATAAAGCCAGTACATCAGACATACAAGTCTGATGTGCTGGCGTGGTCCATAAAGAGGAAACAGAATCATATGTACAACCTAACCGTTTCCACATTTGTTTATCACTCTCAGGAGCGTCCTCCTGTAACCTTATGACGCCTTGGATGGTTGGCATTGACTTGTCAGAAGCAGACATATTTATAGTAGATCGTTTAGTCTGACTTAACATTTTAGGCACCATCACTTGCTGAATTTGCGCGGCTGTCCGCGCTGCACAATCTGCTCGTTCATTACCAACGTCAACTGGGGTCTTACCATTTGTGTGGGCAGCGCATTTAATAACGGAAATCTGCACGGGCATAAGAAGGGCCTGCAGTAGGTCATTAACTAAACCCCGGTGGGATATTTGACGACACATAATCATGTCAGGTTGTTCTGACGAAATATCACTCAAATCGCCCCTTATTGTGGTAGTTTCCTGAATCAAGGCTAAACAGTCGTGGCCAGGTGCGTCTTCATGGACAGGGGAACCACTAAGAAAACAGGCTGGATTGATAGTGGTACAGTGGTTAAATGTCAGACGTGGATTGTTCAAAAGGTATACCTCATACCTATTCTGACGAGCTGCGGTAAGATGCTGAGTCTGCAGTTGCCCCAATAGTGCGATGACTGAGTGGGAGCTATACACCGTAATATCCTGTTGGAGGGTGAGAGCATGTAACGGCTATGTGATGGCATTGATTGAACGTAAATCCTGTACTAATCGGTACTGGTCTGGTTTGGCTGGTTTAGGCATAGCAAGTATGGGGGTGTTACATTCTGATTGGCAAGGGACCAAAATACCCTGTTGCAACAGCTCTTGAATTAATTTGTCTATTGACAGAGCAGCTTGGGATTTCAGGGGGTATTGCCGAATGGAAGGTAGCTTTATATGATCCTTAATCATTACCTTTATAGGTGTAACATTTGTCTTTCCCACTTGTGATGGGTATTCCGTCCAGACCTGTGGATTGACATATTCCAACACATCATGTCCCCAGTGATGCTGCAGTCGAGTGTTAGTTGTTTCAGGGACCTCAAAATATTTTATGGTAGTGCCATCCGGCATGACTTGAAGTGCGTACTCTGTTGGATCCGAATGATCCACTGCCCTCCTTACCATTCGCCCCATATCCCTGGCATGGTACTGGTCGTGGACCTGACGTGTAATATGAGAGCTTACCGAAGCTGACTGTGGCCATAAATGTGGTGATATTGTAACAAAATCGGCTGTACCTTCTTTTCCCGTGACTGTGGCTGTAACCTTGACTGGCCATTTGGTCCCAATTAATGGCCGGTATTTGTCCTCCAACTCCCTGTTTCGTCCAGTTCTGTCATAGGCCAGGGTAACGTGATGCAGTGACTGTTCAATGTCTAACGTCCACCACTGGGGGGTGATAGAAATATAGCACTGTTGTCTCATCCTCCATGATTTAACCGTTACCCCTTCGTCTCCGTACTCTAGCTGTAGCTGGAAGATACACAGTAAATCTCGGGCCAACCATTTACAGTCCAATCCAGTAGTCACTACAAACTGATGATCTGCAGACTTATTCTCGTAAGTGACTGTCACAGGTTCAGAAATAGGATACTCACACACCTGTCCTTGGAACCCCGACAATTGCTGCGTGTGGTCGGATAGTGGTAGTCGAAGTTCTGATTGCACAGAAGACATGGCTGCTCCAGTGTCGATTACAAATGAGTGATGTTGATCTCCTATCTGCAGAGAGATAATAGGTTCCCTGTCCGATTGGAGAGTCCTTATGACTAAATTAGCTAGTCAATCCTGTGTTGGGAAAGGGTTTTCCTGGGAGAAGTCAGTGTATCTCGTCTGTCCTCCCCTTGGTGGGTACCCCCTCCTTTGGGTCGGATAATCTCCTTCTACTGCCTGTCTTTTAAAGGGGCATTCCTGTTGCCAGTGATCTGCACGGCCGCAATTAAAACATGCATTGCTCCCTCTATATCTGCCTCGTCCTCTTCTCCCAGTAGACCAATGGCCCCTCAGAGGGGGCTGCGGTTGTAAAGCTGTTGATGCATTCGGTGGGCCATAAAAAGGAGCTGAGGGTCCCTTTGGGTGGGTTTGGTATCTTCCTAATCGGCAACTGTCTCCGAATCTCACCAGGGGGCACTCTAGCTATTTCCTCTGGTTCTTCGACGTCTCTCCCTGTCACTAGAGGGAGTTCTTTCTCTTCAAAATCATCTGTTGCAGCTCCCTTTGTTCTACAAACCTTGCGGTTTCTCCTTATTTTGGAGGGACTTAGGTGGTATACTTAATTGTTTCTGGTGAGGATCAAGCCGTTCTCTCGCTGTCCGAGATCTGGTCCTAGAGCTAACTGGGCTTGCGAAACAGAGCTCCTCTTTCTCTACTGATCGTGAAGATGGTAAATCAGGACCCATACTATCACCCAAAAGGGCTTGAGTTACTGGCATAATTGGAATCTGGGAGCAGTGACTGGATATCAATTATTATACTCTGGTGGTTCTGGAATTAGTGCAGACAATGCTACAGGTGCAGTCGGAACTTTTAGTGAACATTTTCTAAATTATTGAATTTATCATTTTCTGTCAATTCAAGGCCAGCCATTGACCTACGTAGCTCATCTCTTGTTTGACCCGCGTCTTTCCTGTCTCTACTTGCGCGTTTTTTTTTTTTGGCAAAGCGATTGAAAAGGTTCTAACTGTTTTTTTTTTAACTTAAAAATGTTTGAAAATTCAAATTGAATTACTGCAACTTGCAAGCTTAGCTCTGACCTCAACTCAGAACTAAATTTACGATTTGCTTAACACAAACTTGTATAACATTTACAACTTAATTAATTCTTTATCTTAACAATTTTTCTTTTAACAAGTTTTTCTTACATTCACAAAAATGTTGGCACAGTCAACTATCATCTCCAGATTTACACTTTTTAAAATGGCGTCCGTGACCTTCTTTAAGTTTCTATTAATCTCCAGATAAAATGAGATAAACATTATTTCAAGTAAGTAAAACTTAAGATTCTGGCAATTTCAATCAATTGCATTCGAAAATAATAACTTTTATCAAAGAGGTGGAGAAACCCACTGGTTTCCTTTAATTAATTCAAAACGTAACTTTGCTGGAGTTCACTGACTCAAAGGAAAGGTATCCTATTACACTACAGGCTGCTGCTGTTAACCCTTTGAGAGACTTCTGCTTCAACCAATATGCAGCATTCCCCACAATCTCAACTAGTCCTCAGTACTGCGCCCTTCGCCACCACAGTCCAAGGGTACAATTTTAGCTTAATCAACAATATATTTAAAACACTCACACATAGAGTTGAACCATTTTCAATTTCAAATGTCTCATCAACTCCATAACCTAACCCAAGCCGAATCAGAACTCACACATGGAGTTGAACCATTTTCAATTTCAAATGTCTCATCAACTCCATAACCTAACCCAAGCCGAATCAGAACTCACACATGGAGTTGAACCATTTTCAATTTCAAATGTCTCATCAACTCCATAACCTAACCCAAGCCGAATTAACAATATGAAATCACATCAATTAAATTGCTAATCCCCAGACTGACCTTTGATTTCGTCGAGACGATCTTTCCGTACCAACCGCGAGTGACCAGACTAATCAGACGATAAGAAGAGGGGAAAAATCAATGCGTGGTCATTTTCCAGTTCTGCATTGTGGGCCCTCTTTCCCCATCCTCCTGTTCATAATCAGTCTAATTCTGATTTCGCAGTTGGTCAGAACCATCTTGAGAAATCCGGGTTTTCGGCACCAAATGTTGAATCCCAAGTTTCTTTACCCGTCAGTCTGGCCTCAATACAAGTCGAGATGGATTTGCAGGTACAGCATTAGTTATTTTATTTAGCTTGCAAGCTTGATTCCTCTCACAGAAACATAGGACACGTCCAGTCTCCTATATCCAGGAAAGCGAATGAACAAAAAGACAAAGGGATCTCTGCAAATCAATTCAAATGGTATCAGGTTTCACATACTCGACGCCCATAGGTCAGCCTATATCCCTCCTGACCTGTTTGATCTATTCTGATTGGCTCACTTCCAATCCCTTCCTCTGGCCCCTATTACTCAGCATCCTTTTCTCCTGCTTTGGTGGACACACCTCTTCCTGCTTTTCCATGCGGTCTGAAATCCTTTGTCTGTGAACTCACCAGAATTAGACTGGCCTACCTCTACATTACATTAACTAATATCTCTAAAGTAACTATTTTATATCACATTCGTCATAAGTATACTAACATTTGTTTTGTATTTTTTAGTACTGTTGATCAGTCATCTAAACCTGAGGAAGTATTTGGACTGGAGAGGTTCACATGTTGCAGTGGCAACATCTGTGAGCAATGGTAAACCTTCAGCAGTGCAATGAGCTGAGGTTATTTTTTCCAGAAGCTAATGGCATTATTTTTCTTCCAGTTCATCTCTGGAAATCAGAAGAAACATTCAGCATCATGGGCGACAATACGAATTTAGAGGAAAAGATCAGTCTTATCAACAGGAACCTGCAGGTACGATCTTATGTGAATACCAAACTCCTTTCGGATTAGGAGGTTTTTCTGCACAAAGTGATGAATGTATGGAATAGGTTGCCAGGGGAAATCTGGTAACAGCAAAACAACTGGAATCATTTAATAATCAGTTTGATGGTGAAACATGGGCCAGAATGGCTTCTCTACCATAATGAAACAGAAAATGCTGGAAAAACCCAGTAGGTCTGGCAACAGCTGTGGCGAGAGAAAATAGAGTTAGCATTCAAAGTCCGTATGACTTCTTCAGAGCAGAGTTCACCATCATAAACTTGTGAATACTTAGAAACTGTTGTAAACTCTCACATTTGTAGCTAACAAACAAACAGTTGAATACACTGTAGGATCAAGAAAATGTTTTTTTTAAATTGACAAAGTGTTGCAAATTATTACAAATAATTTACGTTAATGAACAATGTTCAAATCATTATATTGGTAGTAAAGTAAGAATCAGATTAAATGGATAGCATTCCGTCTGTGTTGGAGTCAGTGGATAATTGATTACCTTTGAGAGACCAATCACTTTACTGAAAGCAGTAATTTTCGTGTCTAGATATTGGCTTTTAAGTTTTAACTATTTTCATTAGCTTCATGGTTTCTACTTGACAGAAAGCCTTTATAACAGTGATCTGCCTAAGGACATCTCTGCCTGTTTCTCCACACCTTGCGGTTTTCCCCTTTTCTCTTTGGTTGCTTGTAAGAACCTCCCATTTTCAATTTAAATTAGCAAGCAGACTCGGGAAAAGAATATGAGGTGGCTTCACATGGCTTTCCACATGTGTGCTCAAAAGGAGTACAAGTTCTCATCCTGAAGAATACTCTGCCTGTAAGCAACCATTACCCCTTGAAGTCCTACCTCTTCCACCACCAAAAATTCATTGGTTCCATCATTGGACACGCCTTGTAATCCTGGACCCTTACTGTGCCTGGGGCGATTTGCAAAAGGGCAGGGGTGACCACGTCCGGATGTCTCAAATTCCCCTGCTAACCTACATACTCTTTACCTCAGAAAAAAAAATAATGTTAAATCGATGTAGATGGGAAGAAAAAATGTTCTTTCTTTCTTTGCAGGAAGTCTTGGGTGAGAATAAGCTACGCTCAATTCTGGAGGAGCGGGACTTGCGTATTTACTGGGGAACAGCTACCACTGGGAAACCTCATGTAGCATACTTTGTGCCAATGTCAAAGATTGCTGACTTCTTAAAAGCTGGATGTGAGGTGAGGATGGTTTTCACACAATTAGTGACATAACTGCAAGATGCAATCAAAGTCAACTGTAACAAGATAAGATCCCTCACTGATTTAAAACTCTTGTTACTTTAACTTTTCAAATAATCATACAACAATGAAACAAATCACAGATTTTTCATAAACCTAATGCACATTCTGATGCCCCTTATTTTACAAGACCGGTTAACTTTTTTTGTTTTGTCTGTGTCATAGAATTTGACAAAATGCACCACAGGATTCTGCTATTTAAGGAGATACTCAAATAGGAAATGTAGTAAGGGGGTTCTGATGCAGTGCTCGTGTAAATATGTAGGTTGGACTGCAAAATCTATGACCTCCTTCAGTCAGAACCATGTAGGAAACTGACGGTGTATGGGGGCAGCACGGCGGCGCAGTGGTTTGCACTGCTGCCTCACGGCGCCGAGGACCCGAGTTCGATCCCGGCCCCGGGTCACTGCCCGTGGAGTTTGCACTTGCTCCCGTGTCCGTGTGGGTCTCACTCCCACAACCCAAAAAGGTGTGCAGAGTAGGTGAATTGGTCACGCTAAATTGCCTCTTAATTGGGGAATATAAAAGAATTGGTGTGGGTAAAGCTGTTCTTTTCAGTATCAATTTTAATTTTGGTAATAGTCGCATTACAATGAGCTTCCATATTTATTTTTAATTGGATGAATTACAAACATACGAATTAGAAGCAGGAGTAGACCACACTCCACCATTCAATAAGATCTATTGTTGCCTCAAATCCATATTCTGTCTGCCCCCCAGTAACCTTTGATTCTCTTGTTAGTCATGAATCTATCTACATCCGCCTTAAAAATATGCCATGATGTGGAGATGCCGGCGTTGGACTGGGGTGGGCACAGTAAGAAATCTTACAACACTAGGTTAAAGTCCAACAGGTTTGTTTCAAATCACTAGCTTTCGGAGCGCAGCTCCTTCCTCAGGCAAATTACAAGTTCGAAACAAACCTGATGGAGTTTAACTTGGTGTTGTAAGACTTCTTACTTAAAAACATGCAATGACTCTGCCAACCTATTGTCTAGGGAAGAGAGTTCCAAAGAGTTATGACCTTCTAAGAGAAAAATGAAATCCTCTCATCTTCGTCTTAAATCGGAAACCACTTATTTGTAAATTGTGCCCACTAGTTCTAGTCTCTCTCACAAGGGGAAATAACCTTTCAGAGTCCACCCTGTCTAATCCTCTTGGGGTCTTGTATGTTTCAAGAAGATCACCTTTCAGTTTTCTAAACTCCAATGGATGTAGAATCAGCCTGTACAACCTTAACCTCCCCATCCTAGGCATCATACAAGGTGGCATGGTGGGACAGTGGTTAGCACTGCTGCCTCACAGCACCAGCGACCTGGGTGCAATTCCGGCCTTGAGTGACTGTCTTGTGGAGTTTGCATGTTCTCCCCATGCCTGCAAGGGTTTCCTCCAGATGCTCCTGTTTCCTCCCACAGTCCAAAGATGTGCAGGTTAGGTGAAATGGCCATGATCAATGCGGGGGGTTACGTCAATAAGGCGGGGGAGTGAGCCTAGGTAGAGTGCTCTTTTGGAGGGTCGATGCAGACTCCGTGGGCTGAATGGCCTCTAGGGATCCTATGGAATCAGTTCAGTAAACCTCCTTTGAACTGCTTCCAATGCATTTCTTATGTCCTTTAGGCAGGAGAATGGGGATGAGAAAATATCAGCCATGATTGAATGGCGGAGCAGACTCGATGGGCTGAGTGGCCTAATTCTGCCCCTATGTCTTATGGTCTTTATTAACTAAAGGGACCAAAACTGTACATAATACTCCAGATGTGCCCTCACCTGTACACTATACCAAAGGTGTTAAGTGAACTGGCCTGTAGTTTCCTGCTTTCTGCCTCCTTTCTTTCACATTTGATATTTTCCAATCTGATGGGACCTTTTCTGAATCTAGGGAATTTTGGAAAATTAAAACCAATGCATCTGCTATCTCAGGAGCCACTTAAGACGCTAAGACCTTTCATCGACTGATTCATAATTATTTCTAGCATGTTATCTGTACCCTCTACAGGGGTGCCTTCACTCTGAGGTCATTAATTAATCCTGTCGTATTGCACATTACCAGGTCTCATATAGCCTGCCCTCTGCTTGGTGTTAAATGTTCTGCTCTCAGAAACTGGCCCAAAAACACCAGAAACTCATCATCCAAGTTACCTTTGCCAATCTGATTTGGCTCATCTAATTAAGATTAAAATCACTCTTGATTATACTTTTCTCACAAACCTCATTATTTCTTCCTGTATACTTTGTCCTACAGCATGGTTACTGATAGGGAACCTAAAAACCGCTCCCTCAAATGACTTCTTACCTTTATTATTTCTCATCTCTACCCAAACTGATATCACACCTTGATCTTTAGAACCAAGGTCATCTCTCTCTCTCTATTGTACCAATGTCATCCTTGATTAACAGAGCTACCCCTCCACCTTTTCCTAGCTTCCTGTCTTTTCTAAATGTCATGTACCCTTGAATATTTAGATCTCAGTTTTTTGTCATCCTGTGGACATCTCTCTGTAATCGTTGTCATAATACATATTTTATTTCCATTTGTGCTGGCAATTCATCTGTTTTGTTTTGAATGCTACGTGCATTCAAATGCTGGGCCTTTTGTTCTGTCTTTACTTTTTTGTCACTTCTAACCTTAACTGCTGGTGCACTCTTAGATTTGTATTCTTTGCCCTTCCTGCTGTGCTCTGATCATCGTTTCCCTTATTCCTACCTTTCTCTTTTGACTTGTCTTCTCTATTTAATTCATCATATTTTTCCAAACTTAGTCCCTTGCCCAACTAATTTAGTTTAAACCCCGAGCTATAGAACATTCGTCCAGCATGGTTCAGGTGAAGACCATCCCAGCAGTCCAGCCAGTACTGGTGCCAGTGTCGCATGAATCAAAACCCATTTCTCCCATACGCATTTAACTCTCTTATTTGATTTACCCTATGCCAATTTGCTTGTGGTTCAGGTAACAATCCAGGCGTTATTACCTTTGAGATTCTACTTTTAATTTAGCTCCTAACTGCTCAGACTCCCTCAACGCAACCTCTTTCATAGTTCTTTCTATGCCATTCATACCATGATCTCCGGATCCTTCCCCTTCCATTGCAAGTTCCTCTCCAGCCTAGAGCAGATGTTCTGAACCCTGCCATTGGGCATGCGACACAGGCGCCTGGACCCCTTCTCTCAGCTGCAATTTTTGTCTATCCCCCTGACTATACTGTCCCCAACTGCTCCTACATTCCCATTGACTTGCTTGAATGGCTTCCTGCACCATGGGAAGTTTTAAGAAACATAGGGGGTGCTCCTAGGGGTTTAGGAAGGGAATTCCAGTGCTTTGGCCATGGAAGGATGATGACATAGCTACCTATGGTAAGGCAACGGAAGTTGGAGATGCCCAGAATGCCAGAATTGGTAGAATGGAGATTTCTCAGAGCTGTAGGCAGTTACAGAGTTTGGGAAGGGGATTTGAATGCAAGGATGAACATTTTAAATTTGAAGTGTTGGGGAATGAGGAACCACTGTACGTTTGAGTACAGGATGATGGGTGAATGTGACATGCTGCAAGTTAGGTTATGTGCATGAGAATGTTGGGTTAACTTGGGCTTATGGAATGCGGAAAATGGAAGGTCACTTGGGAGCATTGAAATAGACGAGTCTCGAGATAGATTATAAAAATATACACACGGGTTTCTCAGAAGATTTTCTGAGGCCGATGTTATTATGCACGATGTCCTGGTGAAAGGGAGGATGTGGGGTCAGTAGCTCAGCTCAGGGTAAGATAAATCATTGAGGTTACTAATAGTTTAGCCCATGCTGCAAAATGTGTTAGCAAAGGAGAGAGAATTTAGTTACAGACAGTTTCTGGCAAGGACTAAAGACGATGACTTAGTCTTCCCAGTGTCGAATTGGAGGAAATTTCTGCTCATACAGTACTGGATGCAGGACAAGCTTCTTGACAATATGGAGGCAGTGAAGAGGTCGAGAGATATCGGCATTTGACTTTCTATATTTATGCTGCTTCTCTGTTTCTGTGCAATTATTTTATAAGGATGCCATATCACCAATTCTAAGACATGATGGAAATTATAAAATTATTAATTGAAGTAATAAATAGTTTTGAAATCTTTATTTCCCCCCCCCCCCCGCCCCTTCCACTCCAGGTAACTATTTTGTTTGCTGATTTACATGCTTATTTGGACAACATGAAAGCTCCCTGGGAACTGCTTGAGCTGAGGACGCAATACTATGAACATGTTATAAAAGCAATGCTGGAAAGTATAGGTGTACCGATAGAAAAACTCAGATTTGTGAAGGGAACAGATTTTCAGTTAAGCAGGTGAGAGCAAAGAATTTAGCCTCTATTAATATCATTTGAGGGAATATAGGACAGAAATTCTTTTGATGTCTTTAATGAGTTCAATATTGTTTCAGTTCTTTTGGTTGTAAAAGAGCTTTGCGAAATCAGAATGTCTCCGTATGCTTTCAGAGAATACACTTTGGATGTTTACAAGTTATCTTCTGTGGTAACTCAGCATGATGCCAAAAAGGCTGGTGCTGAAGTGGTTAAACAAGTGGACCATCCGCTCCTCAGTGGGCTTCTATATCCGGGATTACAGGTAGGAATGCGAAAGAACAAAACTGAAACAATTTTCTGTATAAACTATCCATTATCAATATATTGAAAGGGATTTCAAGTTATTAAATATAAAGACTGACCAATTGGCTGATGTTCAAGTGATGTCCCGAGGCAACTCAAACTTTACTTATTAACATTTCTAACTTTCATCTGTGTTATCAATTTACAATAATGTGTCCAAAACCGTGCTGCTCTTGTATTAACTCTGTGATGCTGTTTTTTAATACTTGTGATGAACTTAATGGACAAGAGATTGTTTTCATGTACCTATTCTTTTTGCACTAAAAGTTACAAATCAATATAAACAGAAAGATAAAGCCGATTTAAAAAAAAAAACACATATATTCTGGAAGATTAAGCTGTGTTTCAAATATCATTTCTACACTTTTAGGCCTTGGATGAAGAATATTTAAAAGTGGATGCACAGTTTGGTGGAGTTGATCAGAGGAAAATATTCACATTTGCAGAAAAGGTAAATTTTTACCTTCTAAAATTGACAATTATGCGAAGAGATTAGGAAGTCCAAAGCAAGGGGCGACACGGTGGCTCAGTGATTAGCACTGCTGCCTCACGGCACCGAGGACCCGGGTCGATCCCAGGCCCGGGTCACCGTCCATGTGGAGTTTGCACATTCTCCCTGTGTCTGTGTGGGTCTCATCCCTACAACCCAAAGATGTGCAGGGTAGGTGGATTGGCCACATTAAATTGCCCCTTAATTGGAAAAAAAATAATTGGGTACTCAAGATTTATTTTTAAAAAAGGAAAAATTAATTTAAATGTTAGGTTGAAATATTGAATATCTGGATCAAAGTTGTGTACCAGAATTTAGCTATAATTAAAAAAATAAATCTTTAATATCCGTAACAAAGTTTAGGCATCTGTTCGTAATACCAGTAACAGAAGTTACACATGGGGCTTTGCATCCAGAACATCATTTTATGTTAGAATTTAGGCTGTAGCAGATCTTAAACCAACTTCATTCACAATTTATTTGAATGGGGGACTAGAGTTTCTTAATGAAAGGTGAGACATTTGGAAGAAGTATATGCATTATAAATAAAAACTTTAAAGTTAAATAACTTGAAAAAATGTGTTTCCTTGGACAGTAATTCATTAAGTGCCTCTCAGCAGACACAGCATTCCATTTTATAAATAATGCGTTTAGAGCTGTCTGCCTTGGTAATTTTCAGCATAATTTTCCCCTTTCCAAAATATTCATGCCATTTAGAAATATTTAATGCCCTTTCAATACACTTTTGTGTTGTATTCATTTTGGTTAAATGAAAATTCCATTGTGCAGCTGTCCAACAAAATATATCTCGCTGACTTTGCTAATTCAGATGCTACTTCATTGTGGAAGAAAAAAGTCATAGTAAAGCACAGATATTGAAATGATCATAACTTAATTTGGTCTGACGTGAAACCAGTTTGTTGATATGATAGAGTATTGTGATTGAGATGTTACAGTATCTTATTTCCTGTACTTTCAATAAGTTTTAATCCAGCTTTTTAGATTAATAGACATTATATTTATTTCTAGAGCAGCTGAATTAATCATTTTGTCCTGTTTCTAGGACATAGTTAAAACAGAAGGACTGTTGCCATCCAGCAGATTAGTTACTACACTTTAAAAATAATCCATTAGGAAGCACTTTATGAAACATTTTGATAATAAGGCACTTTAGAAACAAAAGCAGTAGTACAATCTTTCGAGGTCGGTGTTTCTTTTTAATGAAGGCTTCAAACAGTTCTTGTTTGTCCTCTAGCTGAACTACCTGTCTTTGTAGTTGTAAAATGTTATAATGTTGAACTACTATATAAATAAATGTGATGTTAATAATTTGTATATTTATTCAGTACCTTCCAGCTCTTGGGTATGCCAAACGTATTCACTTAATGAACCCAATGGTACCAGGCCTGACTGGAGGAAAAATGAGCTCCTCTGAAGAGGTATTACTTACTCCTCACTCTCATTTCATGTTGTTATTCACTGGTTTACATATATTGATATGGTCCAGAAAGTGAACAACTCTATGGTGAATGCTCAGGTATATATGTTCTTCAGAATACAAACATATTTGTGTAGGTAGAGCATAGTTTGGCAGTGAAGAATATAAAAGAAATTTGGGCTTCAAATTCAGTGGAAGAATTGAGAGCGGCAGTGGTGAGTTAGAGCTGGGTGTTGTCAGCGTACAAAGGAAAATAAATGCTGTGCTTTTGGATGATGATGCCAAAGGACTGGATATGGATGAGAAATAGGAGTGGACCAAGGGGATAGATCCATGGGGGGCAACAGAGGTAACAGTTGAAAGTGGGAAGGGTAACACTGCAAGTGATACTCTACTTGTGATTAGATAAATAAGAATGGAGCCAGGTGATTGCAGTTCCCAGCTAGCTGGACATCAGTAGAGGAGGATGGGGTGATAAACTTTGCCAAAGGCTGCAGACAGTCAAGAAGAATAAAGAGGGAAAGTTTACCTTTGTCACGGTCCCATAGAATGTCATTTCTGACTTCGATAAGAGCAGTTTCGATGGTGCGGTAGCAGTGGGAACCTGACTGGAGGGATTCGAACATGGAGTTCTGAAAATGATGGGAACAGATCTGGGAGGCATCAACACATTCAAGGACTTTGGAGGACGTGGTGGTGCTGTGGTAATGCACTGGACTGATAATACAGAGTCCCAGGCTAATGTTCAGAGGACACAGAATCAATTCCCACCTCGGCAGCTAGTGGAATTTAAATTCAATTAATAAATCTGAAATTTGAAAAAGCTAGTCTCAGGAAGAGTGACCATGATTGTCGGTTGTCGTAAAAACCCATCTGGTTTACTAATGCCCTTTAGGGAAGGAAGTCTGCCGTCTGGTCTGATCTATTGTGATTCCACACCCACAAAAAGTTTTTGGATATATGCAGGTTGAGGCATTGTTTTTAAAAAAAAAACAAGTGTGCCTTACAAAATGTTGGTGGAAGCTTCCATACGTCCCTTAAAAACTTTCTGGGTTGGTTTGGATTTGTTTTATTGTCACATGTACCGAGGTACAGTGAAAAGTATTGTTCTGCGTATAGTCCAGACAGATCATTCCATACATTAAAAAAAACATAGGATATACATGGATACACAATGTAAATACATAGACACAGGCAACGGGTGAGCATATGGAGTGAAGTACCATTCAGTAGAGAAGATGTGCGAAGAGATTAGTTCAGTCCATAAGAGAGTCACTCAGGAGTCTGATAACAGCGGGGAACAAGCTGTTTTTGAACCTGTTAGTGCATGTTCTCAGACTTTGTGTCCCCTGCTCGATGGAAGAAGTTGGAAGAGTGAATAACCCGAGTGGGAGGAGTCTTTGATTATGATGCCCGCTTTCCCAAGGCAGCAGGAGGTCATAGATTATCATAGAATTTACAGTGCAGAAGGAGGCCATTCGGCCCATCGAGTCTGCACCGGCTCTTGGAAAGAGCACCCTACCCAAGGTCAACACCTCCACCCTATCCCCATAACCCAGTAACCCCACCCAACACTAAGGGCAATTTTGGACACTAAGGGCAATTTATCTAAAGGCCAATCCACCTAACCTGCACATCTTTGGACTGTGGGAGGAAACCGGAGCACCCGGAGGAACCCCACACACACACGGGGAGGATGTGTAGACTCCGCACAGACAGTGACCCAAGCCGGAATCGAACCTGGAGCTGTGAAGCAATTGTGCTATCCACAATGCTACCGTGCTGCCCCAATAATCTCAATGTGGACAGAGTCAATGGATGGAAGATGGAAGTCATGTGTTCATGACTCTGACGTTTCTTGCGGTCTTGGGCTGAGCAATTGCCATACCAGGCTGTGATGCAGCCAGATAGAATGCTTTCTATGGTGCAACTGTAAAAATTGGTAAGAGCCAATGTGGGCATACCAAATTTCCTTAGTTTCCTGAGGAAGTATAAACGCTGTTGCGCTTTCTTAGTCGCAGCGTCGATGTGGATGGCCCAGAAACAAATTGATGTGTATACTTAGGAATTTGAAGCTGTCAGCCATCTCCACCTCAGCATCATTATTGCAGACGGGTGCGTACGATACTTTGCTTCCTGAAGTGAATGACCAACTCTTTAGTTTTGCTGACATTGGGGGAGAGATTGTTGTCGTTACCCCACTCCACTAGGTTCTCTACCTCCCTCCTGTACTCTGACTCATTGTTGTTCGAGATCCGACCCACTACAATCGTGTCATCAACAAACTTGTAGATGGAGTTGGAGCCAAATTTTGCTACACAGTCTTGTGTGTATAGGGAGTATAGTAGGAGGCTAAGTACACAGTCTTGTGGTGTCCCAGTATTGAGGACTATCGTGGAGGAGGTGTTGTTGTTTATCCTTGCTGATTATGGTTATCGGTCAGAAAATCGAGGATCCAGTTGCAGAGGGAGGAGCCATGTCCTGAAGTGAGGGAAAGTTTGGAGTAGAGAAGAAATGCAAATATTTTGAATAACTTGTTTCAGTTAGTCAGAGATTAGGTTGCACCTGTTGATTTTTTAAAAAATCAGATCAATGCTGCATTAATCTAGTGAAAGAAGATGCTGAAAAGTATTCTGTGCGTATTGATTGTTTCTGATCGATGAAAAGCTGCAGCTTCAGAACCATAGAGGACATTGTGGATTTAATGGGAACTGGTGGAAAAACTGCTGTGAGGCTCATTAGTTCAGTAAAAACTTAAAACTGTCATTGAAGTTTTAAAAGAATTAGTGGTACTCGTGGATATGTAGATTAACAATGGGACATGAGGGTGAGAACATGGAATATAAATGTTCATATATATTCATAGGTCATTTATTTTTAGGTAATCTCTTTTGGATACTCACATCAATTATTGTTTTTAGGAGTCCAAAATTGACTTGCTGGACAAAAAGGAAGATGTAAAAAAGAAGTTGAAACGGGCATTCTGTGAACCTGGCAAAGTGGAGAGCAATGGGGTTTTATCTTTTGTGAAACATGTCTTGTTTCCATTGCATGGAGGTGAGAGTAAGGAACATGGAATTTTACATGGTGTTGTTCTCAGAATTGTGTTTTTCAATTTCCATTGTATCTTTATAAACACTGTTCAAAACATAAACCCATAAAACTGATTTTTAAAATTTGATATGTTGTAATACCCATAGAGGTCAATAACCTTAAATAACTAACTTCCAGTTACTAGCTGAAAGATTGAAACAACAAGTTTTCACATTTTGAAACTTTTACTGCCACTAATGACTGCAGAAACACCTTGACTAAACACTATTTTCTTTTTTTGGCAACTTTTAGTTCAAACTACAGAAAGGGACATGCCCCTTTTATACTCATCACCCATTGCACTCTTGCATAGTCCTTTTAGCAAACAGTGCATAGTTAGTCCCAGCTTCTAATAAGCTCCTATATCACCGTTCACCCAGAAGTAACTTGAATGAACATCTCCTGATAGCTTATGGGAAGTTTCTTAAATCCTCTAGCAGCATTAACGCTGTTCTGATGATTTCTTCTGACCCCTAGCCGTGCTGGGAGAAATCTGCTGTAATCTACAGAATGCTCTTCGACTAGAGACCTTCTTCCTCCTCAATGTGGCTGTGGTAGCTTCAAATCCAAGCAGCCTTTCTTTTGGCTGACCGCGCAGAACTCCTGTCAATGACATTCATTGATTTGTAAGGAAGCCTGAAACCTCTGCCTTCTTCCCCATATTGAGGTGAAACACCTCATTAACCTTGCATTCAGTTAGAAATGTTGATTAACTACCCTTAACCCAAAGGCGGCAGGGTGCTGTGGTGGTTAGCACTGCTGCCTCACAGCTCCGAGGACCTATGTTCAATCCCGGCCCTGGGTCACTGTCCGTGTGGAGTTTGCACATTCTCCCCGTGCCTGCGTGAGTGTCAGACTTCAGAATCGGTCACTTGACCCCAGCATTTTACCCTAAATTTAAAGATTCAGACCCAAAACATAATCCTAATTGTGTCATGATCCCAGGTAATGTTACTACCGGGCTATCGATCCCAGGATGGAACACTGCTTGATATATTCTGACTTTTATTTTTTGTTTTATGGACATGGATGAACAGAGTCACAGGACTGCGATGATCTTTCAATAAAAGAATAAAATATTTACTTAACCACTTATAAACAATTGGTTAATTAATTAACCAATTATAAACCACTGCTTCTTCACTCAGCTGCACCTTTACAGATCTGTACAGATTTACAAGGGTAACACAAGCTATAAACTTTATCTTATACTCTAATAATCTCAGTAAGTATATTCCATGTAAACCAATAGGCAAAATGTAGTCAGACACACCACACTGAAACCAAGTGACCGATGCCACCATTTTCATACAAGCGTTTCCAAACTCCACTCTCACAGAACAAACTTGGAATCTTCTCCCACACGAGGCATTCTCTTGGATGCTTTCACCAAGAATCCACATCAAGTATTTTAACATCTCCTTTTGATATTACTCAACCTGGATTGCCACGTGCAATCAAGCTTCCACACTATCGCTCAAGTACCCACCCGCACCAACAGAATGTCACTGCTTCACAGGCTATATTAAGGTCTCACCAACTTTAGGATACCTCAGATGTCTGGCTCCTCGCTAGCTGATGTTTCTTTAATCCTTAGCCCTTTCTCTGCTTTTTATTTTGGTTTTCCTGAACAAGACTTTGTTGAGATTACGATTCCTTGTTCCTTTGACCCAACTGGGACATTCTTTTGTCCCCACTCCCTAGTTTCTTTGACTTTCTCTTCCAGTTTCTGGGAATTTGCTCTCTGTATTGTACTGCTTGTATTGACATTTTCTGTGGAATGTTTCTTTCCTCTGTGCTACTTGGTTCAAACAGACTCTTAACTGCTCCTGCGTTCTCAGTGTGGGCCTCTGATTGCTAAGCAGCAGCTTAGTTTTTAAAAAAAAACACCCTATAATTGCTTTTAAGTCATAAAATCATCATTAAAATGTGGGCAATGTTTAAGTGAAACTAAACCTATAGACTTACAAGCACCTTAGTTTAATATGAAGCTAAACTGAAGTTTTAACCCTTAGCACACATACAGAAGCATTAAAATTAAACCTTATTCCTACAATACGCAGTAGAAATACAGGGATTGCTTGTAACAATATATATTACAAACTTAACTGAATGAAAATAGCTAAATATCACTTGAAATATGCAAGTTTAAAACTTCCCGTCAGATTAACACCAAAGGTTGATAACACTGACAGTTATTTGTATGGCAATACTCCAACTGTAGGCTCGATTAAAAAGCCAAGTAGTTGATTTTGGAAATGTGCTCCTCTTACATGAGCTTAATGAAAAATAACAGGCTGGATTCGCTGGTTCCCCCAGCCGCTTGTTTCTTACCGGCGTGCAGTTTGTTGGTGGTGGTATACTCTCTTCCTGCAGCTTGTCAATGGGATGTCCCGTAGAAGCCACCCCATGGCGCCGGAAACCCCACTGGGAGGGGTGCGCTTCCAGGGGGAAAAGAATCCCTGCATCTTGAGAATTCCAGCCAACATCTCATTGAAATGTATTGCACTGAACAAAGTTGATGTTCTTGCATGATCGAGACAATGTAAACTTACCACAGGAAGTTAAATCAGGTCTAAACATTTTAATGATGTGATAAATGTTAATTATTGCCAATGACTTCTCTAACATCAAAAATGAATTATTACATGTTCAACGCAGGTGGATTGGCCACGCTCAAATTACCCCTCAATTGGAAATTTTAAAAAAAATGAATTATTACAATTATATCCCATTAATTTAGGTTTCAATTGTTGGATACTTTTTAATTAAAACTTTCTTTGTTATTTTTTTTTCTCTCTTTCTCAATCCAATCTTTCTTTTGCCCTCTTTGTTTTTTTATTAACTGTACCTGAGTTGGCATTGAATTCACCCATTGTAGGTTAACTTCCTTCTCAGTCCTTTTATTAATTGAAATTGTTAATTTCACACCCCTTCAATCTAATTGATTTGGGGGAAACAGTCACTTTCTCTGTTCACACAGATCCAAGATGTCCTGTAGAGGGCGCTGCACCCTTTCCACCTCACTCTGCCAGCATTTTGCAGCACAAAATATCATTGCTATTAAATGGGCAAGGGCAAGTCCAGCTACACAATATGTGCTGTTTGCTGCTCTGTCACACTAGATTTCAGACCAAGGTATTTATCAACATATATCTTCCAAAACTGGACCCGGGCCCTCGGGAGGCCACATTCGGGGTGTCGGACCAACCGGGGTTGGAAACGGTTGCGGAGGCAGATGTTGTAGCCTTCGCCTCGTTGATCGCCCAAAGGCGGATCCTGTTGGGCTGGAGATCAACCTCTCCACCCTGTGCGCTGGGGTGGTGGGGGGACCTGCTGGAATTCTTGACTCTTGAGAAGGTCAAATTTGAACTGAGGGGAAGGATGGAGGGGTTCTACAATTCACGGACATTATTCATTATGCACTGTCGAGAATTGGATTACATCGAACATTAGTGGGGAGAGGGACCTGATGTGTTAATGGTCACTATGGGTGATTCCTGATTCCTTTTTGTTATTTGTCTATGTTAACATGCGGGTTAATGTTTGAGGGTCTGGTGGAAGGATAGGATTGTTGTTGACATGGGGATTGACATTGCATTCATTACTGATTATTGTTTATTATTGGTGGGTGTAAATTTGGGAGAAAATGTGAAAAAAGAGAACAAAAGTATTTTTTTAAAACATATATCTTCCACATGTATTCCATAAATCACATTGAGAAAACAACAAAGTACTTGTGTATATGGACTTTGAGGCCATTATAGGAGGAGAGATGGGTTTGGACACTTATGGAGGGAATTAGTGAGTAGGACTCGAGCCAAAGGGCCTTCCACCAGTGGCCCGGTGAACGGAATGAGGGAATAAAAAGTTGGAGAAGATTGGAGCGATAAAGTCATGGGAGGATTTCTAGATCTGGATTTTAAATGTAGTATATTGGGAGTTTGAAAGAAAGAAAGTCTTGCATTTGTAAAGCACTTTTACATGACATCAAGAAATCACAAAATGCTTTACAGCCGATTAAGTACTTTTTAAAGTCTAGTTGCTGTTGTGTTGTGGTAAACGCAGAAGCCAATTTATGCACAGCGAGGTTCATTGAACAGCAATGAAAAAATGAATATGTAATGTTTTTTAGTCATGTTGGTTCAAGGATAAATATTTGCTTGGGAAGAGGGAAAACTTTAATGCCTTTCTTGGTGATCGTGGTATCTTTCATTTCCACCTGAGAAGGAAGAGGGCGGCCTCGGTTTAATGTCCCATTCAAAAAACGGTATCTCTTGACAGGATAACACTCCCACAGTGCAGTGCGATTGGATTATGTATCCAAGTCTCTGGAGTGGGATTGAACCTATGATTTAGGGACGAAAGTGCCACTGGCTTAACTGAAATCAGTTTAAGGTGGTGAGGGTCAGGGTGATAGAGAACATAGAACATACAGTGCAGAAGGGTGCCATTCGGCACATCGAGTCTGCAACGACCAATTAAGCCCTCACTTCCACCCTATCCCCGTAACCCAATAACCCCTCCTAACCTTTTTGGTCACTAAGGGCAATTTATCATGGCCAAACCACCTAACCTGCACGTCTTTGGACTGTGGGAGGAAACTGGAGCACACGGAGAAAACCCAGGCAGACACGGGGAGAAAGTGCAGATTCCGCACAAGACGTCTGAAACAATATAAGTATGGCAGAACTTTGGATAACTTGTGGAAAATGCATAGGTTGTGAGGATCCAGCTTGGGAGAGGGTGTGAAAATAGTTTCAGATGGAAGAATATTCCCAACCAAAAAAGTCAATGGTCTGAAGCATTTTAAAAGTTTAAATGTAGCAAGTTCATTCCAATTTGTATTACATTTATTTATTACAAAATCAATTGCTAATTTTAGTACAGGGTAACCTATTAAATAAAAATACTCATCCTTCTATGTTCTACATGGAACTAATAAAATTGTACAATAAATCATATTTTTTCTTTTAATTGCTGCTCCAGGCTTACAGATCGTCTAATCGCAACACTCATTGAAAGGGAGTTGGAAATATTTGCATTTGTTTGATGTAATAAAAATAATGAAGTGTACATGTGGGCAGCACAGTGGTTAGCACAGTTGCTTCACAGCTCCACGGTCCCAGGTTTGATTGCCGGCTTGGGTCACTGTCTGTGCAGAGCCTGCACATTCTCCTAATGTCTGCGTGGATTTTCTCCGGGTGCTCTGGTTTCCTCCCACAGTTCAAAGATGTGCAGGCTATGTGGATTGCCCTCAGTGTCCAAAAAGTTTAGGTGGGATTACTGGGCTACGGGGATAGGGTGGAGGCGTGGGCTTAAGTGGGGTGCTCTTTCCAAGGGCTGGTGCAGACTCGATGGGCCGAGTGACCTCCACTGTAAATTCAATGATGTGCATAAAATGCAAGTGTGAAATATACTAAGTCCTCATTTGTAGTTGTGTTCTTGAATATTGTGACCCTCAGCACTCCCTTGTGCTGTATCCCTCTATACCCATCCTATCCCTGTTTTGTATAATTTGTAACGTAGTTTGTAAAATTTTGAAATTCCATATTTTCTTCATTCCCACCAAGCATTGTCTCTCCTGCTTCCTCCACTCTTAGCCAATTGCTTTTACACCTTCACAACAGTCCAAAATGTATTTTCTAGAGAGAAGGTTGTGTAGATGAAAAGGCCACAGCCAGTCTCTTAATTGTAGCATGTTTGAAAGAATTGGTGCAATTAAATTTTGAAAGAACTGGGAATTTGCCAACTAATTGTTGGATCGTCATCTAGGCTTAAACAAAAGTTGACTTGTATGCTATAAACAATATTTGTATCAAAACTCTAACTGGTCATTTTTTTTTTTTGGTTGAGAATTCTACAAATGTGAGTTTTACCTATCTACCTTTTTCCAGAGTTTGTTATTTCGAGGGATGAGAAGTGGGGTGGCTGCAAGACCTACACAGAGTATGATGAACTTGAAAGAGATTTCATTGCTCAGGTTAGTTAGTACATTTACCTCTTTTTGACCTATGTTTAACATGACTCGATGAGTTATTTTTCTGTACATAAAATCTTGCTTGGTGGAGTGACTTGTTGACTTGTTTTTGAACCTTTAGCTCTTATCCATGTTTGCTACAGAAATAGACACCGTACCAATAATTCCTTTGGAGTAATTAATGCCAGTACTTGTAATGGAAATCCTGAGCAAGATTTGAGCAGAATTTGCATGAAATTGATTTAATCCTTGAATGTTACAATTGGATTACATAATTTTCTCCCCAGACTGTTCATCCTGGGGATCTGAAGAATTCTGTGGAAGTTGCCTTGGATAAGTTGCTGGACCCAATCAGGAAGAAGTTTCAAGTGCCAGAGATGCAGAAATTAACCAGAGCTGCTTATCCTCAACCTACCAAACAGCAAAGTGAGTAATTTTTATTTAAAGTAAGGAGTTAAGCTTCTTGTCTTCCGAGATGAAATGAAAGCTGGAGTACATTAAAATTGGGAACTACTTTCTTTGCTGTTCTGTGCTTAAGTGCCAATGACACAAATTTACACTGTTTTTGATGTAGTAAAGTATCCCAAGGTACTTCATGGTGTTATAAGACAAAATCTGACACTGAATTGCAACAAGAATGGGCAGCACGGTAGCATTATGGATAGCACAATTGCTTCACAGCTCCAGGGTCCCAGGTTCAATTCCGGTTTGGGTCACTGTCTGTGCGGAGTCTGCACGTCCTCCCCGTGTGTGCGTGGGTTTCCTCCGGGTGCTCCGGTTTCCTCCCACAGTCCAAAGATGTGCAGGTTAGGTGGATTGGCCGTGATAAATTGCACTTAGTGTCCAAAATTGCCCTTAATATTGGGTTGGGTTACTGGGTTATGGGGATAGGGTGGAGGTGTTGACCTTGGGTAGGGTGCTCTTTCCAAGAGCCGGTGCAGACTCGATGGGCCGAATGGCCTCCTTCTGCACTGTAAATTCTATGATAATCTATGAAGAGATAATGGGACAGATGAACAAAACCTTTTTTTAAAAGGAGCATTTTAAAGGAAGAGAGAGAGGGGTGTAGATGTGGAGCAGTTTAGAGAGAGAATCCCAGAGCTTGGAGCCTGGACCACTCTACTGATTGTCAGTAGAATAACAAAGGAATTTGGAGATGCACAAGAGGCCAGAATTGGAGGATGTTTGAGGGCCTGTACGGATGAGTGAGGCCATGGAGGGATTTGAGCAAAAGGATGAATATGTTACATTTGTGACTTTACTGGGCTGCGAGCCAATGTAGATCAGTAAGCCCAGGCATGACGCATGAACTTAGTGTGACTTCAGTGATTTGAGTCCAGTTTAGCCCATTGTGTCTGCCACTGCCTTCTCCACAAAGCAGCTATCTGGTATTGCTCTTTCGCTTTACCCATCAGTGATTTTCTCCAAATATTTATCTAACTCCCACTTAAATATCGTGCTTCAAATCTATTTCTGGCAATGTAGTATATATTCTACTTCGATGTGAAAAAGTTTCTTCAAATCACCACCTCTATGCTTCTAATATTCTAAATCGTTGCCCCTTTTAATATCTATTAACCAGTGGATAAAGCATTTCATTGCTTACGTGCTTGAATTCTTTACAATTTTGAACACTTCAAAGTAGATCTTCTCCTTGCCCTTTCTTCAGTACAATTCTAGTTTTTCCAAGTCTTTTGCATAAGATAAAGATGCATGGCATTAAGGGGAAAGTAGTGGCATGGATAGAGAACAAAAGAACAAAGAACAAAGAAATGTACAGCACAGGAACAGGCCCTTCGGTCCTCCAAGCCCGTGCCGACCCTGCTGCCCGACTAAACTACAATCTTCTACACTTCCTGGGTCCGTATCCCTCTATTCCCATCCTATTCATGTATTTGTCAAGACGCCCGTTAAATGTCACTATCGTCCCTGCTTCCACCACCTCCCCCGGTAGCGAGTTCCAGGCACCCACTACCTGCTGTGTAAAAAAACTTGCCTCGTACATCTACTCTAAACCTTGCCCCTCTCACCTTAAACCTATGCCCCCTAGTAATTGACCCCTCTACCCTGGGGAAAAGCCTCAGACTATCCACTCTGTCTATGCCCCTCATAATTTTATAGACCTCTATCAGAGGTCGCCCCTCAACCTCCTTCGTTCCAGTGAGAACAAACCGAGTTTATTCAACCGCTTCTCATAGCTAATGCCCTCCATACCAGGCAACATTCTGGTAAATCTCTTCTGAACCCTCTCTAAAGCCTCCACATCCTTCTGGTAGTGTGGCGACCAGAATTGAACACTATACTCCAAGTGTGGCCTAACTAAGGTTCTATACAGCTGCAACATGACTTGCCAATTCTTATACTCAATGCCCCGGCCAATGAAGGCAAGCATGCCGTATGCCTTCTTGACTACCTTCTCCACCTGTGTTGCCCCTTTCAGTGACCTGTGGACCTGTACTCCTAGATCTCTCTGACTTTCAATACTCTTGAGGGTTCTACCATTCACTGTATATTCCCTACCTGCCAAAATGCATTACCTCACATTTGTCCGGATTAAACCCCATCTGCCATCTCTCCGCCCAAGTCTCCAAACAATCTAAATCCTGCTGTATCCTCTGACAGTCCTCATTGCTATCCGCAATTCCACCAACCTTTGTGTCGTCTGCAAACTTACTAATCAGACCAGTTACATTTTCCTTCAAATCATTTATATATACTACAAACAGCAAAGGTCCCAGCACTGATCCCTGTGGAACACCACTGGTCACAGCCCTCCAATTAGAAAAGCATCCTTCCATTGCTACTCTCTGCCTTCTATGACCTAGCCAGTTCTGTATCCATCTTGCCAGCTCACCCCTGATCCCGTGTGACTTCACCTTTTGTACTAGTCTACCATGAGGGACCTTGTCAAAGGCCTTACTGAAGTCCATATAGACAACATCCACTGCCCTACCTGCATCAATCATCTTTGTGACCTCCTCGAAAAACTCATCAAGTTAGTGAGACACGACCTCCCCTTCACAAAACCATGCTGCCTCTCACTAATACGTCCATTTGCTTCCAAATGGGAGTAGATCCTGTCTCGAAGAATTCTCTCCAGTAATTTCCCTACCACTGAAGTAAGGCTCACCGGCCTGTAGTTCCCTGGATTATCCTTGCTACCCTTCTTAAACAGAGGAACAACATTGGCTATTCTCCAGTCCTCCGGGACATCACCTGAAGACAGTGAGGATCCAAAGATTTCTGTCAAGGCCTCAGCAATTTCCTCTCCAGCCTCCTTCAGTATTCTGGGGTAGATCCCATCAGGCCCTGGGGACTTATCCACCTTAATATTTTTTAAGACACCCAACACCTCGTCTTTTTGGATCTCAATGTGACCCAGGCTATCTACACACCCTTCTCCAGACTCAACATCTACCAATTTCTTCTCTTTGGTGAATACTGATGCAAAGTATTCATTTAGTACCTCGCCCATTTCCTCTGGCTCCACACATAGATGAAAATGAATGAAAATCGCTTATTGTCACAAGTAGGCTTCAAATGAAGTTACTGTGAAAAGCCCCTAGTCGCCACATTCCGGCGCCTGTTCGGGAATTCCCTTGCCTATGCTTCAGTGGGCCAACCCTTTCCTTGGCTACCCTCTTGCTTTTTATGTACGTGTAAAAAGCCTTGGGATTTTCCTTAACCCTATTTGCCAATGACTTTTCGTGACCCCTTCTCGCCCTCCTGACTCCTTGCTTAAGTTCCTTCCTACTTTCCTTATATTCCACACAGGCTTCGTCTGTTCCCAGCCTTTAGCCCTGACAAATGCCCCCTTTTTCTTTTTGACGAGGCCTACAATATCTCTCGTTATCCATGGTTCCCGAAAATTGCCGTATTTATCCTTCTTCCTCACAGGAACATGCCGGTCCTGAATTCCTTTCAACTGACACTTGAAAGCCTCCCACATGTCAGATGTTGATTTGCCCTCAAACATCCGCCCCCAATCTATGTTCTTCAGTTCCCACCTAATATTGTTATAATTAGCCTTCCCCCAATTTAGCACATTCATCCGAGGACCGCTCTTACCCTTGTCCACCAGCACTTTAAAACTTACTGAATTGTGGTCACTGTTCCCGAAATGTTCCCCTACTGAAACTTTTACCACCTGGCCGGGCTCATTCCCCAATACCAGGTCCAGTACCGCCCCTTCCCTAGTTGGACTGTCTACATATTGTTTTAAGAAGCCCTCCTGGATGCTCCTTACAAACTCTGCCTCGTCTGAGCCCCTGGCACTAAGTGAGTCCCAGTCAATTGGGGAAGTTGAAGTCTCCCATCACCACAACCCTGTTGTTTTTACTCTTTTCCAAAATCTGTCTACCTATCTGCTCCTCTATCTCCCGCTGGCTGTTGGGAGGCCTGTAGTAAACCCCCAACATTGTGACTGCACCCTTCTTATTCCTGATCTCTACCCATATAGCCTCACTGCCCTCTGAGGTGGCCTCCCGTAGTACAGCTGTGATATTCTTCCTAACCAGTAGCGCAACTCCGCCACCCCTTTTACATCCACCTCTATCCCGCCTGAAACATCTAAATCCTGGAACGTTTAGCTGCCAATCCTGCCCTTCCCTCAACCAGGTCTCTGTAATGGCAACAACATCATAGTTCCAAGTACTAATCCAAGCTCTAAGTTCATCTGCCTTACCCGTAATACTTCTTGCATTAAAACATAGGCACTTCAGGCCACCAGACCCGCTGTGTTCAGTAACTTCTCCATGTCTGGTCTGCCTCAGAGCCACACTGTCCCTATTCCCTAGTTCTCCCTCAATGCTCTCACCTTCTGACCTATTGCTCCCGTGCCCACCCCCCTGCCATACTAGTTTAAACCCTCCCGTGTGACACTAGCAAACCTCGCGGCCAGGATATTTATGCCTCTCCGGTTTAGATGCAACCCATCCTTCTTATATAGGTCACACCTGCCCCGGAAGAGCTCCCAGTGGTCCAGATAACGGAAACCCTCCCTCCTACACCAGCTGTTTAGCCACGTGTTTAGCTGCTCTATCTTCCTATTTCTAGCCTCACTGGCACGTGGCACAGGGAGTAATCCCGAGATTACAACCCTAGAGGTCCTGTCTTTTAACGTTCTGCCTAGCTCCCTGAACTCCTGCTGCAGGACCTCATGCCCCTTCCTGCCTATGTCGTTAGTACCAATATGTACAACGACCTCTGTCTGTTTGCCCTCCCCCTTCAGGATGCCCTCTACCCGTTCGGAGACATCCTGGACCCTGGCACCAGGGAGGCAACATACCATCCTGGAGTCTCACGTCCACAGAAGCGCCTATCTGTGCCCCTGACTATAGAGTCCCCTATTACTATTGCTCTTCTGTGCTTTGACCCTCCCTTCTGAACATCAGAGCCAGCCGTGGTGCCACTGCTCTGGCTGCTGCTGTTTTCCCCTGATAGGCTATCCCCCCCCTGACGGTATCCAAAGGGGTATACCTGTTCGAGAGGGGGACAACCACAGGGGATTCCTGCACTGACTGCCTGCCCTTTCTGGTGGTCACCCATTTCTCTGCCTGCACCTTGGGTGTGACCACATTTATATAACTGCGATCTATGACGCTTTCCGCCACCTGCATGCTCCTAAGTGCATCCAATTGCTGCTCCAACCGAACCATGCGGTCTGTGAGGAGCTCCAGTTGGGTGCATGTTCTGCAGATGAAGCCATCCGGGACGCTGGAAGCCTCCCGGACCTGCCACATCTCACAGTCAGAGCTCTGCACCCCTCTAACTGACATTGCGTCAATTAATTAGTCAATTAAAATTAAAAATAAAAACATTTTTTTTTTTTTAAAGTTACTGTTAACTATCTGTTTCCTAGCACTAGATTTCTAATATAAATGTGAGAGCTAAATATAGTACTCCGATCTCTGGCTTAGATACCCCTCTAAATTATAATTAAGTAATTATGTTTAATTAGTTACCAATGCTTAATTTTTTTAATTTAGTGTAGATTCCCAACCAGCCACTCAGGTCACAGCTTTTTTGTGATGTCACTTCAGCCCCCCCCCCCCACACACACACAATTTGAAAAAGGTATAAAAGTAAAAATCAATAAAAATCACTTACTTACCTTCTGAGGGTCTTAGATGTTCTCAGGTTCACTTCCTGACAGAGACTGCTCCTCCTCCCCCGAACGGCTCCCGAAACTAAGCTGCAATCTTTTTAAATCTCCGCTCCGACTCGCAGCTCCCGCAGTGGCACCGCGATCTTTTTAAATCTCTGTTCTGACTCGCAGCTCCCGCAGTGGCACCAAGGCTGGCTCTGATGTTCAGAAGGGAGGGTCAAAGCGCAGAAGAGCAGTAGTAATAGGGGACTCTATAGTCAGGGGCACAGATAGGCGCTTCTGTGGACGTGAAAGAGACTCCAGGATGGCATGTTGCCTCCCTGGTGCCAGGGTCCAGGATGTCTCCGAACGGGTAGAGGGCATCCTGAAGGGGGAGGGCAAACAGACAGAGGTCGTTGTACATATTGGTACTAACGACATAGGCAGGAAGGGGCACGAGGTCCTGCAGCAGGAGTTCAGGGAGCTAGGCAGAAAGTTAAATCTCGCAGGATTGGTTAATTAATAGAAAGCAAAGAGTGGGGATTAATGGGTGTTTCTCTGGTTGGCAATCAGTAGCTAGTGTTGTCCCTCAGGGATCAGTGTTGGGCCCACAATTGTTCACAATTTACATAGATGATTTGGAGTTGGGGACCAAGGGCAATGTGTCCAAATTTGCAGATGACACTAAGATGAGTGGTAAAGCAAAAAGTGCAGAGGATACTGGAAGTCTGCAGAGGGATTTGGATAGGCTAAGTGAATGGACTAGGGTCTGGCAGATGGAATACAATGTTGACAAATGTGAGGTTATCCATTTTGGTAGGAATACTAGCAAAGGGGATTATTTAAATGATAAAATATTAAAACATGCTCCTGTGCAGAGAGACTTGGGTGTGCTAGTGCATGAGTCACAAAAAGGTGGTTTACAGGTGTAACAGGTGATTAAGAAGGCAAATGGAATTTTGTCCTTCATTGCTAGAGGGATGGAGTTTAAGACTAGGGAGGCTATGCTGCAATTGTATAAGGTGTTAGTGAGGCCACACCTGGAGTATTGTGTTCAGTTTTGGTCTCCTCACTCGAGAAAGGACGTACTGGCACTGGAGGGTGTGCAGAGGAGATTCACTAGGTTAATCCCAGAGCTGAAGGGGTTGGATTACGAGGAGAGGTTGAGTAGACTGGGACTGTACTCGTTGGAATTTAGAAGGATGAGGGGGGATCTTATAGAAACATAAAATTATGAAGGGAATAGATAGGATAGATGCGGGCAGGTTGTTTCCACTGGTGGGTGAAAGCAGAACTAGGGGGCATAGCTTCAAAATAAGGGGAAGTAGAATTAGGACTGAGTTTAGGAGGAACTTATTCACCCAAAGGGTTGTGAATCTATGGAATTCCTTGCCCAGTGAAGCAGTAGAGGATCCTTCATTAAATGTTTTTAAGATAAAGATAGATAGTTTTGAAGAATAAAGGGATTAAGGGTTATGGTGTTCGGGCCGGAAAGTGGAGCTGAGTCCACAAAAGATCAACCATGATCTCATTGAATGGCGGAGCAGGCTCGAGGGGCCAGATGGCCTACTCCTGCACCTAGTTCTTATGTTCTTGTGTTACTATCTCTTATTCTAGCATCTTGCTCCTAAATCTATCTTGCATAATTTTTCTGAGACCAATATCCTTTTCACACTAGGTTGCCCAAATTGGCATATCATATTTAACAAGTGGTTATACAATGTCTTGTACAGACAAGTTACCTCCTTGTTTTTGTATTCGCTGCTGCTTTACAAAATCGTACTTTCAGACAGGAACAACAAATATTCAAAACTCAACAGATCAGACAGCCTTTGTGGAGGGTAACAGTGGAGTTAATAGTTCAGGGATGGGATTCTCCGTCGGCCGACTCCAGAATCAGGAACAGTGATTGGGCAGAGAATCGTTTCTGACGCCGAAATCCTGGCAGGCACCAATTTCACACCAATTTGTAATTCACGGTCGCCTTGACAGCGGCTTCAATGTGTTCCAGAATGCACGTGCAGTAAACGCTGTTGGCATATCGTTAACGGGCCTAACATGCTATTCTCTTGAGCCTCCGCGATTCTCTGCCTCCACTGAGGTGAATTCCCGACGGCGAGGTTCACTTGTGCTTTTGAAAATCGTGAAACCAGCACCGTGACTACTGAAGGAGAGAGAGGGTGTATGGAAAGTGACCAACACCGCCATAGTTTGCTGACAGTCGTGCCGGGGGACTTCTGCCAGGGTCGGGGGGAGTAGCGGGGGGTAACCAGGAGGTGAGCTGTTGGGTCGGGGTGAATTCTATTGCAAATGCCACAATGTTGGAATTCCTGTCTGCCCAAACATTCTCCTACAATTGATTTATTGTGGTTTTTGGTTTGCGTTTTGTTTATAAATCATAACCTGGTGTGACCCCCCCCTCCCCCCCCCTCCTCCCCTCCTCCCCCCCCCTCCTCCCCCCCCCCCTCCTCCCCCCCCCTCCCTCCTCCCCCCCCCTCCCTCCTCCCCCCCCCTCCTCCCCCCCCCCTCCTCCTCCCCCCCCCCCCTCCTCCCCCCCCCCTCCTCCCCCCCCCCCCCCTCCTCCTCCCCCCCCCCCCCCTCCCCCCCCCCCTCCTCCCCCCCCCCCCCTCCCCCCCCCCCCCCCCCCTCCCCCCCCAGTGCACCCCTCTAGGTGCCCTCTGGCCCCAGTCAACCCATCTGCGGATTAGCCCGTTCCAGCGCAGCCAGCACCATCGTATTGGCTGGGATGAGTGTGTGTGGGGAATGTAATGTGTATATCCAGCTGCAGCTTGCCAGCCTCCCAAGTATCAATCACAGACCCGGCGAATCCTGCACCATTTCTCATTGGAATCTATTGTGTTCCACGTGGTGCTGGTGCTAACCCTTTAACCGCTACTGAATTGGTTCAGGTGTGGTACCAATTTTGCTATCGAGTCCACAAATCCTGCCCCGGTGTCAACACTAAGTCTCAGGAACGGAGAATCCAGCCACAGGTGTGGATCCTTTTTCAAAACTCAAGGATATTCTAAAAAGATGATAATGATTCAAGAAGGAACAAGCCAAAGGAGTACGGGAAAAGCTTGACATGTGAGAGTGCTTAAGTGGAAAACAGGAGATGGTAAAACTTGTAGAAGTGGATTTGACCAAAAGCAGGCATATTGAGAGAACTTAGTATTAGGAATACAATCAATGTAAAAGATAATTGGGCTGCCAAATCATGGTACTCCTTTAATGCTGTCACTGAAGATCAATTCATCCCCCTCCCTCGTGTGTCACACATAGTAATATGTCTTTTATCTGTTAACTTAATGCCCAGAATATATTTAATGTATTCTAACATTCCTATCATTTAAAGCTCGTTGAACACATCTTCCCTGTCGATGAATTATTCTCTTAAGCTGTTTTTATTGATTCGGAATGTATATTTTTAAAAGGTAAAATTATGCTTTCAAAGAATCGAGCTTAAATTCCTAATGTGCCGTTGCAAAATCATGTATTTTTATTTTCAATTCAATTTCCAGAACGTATTTCCAAGGTACCAGCTGCTGAGAATGATGAAATTATACCCTCAAGGCTTGATATTAGAGTTGGTAGGATTACCAGTGTGGAGAGGGTAAGTTAGAAGCATAGATGTGAATCAGCTATGACTAAATAAAATGTGCTTTTCCCCAGTAGCTTACATTTTTTTCTAGTAGGTTTGTGGCACGGTACTTGCTAATTATTTTCTACTTGATCCCAGATACCATAATTTCTCAAATAACGATAACGCAGTAAAATCATTTTTGTGAGTTGGGATGGGAATAAGCCAATCTATTAGGCAGAGGCATTGATTTTGGTCCTTAAAATGACTGGGATTTCCGGAAGTTTCCTGTAGTTATAAAATAACAGAATATTAAATCTCATCGTTGCGTATCATCTTGATGAGCAGACAAGGATAGAAACTGCAAATGACGCAGCCTTTTGGCTTCCATTTTGTCTGGCTTTAGCAGTTGTTTCTTTTTCTGTTATATTACCCCTTCTAGCTGAAGCGTTGTTAAAGCAGGAAATTGCAATGTAGCGCAGACAAGAACAGAGGTATCATTTACTAAAACAGGTAGCATGAAAAGTTCACAGTCATTTCTTATTTTTCAATATTTAAATAATATATATTTTAATTGTAACACAAGGCTATGAATTTGCTTCTGAAACTTGTGTTCAATTGAAATTAATGTGGGAAGCTAACCCAATTTTCTCAAATTGAGGGGACTATGTGCATGGGACCAACAAATCGGCCTTTGAAATTATACTTCTTTTTTTTTTTAATTTGGAGTACCCAATTCATTTTTTCCAATTAAGGGGCAATTTAGCGTGGCCAATCCACCTACCCTGCACATCTTTGGGTTGTGGGGGTGAAACCCACGCAAACACGGGGGGAATGTGGAAACTCCACACGGACAGTGACCCAGAGCCGGGATCGAACCTGGGACCTCGGTGCCGCGAGACTGCAGTGCTACCACTGAGCCACCGTGCTGCCCTTTGTTGGAAAAGATCAATTGAGTTATTTTCTGCATTAGGTCTTGGTGTATATAATTCAAGTTTGTCAAGTGCCTTTAATTTAGCTCCATTTTGTAGAACAGGTTTCTCTCATGTTGATATTCTGCAAACCTATTTTGCACTATATATTCTTCTGGCAAAAATTATACTGCAACTGACAGCAATAATTGTGGCAGAAAATTACTTTTAAACTAAAATGTTAAGTCAGCCGTGCCTTGATTCTCAGGAATCTTGTCAAAACCAATTGTGGGCTGTCCACTGTAAAATAAGAATCAATATTTCCTCCCAAGGTGGGAACAATTCTGCATCCTACTGGCTGCATTTCATTTATACCACACACTGCTTCATATATTTTTTTAATATTTAATTTAAAATAAAGCTATGATCCAGGGGTCTGTTTGGGTCCCTTGCTTTTTCTGATATTAATGAGTGTACAGGGTACAATTTCAAAGTTTGTGGATAACACAAAATTCATAAGCATTGTAAACTGTGATGAGGATATTGTAGAACTTCAAAAGGACATGGACTAGTTAGTGGAATGGACAGACAGGTGGCAGATGAAGTTCAATGCGGAGAAATGTGAAATGATTTGTTTTGGAAGGAAGAACATGGAAAGACAGTATGGAATAGGGGGTGCAGGAACAGAGGCACCTGGGTGTATATGAGCATTAGCCATTGAAGTTTGGGGCACAGGTTGAGAGAGCGGTTAATAAAGCATGCAGTACCCTGGACTTTATTAATGGGGCATAGAATACAAGAGAAAAGAAGTTACGTTGAACTTGTATAAGCCACTAGTTCGTCCTCAGCTGGTGTATTGTGTCCAGTTCTGGGGAGGATGTGACGGCGTTGGAGAGAGTGCAGGAAAAAATTCACGGAGAATGGTTGAGGATCTTTAGTCATGAAGATAGATTGGAGGAGTTAGGACTGATTTCATTGGAGAAACAAAGGCTGAGAGGAGATTAGATGGAGGTATTCAAAATTATGAGGTGTCTGGACAGAGTAGATAGGATTGCGAATGAGAGACCACAGATTTAAAGTAATCCGTAAAAGAAGCAATAGTGGTACAAGGAAAAGCGTTTTCTTGCAGCAAGTGGTTAGGGTCGGGAATTCTCTGCCTGAGAGTGTGGTGGAGGCTGCTTCAAATGAAACGTTCAAAAGCGAATGACATAGTTATTTGAAAGACTGAATGTGAATAGTTGCGGGGCGAAGGCAGGAGAATGAAACAAAGCGAGTTGCTCATTCAGAGACCCAATGCAGACACAACGGGCTTAATGGCCTCCTGTGCCATAACATTTCTGTGATTTAATTGTTTTCATTAAACAAGTCCTGATAGATTATTTCATAAACAGTTTGATTGGGGTTTACTTTCCGTTAAATCTGCAGGCTATTTTTGCTGTGAGGTTTGTTTAGACCCGGCATTGTCAAACCCGGGGGCGCGACCCGTGGGTGGATCGCAGGCGGGTGTCGGGAGGGTCGAGGAAACGTCTGTCACGGCGCTTCCGATCGCGCAATTCTGCGCACAACAGCCGCAGCAGCCGGTTGTTAATAACACCGGCTGCAAGCGGCCTTCAAAATGGCCACGATCATGTAAAGAAATTGCGGCCGCACTGCGCATGCATGCCCGATCATCGGCGCGCATGTGCATAGTTTTGCACATGCGCGCCGATGATCGGGCATACATGCTCAGTATGGCCGCTTTTTTTTTTAAACGGTCGCAGCATTTGTTTTACAAGTTCGGGGCGGGGGAGGTTTATTCATTTTATTCATTTATTTTATTCATTTAATTTTTATTTCTTTCATTTATTTTATTCATTTTTTTTTTTTACAAGTTCGGGGGTGAGGGTTTATTTGATAAAATCTTACAGGAAAAAAATGCAGAACTTTGGACAGATTGAGACTCCATACTTTCCGACACCGGAAGGCTTCACCTTCATCCAACAGGTTCCATTGGAGGAGCGTGTACGAGGGTCAATGGGACCCAAAACCATTTCCTCCATTTTTGCCAGCAGCAAACAAGGTAAGAGAAAATGATGGGTCGGGCAGGTAGCCCGGCGTGGGTCGCGAAGGTCGACCGACGTGGGTCGCGAAGGTCGGGCGAGTTGGGTCCCGAAGGTTGGCCGGTTTGTAAAAATGGGTCCCCGGAAAAAAAGTTTTAAGAACACTGTTTTAGACTACTAAATAGAATATCTCACCAGATAAAACATTCTATTCATAGGGTGTCAAGAAAGGTAAAGAAAACCTCACAAAATGTATTTTTTGGAACCATAGAGCCTTTTGCATTAAAGGATGCTGATTCATCCATTTGACAGTATTCTCCATGACTCTTCCCTTTTTTTCATTCCTTCCCAGAGTGTGGGCATTTTTGGCTAGGCCAACATTAATTGCCCATCCCTTATTACCCTTGAGAAGGCGGTGGTGAGCTGCCTTCTTTAACTGCTGCAGTCCATGTGGTGTAGGTGCACCCACATTGTTAGGAAGCGAGTTCCAGGATTTGGACCAGAAACAGTGAAGGAACAATAGAAC
The DNA here is from genome assembly GCF_047496885.1 of Scyliorhinus torazame. Taxonomy (NCBI): domain Eukaryota; kingdom Metazoa; phylum Chordata; class Chondrichthyes; order Carcharhiniformes; family Scyliorhinidae; genus Scyliorhinus; species Scyliorhinus torazame. The sequence continues at coordinate 163,115,067 of NC_092707.1, forward strand.
ATAGAACAATACAGCGCAGTACAGGCCCTTCGGCCCACGATGTTGCACCGAAACAAAAGCCATCTAACCTACACTATGCCATTATCATCCATATGTTTATCCAATAAACTTTTAAATGCCCTCAATGTTGGTGAGTTCACTACTGTAGCAGGTAGGGCATTCCACGGCCTCACTACTCTTTGCGTAAAGAACCTACCTCTGACCTCTGTCCTATATCTATTACCCCTCAGTTTAAAGTTATGTCCCCTCGTGCCAGCCATATCCATCCGCGGGAGAAGGCTCTCACTGTCCACCCTATCCAACCCCCTGATCATTTTGTATGCCTCTATTAAGTCTCCTCTTAACCTTCTTCTCTCCAACGAAAACAACCTCAAGTCCATCAGCCTTTCCTCATAAGATTTTCCCTCCATACCAGGCAACATCCTGGTAAATCTCCTCTGCACCCGCTCCAAAGCCTCCACGTCCTTCCTATAATGCGGTGACCAGAACTGTACGCAATACTCCAAATGCGGCCGTACCAGAGTTCTGTACAGCTGCAACATGACCTCCCGACTCCGGAACTCAATCCCTCTACCAATAAAGGCCAACACTCCATAGGCCTTCTTCACAACCCTATCAACCTGGGTGGCAACTTTCAGGGATCTATGTACATGGACACCTAGATCCCTCTGCTCATCCACACTTTCAAGAACTTTACCATGAGCCAAATATTCCGCATTCCTGTTATTCCTTCCAAAGTGAATCACCTCACACTTCTCTACATTAAACTCCATTTGCCACCTCTCAGCCCAGCTCTGCAGCTTATCTATATCCCTCTGTAACCTGCTACATCCTTCCACACTATCGACAACACCACCGACTTTAGTATCGTCTGCAAATTTACTCACCCACCCTTCTGCGCCTTCCTCTAGGTCATTGATAAAAATGACAAACAGCAACGGCCCCAGAACAGATCCTTGTGGTACTCCACTTGTGACTGTACTCCATTCTGAACATTTGCCATCAACCACCACCCTCTGTCTTCTTTCAGCTAGCCAATTTCTGATCCACATCTCTAAATCACCCTCAATCCCCAGCCTCCGTATTTTTTGCAATAGCCTACCGTGGGGAACCTTATCAAACGCTTTGCTGAAATCCATATACACCACATCAACTGCTCTACCCTCGTCTACCTGTTCAGTCACCTTCTCAAAGAACTCAATAAGGTTTGTGAGGCATGACCTACCCTTCACAAAGCCATGCTGACTATCCCTGATCATATTATTCCTATCTAGAATAATGATGTAGTTCCAAGTCAGGATGGTGTGTGCCTAGTGAGGGGAATTTGCAGATGGTGCTGTTCCCATGCATTTGCTATCCTCGTCTTTCTAAGTGGTAGGAATAGCAGGTCTGGAAGATGCCGTTGAAGGAGCTATGGTGAGTTGCTGCAGTGCACCTTGTATATGGTACACAGTGCCGCCGGTGTTGGTGGTGGAGTGAGTAAATGTTTAAGATGGTGGATACGATGCCAATCAAGTGGGCTGCTTTATTCTGGCTAGTGCCAAGCTTCTCGAGTGTTGTTGGAGCTGCACTCATCCAAGCAAATGGAGAGTATTCCAACACACCAAAAGAGAAAATGCTGGAAAATCACAGCAGGTCTGGCAGCATCTGTAGGGAGAGAAAAGAGGTAACATTTCAAGTCCAGATGACCCTTTGTCAAAGCAGTCATCTGGATTCAAAACGTTAGCTCTTCTCTCTCCCTACAGATGCTGCCAGACTTGCTGAGATTTTCCAGCATTTTCCCTTTAGGTTTCAGATTCCAACATCCTCAGTCATTTGCTTGTATTCCAACACACTCCTTACTTGTGCCTTATAGATGGTGAACAGGTTTTGGGAAGTCAACTAGAGGGGGATTCTGTGAAGGTAATGCTGTTGAATTCAAAGGGCGATAGTTAGGTTATCTCTTGTTGGAGACGGTCATTTCTGGTGCTGGAAATGCTGCAGTCCATGTGGTGTAGGTACACCCGCATTGTTAGAAAGGGAGTTCCAGGATTTGGACCAGAAACAGTGAAGGAACAATGATGTAGTTCCAAGTCAGGATGGTGTGTGCCTTGTGAGGGGAACTTGCAGGTGGTGCTGTTCCCATGCATTTGCTGTCCTCGTCTTTCTAAGTGGTAGGAATAGCAGGTCTGGAAGATGCAGTTGAAGGAGCTATGGTGAGCTGCTGCAGTGCACCTTGTATATGGTACACAGTGCCGCCAGTGTTGGTGGTGAGTGAGTAAATGTTTAAGATGGTGGATACCATATGTTACTTTCCAATTATCACCACAAGCCTGAATGTTATCCAGGCATTACTGCATATGGACATGGATGACTTCAGTATCTGAGCAGTTGCAAATGGTACTACACATTGCACTACCAAGAGCAAACATTTGCCCTTCTGACTTTATGATGGAGGGAAGGTCATTGATGAAGCAGCAGAAGATGGGACCTAAGACTCCCTGAGGAATTCCTGCTGTGATGTCCTGGCTCGTAGATGATTGACTTTCAACAATCACAAACATCTTCCTTTATGCTGGGAATGACACCAACCAGTGGAGAATTTCCCCCCGATTCCTACTGACTTCAGTTTTGCGAGGGTTCCTTGATGCCACACTCCGAAGCTGCCTTCATGTCAAGGGCAGTTCAATTCTCAAGTTCAATTCTTTTGTCCATGTTTAGCCTGAGGTTGTAATGAGGTCAGGAGTTGAGTGGCCTGAGGAACATAGGAACGGGAGTAGGCCATTCAGCCTCTCTAGCCTGTCCTGCCATTCAATGAGATCATGGCTGATCTGTGACCTTACTCCATATACCTGCCATTGGCCCATGTCCCTTTAATATCATTGCTTAACAAAAATATATCTGTCTCAGATTTACAATTAACAACGGCTCTAGCTTCAACTGTTGTTTGTGGGAGAGGCCTACCACCCTTTGCATAAAGAAGGGCTTCCAAACAACTCTCCTGAATGGCCTAGCCCTAATTGTTGGATTATACCCCCTAATTTTTGAATCTCCAACCAGTGGAAGAAGTTTATCTTTATCTACCCTATCTTCATAGAATCCCTACAATGCAGAAGGAGGCCATTCAGCTCATCAGGTCTGCACCGACCCTTCGAATCAGCACCATTTACAAGTGTCAGGCCCGCTCTATCCTCGTAACCCCATAACCTAACCTGCACACTGGGGCAATTTAGCATGGCCAATCCACCTCACCTGCACGTCCTTGGACTGTGGGAGGAAACCGGATCACCCGAGGAAACCCACGCAGACACTGGGCGACAGTCACCCGAGGCCGGAATTGAACCTGCATCCCTGGCGCTGTGAGGCAGCAGGCTAACCACTGTGCCAATGTGCCTTTTCCTGTTAATATTTTGTAGACCCCAAACTGAACACCAACGAGCAGGTTATTGTGCAAGTGTTGCTTGATGGAGTTATTTATGACACCTTGCACAGATTTCTGAGAGTAGACTGATGGGAACACAGCCCAGTCCATCACACAAACCCGCCTCCCATCTATTGTCTCTTGTCTACACCTCCCGCTGCCTTGGAAAGACCTCTCCCACCCAGGTTATTCTCTCTTCCAACCTCTTCCATCGGGCAGGAGATATAAAATTCTGAGAACACGCACTAGCCAATTCAAAAACAGCTTCTTCCCACTGTAACCAGACTCCTGAATGGTCCTCTTATGGATTGAACTGATCTCTCCATGCATCTTCTCTACTGAGTAGTACTACACTCTTGTTTGCTTCAACCTATGTCTATGTATTAACCTCATGTATTTATCGTATGTCCTATGTTTTTCATGTGTGGAACGATCTGCACTGTGCGCAGAACAATACTTTTCACTGTATCTCAGTATGCGTTACAATAAATTCAAATCCAAATTAGCCAGGTTGGATTTGTCTTGTTTTTCTGTGGAAGTTTTCTTGAAGCTTTACACTCTGCCTACATCTAGTTGATTGTACGTTCCATTTACTGATAAATGCCCCCCACACCTGCCCCGTGGTATGCACTCCCTTTTAAATCATATTAATGCTTGGTCTATCATAGTCATACAGACACAGTGGGCTGAATGGCCTCATTCTATGCTGTGTCATTCTCTGTTTCAATGGCAATATTTCTTTGCTTTTGATATGAAAATATTGAGCTTACAGCCCTGACATTCAAACATAGCAGACATCTAATTGTGTGGGAATAATATTAAAGCATTATTCCATCCAGTTAATTAAGTGAACACTGGTTCCTTTATTGAAGCCCTATTTCATTTAATTGTGACTTTTGTAGTGTTACACATATAATCAAATTACTTTGATCTCCAGTGACTAAAAAAATTCTCATCTCCCTAAATCAATATAGTACATAGCTCTTTTTCAAACCTTTTGAACTCAACTTTTAATATTTCAGTAAAGTAAAATCAAATTACTAATTTTAACTTGCTCTCGGCTGAATCACCATTCTTGGTGGTTTTGTTTATTCACCAGCAGCAGTGGCTCTGTTCTTTTTGATTGATAGGTCAACAGGCAAGATCTTAGAGGGATTTTGGACAACCTGCCAATTTGTCTTCCCTGATTATCCTAGTAATTAAATGAATTTCCCAGATCTTTTCCTCTTTTCTGATCGTAACTCTTAAACCTTATCTGTCCTTTCACTGTTAAGGTCTTCTGATTCTGTCCAAATGCCCAGAAGCAAAATGTACTCCAAACCATCTAATCATACTTGACATAAAAAGAAGTCATCCAATGGGCGGCACGGTGGCGCAGTGGTTAGCACTGCTGCCTACGGCGCTGAGGACCTGATTTTGATCCCGGCTCTGGGTCACTGTCTGTGTGGAGTTTGCACATTCTCCCCGTGTCTGCGTGGGTTTCGCCCCCACAACACAAAGATGTGCAGGGTAGGTGGATTGGCCACGCTAAATTGCCCCTTAATTGGAAAAAAGTAATTTGGTAGTCTAAATTTACTTTTTTAATAGTCATCCAACTAGTAGTGTCTTTGAAATCTCTGTGCTATATTTCCCTGATTCCGTTGCTGCTTTCATTCTTCCAGCCTGGTGAAGTAACTGATGTTGTCACCTCCATTGAAAGCACTACACTTCACTCTTCTTCAGATCTGATACCACATTTTGGTTCAATTTTGCCTCTTTTTGTATTCCTTGTTTAACAAGAAATAGCCTATTGCACCTGGCTTTGAGAGCCAGCTTTTCGACTACTCGGGTCTTCTGTATATGCAATATTAGAGCTCCTAAAGGAAAATTTATTGGAAATTGGTTCCAGTTGTTGTCTCCCCCCCCCCCCCGCTCCTCCTCCAGCTGTTATTGCCAAAGCTGCATCTGAAGTTCTGTTTTTATTCAATTCTAGATCTTTTCCGTCCACATGAAACAGTGGCATGTGTTCTAAAGAGGTCCAATTGTTATGCTAATTATTTGGCTTCCATCTGAAATTTCAGCAACCTTTGTGAAGACTCTCCATTGCACCATTCTGTGCTATTCTGCCATTATGACCAGAATTAAATTTTATTCCCTCTGGATGTGGCTGATTTTACCTCTGGTTTCCAGAAGACCCATTACTGAGATAGTATTTTTTTTCATTATACTCAACATTTGAAACGTATCACGGAACTTACTCTTGACCCATGCTGTCTCTTTGGTGTCCTTTTCTCTTTCTCGGAGATTTTCTTATAATGATCTTATTGCTAAGAATCCTTGCCATTCTCGCAGATCTAAACAATAGCTACACTTCCTTGCCTTTAGCATGACTTTTATTGTTTTGTCTATCAGCTATCTATCAAAGCTGTCCTTGTATGAAACTCCCTCCACTCTTCCCTAAAGCATGCAATCAAGAAACTTGATTTCCCCTTAAGCTAAACATTTTGTCCTTTCAACTCTTATCTAAAGCCAATATCCATTGTAGGCTTGGCCTCCGATCTGGAGAGACTATTCCACCATCTCTCATGCACCTGAAAAGTTACAAGAAAATGTTTGTATTCTGATGGGCAATCTCTCTCGCATCTAGTTTGCAATCTCCAATTGCAGTTTTTCCTTTTTCTCTGTTATCAATGCTGTTATGGTCAATGCTTTTCTGAATATTTATTTCTTGTTCTTTGCATAGTTAAAATCCGCCATCCTATGAACTCCTTCTCTCTAGTTATTAACTGCATTTAAAATTAAGATTCTTCATGCACCTTCCTACTTTAACAGAATCTTTCCACCTGACTCTTTTCAGGCTTTTGAAATCTAAGATTGTAATCACTATCTCTCGATTTACCCCAAAAGTACAGTGGGCAGAAAGTGAATACAATTGCTATGAAATACATTTTTATTTTTGTTTACCACAGCACCCTGATGCAGACAGTCTATATGTGGAGAAGGTGGATGTTGGAGAAGCAGAGCCACGTACAGTTGTCAGTGGCTTAGTGCAGTATGTTCCTGTTGATGAGCTCCAGAACCGTGACGTGATATTGTTATGTAATCTGAAGCCACAGAAGATGCGAGGAATTGAATCTCAAGCCATGCTTCTTTGTGCATCCATGTGAGTAGCAGAATAGCAATTAAAAAGTCCCGAAGGTTATTAAACCATGGTTTGATCACCACAGGATAATGTTTTTGATAAAGTAACAGCCAACTGTTAAGTAAGAAGTTAAAGTCAACTAGCACCCAGAAATGGTGATATTGGCTAATGTTTTATACTTCTCCATTTATTACAGTGAATTTTCAGCGCACACAATATTATAAACAATTTTGTATGACATTAATTTTCCACTTATGGGATTGATATCCCTAGACAAATATTATGTCTATTCATTTTTGTTTTACATTATACCTTATGTTATCTTTTTATTTATTATCAGCACTTTTCTATGAGCCACTTTCAGATCGGAGGCATTATCGTCAGACTTGATCAGTTGCTCTCTCCCCTGTTGAGCTACTGAGAGTTCCAGCTCACATGTTTAAAGATTTGAGGTCTTCCACTACCTCTATCAAAGAAGAAGCTTGCCAAATTTATCCCTTTGTGATAAAGAATAATAGAATAGACATTCTGCTGGAGGTACAGCCTGTCACTGTATTTGCCAAGTTCATCTTGATGGAGACAAATATCTTTCCTGCTGTCAGATAACTATTTGGCATAACTCTTGATTCCTTGATATTTTCAGGATCTTAGTCTCTTTGCTAAATATGATGATCTCACCAGATATAAAAATCGTAAAATAGTAATTTTTTTTAGTTCTTTTCTCGATGCTTGGCCTACTTTCTTCCTCTGCAAAGAAATAATAAATCTGAGGTATGTTTACACTAAGATCAGTCCAGATGGACAACAGTATCCTTTTCCGATTCTGTACTGTCCTAAGTCGACATCCTGGAGCTTTAAAACAAAACCTTCTCTTACAAATAAAATGTCTGACTGATGAGCTTTGTATTCTTAGGGCCTCTAGTTGGAGTTCAGTTTAGTGGCTGGGTCTTACATTTTCCTCTGAAATGGACAGAAGAGTGCTAAGACTTGTTGGAGGGATAGAAATGCACAGCGAACTTCACTGCTGTGTCTCACCGTTCTGGTCGGTAGCATCTGATCCCAGCCCATCCATTCATGATCCTGGTGTTTGCACTTACACCTTCAGCAGAATTTGCTGCCTAGCCAGAGGAGCAGAAACCACTGCTGATGCTTTTCTCTTCACAAGTGGAAATCAACTAACTCAGCCCAAAGTGAGGATAAAACCCAGAAACTTTTGGGTGTGCATGCCTCAGTGCATTTGCCCTCAGACACCAGAGTCTTAGTGAGAAGTTATTGACAATGTGTGCCATGTCAGAAATACTTGGTACTTCAGTTTTGCCATCACTCGTCCTTAGTTGCTAAATGCAGAATGCTCGAAGTGATCACACTTTACCAGTATCCCCACAATGCTAATATGGATTAGGCAAAAGAAAACGATTAAGACCCCAATGTTTTCCCTTTCTTCCCCCATTCCCTACCCCCCACCTCAGGCCCCTAGTCTAAGCACAGGTCAGGGGACTGCTCCCTAACCCTGACCGCTATGTTTATGGTGGTTCTGGTTGTTGAAATCAGTCTGGCATACCTTAAATGCAGATGTTTCTCTTACTGCCAGCTTCTTCCAAATGTGTCTCAACTACCATTCTAAGAAGAAAAATGAGTAGAAAGCTACAATTAGACCCCTCCTTCATTATTTGCATGCTTACACCTGCATTAAAGGGCAAGAACTCCGCTCCCAATCCCTCTCGGGGGCATCCAAGAAATCGCTTGGAAGTGTACAGGCAGAGGAGCACTGACATCATGGTTCGCCTCCCTTTTTTCTTCTAATTCGTAGTTGGAAATTGAATGTTCCCTCAAGCAGAGGAAAATCTAGCCTTGAAACTTAAACTAGCTGAATGAACAATTATGGAATCCCTACAGTTCACAAGGAGGCCATTCAACCCATTGCGTTTGCACTGACCCTCTGAAAGAGCACTCTACTTAGGCCTACTGCCATGCCCTATCCCCGTAACCCAATCTAACTGCATCCCTGGACACCAAGGGACAATTTAGCATGGTTAATCCACCTGCACATCTTTGGAGCACCCGGAGGAAACCCACGCAGACACGCGGAGAAAGTGCAAACTCCACACAGACAACCAAAGCAAGAATTGACACAGGTCCCTGGCGCTGTGAGGAAGTAGTGCTAATCACTGTGCCATCATGTAAAAATGTGTCACGGTATTTTTGGCAGTGGAGAGGAAATAGATTAGTTAGGGTCTTGCTGCTGAATGCTGCCCATTATCCCCACAAAGAAAAGCCAGTGCTGGTGTCAATGTTAAGATGGGACTCAGCTGTGATAATCTCTGTGATTAAACAACCTGCTCAACAATGTGGGTGACTCCTGCCTGCCCTCTAAAATGGCCCAGCAAGCCACTCAGTTCAAGGGCAGTTGGAGATGGGCAACAAGTGCTGGCATTGCCAGTGATGCCCACATCCCATGAAAGAATATATTTTCAATATGCTCATGGCACTCAACCATATCTGTGCCTCTATAATAGACAATACGTGAAACTTGCAGTCTCTTATTTTGAAAAAGAAATATTTCATTACAACTGTTGGCATCAGTGTGAACTAATTAGAAATGATGCAGATGTGTGACAAAGTCGCACAGTAGGATTTAATGGAAGTGGCACTTTTCCAATAAACTGTAACATTGACAAGGTAGTAAAATCGCTGAAACTAATTTTAGGATGATGGTACCTGAAAATGAAAAATAATGAGAAGATGAGCAGAAAAGTAAATGCTTCAAATGCAGATTTTGCTGTTGAGTCAAGTTTGTGCTCCTTGTAATTGCAGAGAAGGAGAAAAGCGTAAAGTAGAACCATTAAATCCTCCAGAAGGTTCTGCCCCAGGAGAGCGTGTGTTTGTGGTAGGATTTGAAAATGGTGCAGCAGATGATGAACTGAAACCAAAGAAGAAAGTGTTTGAAAAATTACAGGTAATACTTACAACAGGAAGCTACTGAAGGATTTATTGAAGAGAGAAAAAAACATACTCTTGCAGCAAATTGTTTGCATATGATCTCCCTTTGCAGCTGTGAACATTAAGCTTGTTTTGGGATTTATGAGAATTTGAGAAATGCATTTGATGTTATCATCACAAGATGTGGACCAAATATGTTAGTAAAGAAATGCAATAGAAATTGAAGCTGACAACATATGTACCAGAATTATGTGTATTTTACCAAAATGGGGGACCGTGAATAGCTTGAAGGTTGTTAAGGTGTCGCCAAGCAAATATTCATTAGGCAGGAAGCCATATTTTGTACTTGGGGTGGAGAGGGTATTTCTTTAAACCATTTGTATCCCTCGTGGCAGAATCAACATTTTGTAGACCAGATTTGGTATTCACTTCTTCAGCAGGAAAACATTGACTGTTGGGTGTACATCCATTATTAAGGGATGTTTTGTGCATAAAAACTACCATACTGTCTTTACTTAGCAAGGTGAGTCGTCTGATCTGTTGGGGCACAACTGGATCCAAATTTTAATCATGGAAGAAAGGACAGTGTTGGGACAATTTCCTAACACTGTGTTACCACCAGTCCCGCTTCATAACTAATTAGTTTCTTCCATAATGTTTTTTAAGACTTGTCATAAGATTGTAAGGAGAAAAAGCTTTGAAGATTACGCACTTCAGGTTATATCCCCTGCGGAATGAACTGGGATACTTGAGATACAGAATTGCCCTTTGATAACTGTAGCCCATTCAGAGACAAATTGAAATAAGACATTGCGAACATTGAGATTTACAGCATAACAAAACTGACCTTCCTATTTTTTGGCTCCGTTACAGTAATCGTAAATTAATTCTATTGCCCCCTTCTCTCTCCATCATATTATTCCGTCCTCTGCTTTGAATATTTGTTCAATGTTTCTTAAAATAAGCAATAGTTTCTGTTCATAGAATTCCATACAGTGCAAAAGATGGCCATTCGGCCCATTGAGTCTGTAATGACGCTCTGAAAGAACACCCTAACTTAGGCCCACTCCCTCATTCTATCCCCATCTAACCTCTGGACACAAGGGGCAATTTTAGCATGGTCAAACCACCTAAAGGGCACATCTTTGGACTGTGGGAGGAAACCGGAGCGCCCAAAGGAAACCCATGCAGACACAGGGAGAAAGTGCAAACTCCACACAGTCACCTATGGTTGGAATTGAAACCAGGTCCTTGGTGCTGTGAAGCAGCTAACCACTGTGCCACTGCGTTCAATCATTTATGCATTTAAATTATTGCAATTTAATGATGCACAAAATAATTACAATTAATATTTATTTTCTTTGCAGATGGATTTCAAGATTTCAGATGATTGCACAGCCCAGTGGCAGCAGAAGAATTTTATGACCAAGCTTGGTGTTGTAACATGTAAATCACTGAAAGGAGGAAATATAAGTTAGCGAACAAGAGCTATGTAGTTCTACATGGAAGTGCAAGGATTGTTTTTCTTTTAACATTGTCTTCAGCTCCATGCCCAAAATAGAGGAGGTCATTACATTGCAATCTCAATGATTTTCATTCACGATATGTCAACTTCTGCTGTGATAGCACAAAACATTGAAGTATGAAGAAACTGGGTGACAGCTTTTAATCTTGGAAACATCAGGCCTTCATGAATAATGGTATTCTGACCTAAATATTATTAATATAAAGATGATCAATGTGTTGTGATGCAGTTATTTCCATTGTGAAATCCTGAAACTTTCTGGGATAATTGTGGGCATTTTGGCTAATAATAGATTGCTTGACACCTGTCTTGCACTGTAGTAGGGAAATTTGATAGTGTGATAACCAGACTCCTGGGTAGCTAGATATTAAAGAGTCATTCTAATCGCAAAGAAGGATTTTGCGTTACTGCACTATCCGATAACATTTTTAAAATGCAGTGCTTCCATTTGTTAAATGTCAAGAGGAAAACCGGCAGTGTTTTTTAACGGTTCCCTCAAACTTCCATCATAATAAATAGGAACATTATTAATTATTGCAGTTACTTTGCTGGCTTAATTGTATAACCCCAGCTATAGCTGAATGTGCTCAATCTAATCATCAGTATGTTTGGTTGCAAACTGGTTGAATTCAAAAAGATAAATCCAGTAATGATACAAACTCAACCTCAAAGTTATACTTCAATTTTAATCTGCTATTGATTAAATGTTATTTTCCATATAATTTACCATGCAATGAAACCATCTAAATCTATATATAATTGCCTATCTGTAGTGTGTGTTTATGTTTGCAACATCCTGATTAAGTTGCACATTCTGGCCCAGGAAACACCAGCATTTTAACATGTACATAACTGCTAAATTTCAATACTTGAGGCTTTGGATCAGAGATTTCTCCAGCCACCAGTTTGCAGCTTACCCTTATTCCTCACTTTATGAATGACTTGTGGCATCTAATCATGCTAAAGTTGATGTATGATTGTAACTTGTATCATGATTGTTGTAGTTTAGATGGTCTGATCATGTAGTAATTTTAAGCAATTAAAATTGCTTTTCATTCAACTGATTTATAATAATACTGGCATGTTTAGCCAACTGGAATCATGCTTCAAAATAGGTAATTAGTTGGAGACAAATAAAATCCATTTATAAAGGAACATTTGCTTCCAGAATTGGCCAAGAAACTGGAATATATGAATGTCCTTCTGCCATCAAGTAAATACATTCATTTTTTAAAATAAATTTAGAATACCAAATTCTTTTTTTCCCCCAATTAAGGGGCAATTTAGCATGACAAATCCACCTACCTTGTACATCTTTGGGTTGTGGGGGTGAAACGCACGCAGACATGGGGAGAATGTCTCCACACGCCAGAGATCCGGGGCTGGGATCGTACCTGGGTCCTCGGCGCCGTGAGGCAACAGTGCCTAACAATCTGTATATTCATTTTTAAAATGTTAATAAATAATTCTATCAAGAAATGGCTAAGCACAGTGGGTGTAAGCTGACAGTATCCTGACAATATGTTCAACAGTATCCTGGATGTAGTGCTGAAGACCTGTGCTCCAGAACTTGCCACACCTCTAGCCAAGCTGTTCCTAAAGAGCTACAAACATAGGCATCTACAACAAAGAGTATGGCCTCCCCACAAAAAAAAAGGACAAATACAATCTGGTCAATACCACCCCAGCAGACTGGCCTCGATGATCAACAAACTGATAGAATACAGTACTTGAGAGTGTGATCAAGCAGCAGTTACAGCATAACCTGTTCATTGATGCTGAGCTGCATTCTAGAGGTGAAATGAGAGTGCCCTTGATGGAATGTGGCACCAGGGGATCCTTATTAAAAATGTAAAAAATTAAAGTCATTGGCTGAAACCATGCCTAACACAGAGGACGATAGTTTGGTTATTGGGAGGCCAAACATCTCAGCCCCAAGACAATGCTGCAGGGAGGAGAATTTTCTTAGAACCAAACAACTTCAACTACCCCTACAATGCCCTTCTCGCCATCATAAAGTCGGAAGTGAGGATGTGCACTGATTGATCAGTGTTCAGTTGTACCTGGTTTCTGTTTCTAAAAAAAATGGTACTTGCTTTTCCCACGTTAAAGAAAGTCTAATAACAAAATGGTGTAAATGATGTACCAGCTATTACAATAGACAAGGGCTCATGCCTTTCAGATGCAATTTTTTCTTAAGTATTTCATCACTTGTTTAGATTGTTGCCAAGCCCCAACAGTTCCTATTTCACTGTAACGTAAAATCATACTGTCATGATATTCAGATAAACATATCATGGTGCAAACACACATACACACTGATGGACAGATCAACGGACCAATCAACACACGCAACGTCACAGCCAATCACCAGTTAGAGCACACACACTATAAAACGGGGAACACCACAGTTCCCACTCATTCCAGCAGGAGACAGCTCAGGGCACAGAGCTCACAGCATGCCACTCAGACATACACCATGTGCTGAGTGCCTCTCTAAGATAGTGTTAGGGCTGGGTCCACAGGTTAAAAGGTTAAGTACGAACCACAGTCATAAGTTTACAGATGTTGCTATCGAAAGTAATAAAACAGTTGTACCATCTACAACTGTGTTGGTTCGTTTGTATAGCGGAACACCCAACGCGACATAGTACCAGGATGGGAACCCAGCAACTGTGAGACCTACCTACACATCTTCAGCGATCCGCCATCCTGCGCCATGGACATCATCAGCCCGCTGCAGCCGCTCCAGATCGCTGGAAACCTTGGGGTCAACTGGAAGCTGTTTAAACAGCGCTTCCAGTTCTTCCTAGAAGCCACAGAAAGGGAGAATGCTTCGGACACCAGGAAAATTGCCCTCCTTCTCTCCACGGCAGGGCAACACGCCATCCGCATCTACAACTCCCTGGAGTTCGCGGAAGGTGAGGACAAGACGAAGTACAAGACGGTCCTTCTAAAACTTGAACAACATTTCAGCGTCGAGGTGAATGAGAGCTTCGAGAGGTACCTCTTCCAGCAGCGCCTGCAGGGTAAGGATGAGCCTTTTCAATCTTTTCTGACACACCTCCGTATCCTCGTGCAGTCCTGCGGCTATGAGGCCACCTCGAGGCCACCTCCGATTCCATGATTTGGGACCAGATAGTTTTTGGGGTCACCTCGGGCACCCTACACCAGCAGCTCGTCAAAATTAAGAGCCTTACCCTAGCCACCGCCATCGAATCCTGCGTCCTCCATGAAGACGCGACCAGCCGGTACTCCCAATTCCAGGCGGCCGAATAGGCACGGCAGGGGTCCTACGAGGCCGAGCGGGTCCAGTCGATCGAGTTCCTTCCGGCCCGCGGCCCGGACGAGGGTGGCCATTTGGCGCGCTTCCCACGGCCTCCCGCGCTTGTACGCGCCAAAAGAGACGTCGACGCAGAGGGACGTGACGCGCAGGCCGCTCTACGCAGGACCGAACTGCATGCGCGGTGGCGCAACGAACACCATGACGTCACGACGTGCGGCAACTGTGGATCCGCACATTTAAAGCAGCAATGTCCAGCAAAGATTCGACAATGCCTTCCTGGGGCAAGATGGGCCACTACGCTGCCTGCTGTCGAGCAGCTCAACCTGCCAACGCTCCCCAATTCCGCCAGCCTCGCAGGGACGTGCGGGCCATTCAGCCTCCATACACCGAGTCATACCTTGACGACGTACAGACCGGTGATACCGACGACCGGGAAGCCTTCCGCGTTGCGGTCATTGACAGAAACCGGATGTCCCCAAGTAGGACCCACCAGCCGATACCAGTGAACAGCGTTAATCCGGGTGATGAATGGTGTGCCACCCTAACGGTCAACCAATCACATTCCGTTTAGACACTGGTGCCTCCGCCAACCTTATAGCATGGTCAGCCTTCTACGCCTTGAAGGTCAGACAACTGATTTGGCCATCCCACTGACAGATGGTCGATTACAACGGAAATGTTATCCTGGCCATGGGATCCTGCCAGCTCAAGGTTACACACAATGCATACACAGCCACACTGTCCTTTGAGATAGTTGGATCATCGAAGGACTCCCTGCTGGGCGCACAGGCGTGCAAGGTTCTCCACCTCGTTCAGCGGGTACACACTCTGTCTCCAGAAGGCATATCTGACTTCCCGGATGCAGACTTTAGGGCACAGCTCCACTCGCTCCTCGCCCACAACCAGGAGGCTTTCGAGCGTATGGGCACACTGCCCTACACTTACAGAATACGGCTCAAACCGGACGCCACCCCCGTTATTCACGCACCTCGTAGAGTCCCAGCACCACTCAAAGACCGCCCCAAGCAGCAGCTGCAGGATCTCCAGGACCAAGGAGTGCTTTCCCGGGTCACGGAGCCCACGCCATGGGTCAGCTCCATGGTTTGCGTAAAAAAGCCCTCTGGCGAACTCCGGACCTGCATCGACCCGAAAGACCTGAACAACAACATCATGAGGGAACACTACCCCATACCCAAAAGGGAAGAGATCACGAGCGAAATGGCCCGGGCTAAAATTTTTACAAAGCTTGATGCCTCAAAGGGTTTTTGGCAGATTCAACTGGATCAGTCCAGCAGGAAGCTGTGCACCTTCAACACTCCCTTTGGCAGGTACTGCTACAACAGAATGCCGTTTGGCATCATGTCGGCATCTGAGGTATTTCATAGAATCATGGAACACAAATGATGGAGGGCATCGAAGGGGTGCGCGTCGATGTTGACGACGTCATCATCTGATCAACCACACCACAGGAGTACATCAGTTGTCTCCAGCGCGTCTTTGCTCGGATACGAGAACACGGCCTGCGCCTCAACCGAGCCAAGTGTTCTTTTGGCCAAACTGAGCTAAAGTTTCTGGGGGACCACATATCCCGGTCAGGAGTGCGTCCGGATGCAGACAAAGTGAGCGCCATTACAGCCATGCCGCAGCCGGCAGACAAGAAGGCAGTGCTACGCTTTCTCGGGATGGTTAACTTCCTGGGGAAGTTCATTCCCAACCTTGCTTCGCACACAACGGCTCTTCGCCACCTAGTGATGAAGACCACGGAGTTCCAGTGGCTGCCCGCACACCAGAAGGAATGTGAGGAGCTCAAGATTAAGCTCACCACAGCCCCGGTATTGGCATTCTTCGACAATTCTCGAGATACGAAAATCTCGACTGATGCCAGCCAGTCCGGCATCGGGGCGGTACTCCTGCAACGGGACGACACTGCATCATGGGCCCCGGTCGCCTATGCCTCGCAGGCCATGACCCCCACAGAACAGCGCTATGCGCAGATTGTGAAGGAGTGCCTGGGTTTGTTAACCGCATAGATAGGTTCCACGACTACGTGTATGGTCTCCCTCAGTTCACCGTGGAAACCGACCATCGCCCCCTGGTCGGCATCATACAAAAGGACCTGAATGAGATGACCCCTCGCCTCCAGCGCATTCTGCTCAAGCTCTGGAGGTATGACTTCCAACTGGTCTACAACCGGGGAAAGGACCTCATCATCGCGGATGTCCTGTCCAGAGCAGTGAGCACACCGCCCGAATCGGAGGGGTTCGTATGTCAGGTCGAAGCGCATGTGGCCTTCACATCGGCCAATCTGCCAGCTAATGATGCACGTCTGGCCCGTATTTGCCGGGAGACTGCGGCTGACCCCCTTCTACAACGTGTGATGCGCCACATGACGGGAGGGTGGCTCAAAGGACAGTGCCCACAATTCTACAACGTCCGGGACGACTTGGCCATCATTGACGGTGTCCTAAAGCTGAACCGGATTGTGATTCCACACAGCATGCACAGGCTGGTCCTCGAACAATTACACAAAGGCCATCTCGGGGTTGAGAAGTGCAGGCGGAGGGCCCGAGAAGCTGTATACTGGCCGGGCATCAGCAACGACATCGCCAACATGGTGCTCAACTGCCCCAGCTGCCAAAGGTTTCAGCCGGCGCAACCCCCTGAGATGCTTCAGCCCCATGAGTTGGTAATGTCCACCTGGGCGAAGGTGGGTGTGGATCTTTTTCATGCGCTCGACAGGGACTATGTCATCATAATTGATTACTTTTCAAATTATCCAGAGGTCATACGCCTGCACGATTTGACATCGTCCGCTGTCATCAGGGCATGCAAGGAAACCTTCGTTCGCCATGGCATTCCGCTTGCCGTCATGTCGGACAATGGGCCTGTTTTGCGAGCCAAGAATGGTCTTCTTTTGACGCTTCGTATGGCTTCACACAAGTGACGTCCAGCCCTCTGCATCCCCAGTTGAATGGCAAGGCGGAAAAGGGCGTCCATATCATCAAGCGGCTCCTCTGCAAGGCTGCTGATGCCGGATTGGATTTCTGTTTAGCCCTGCTGGCCTATCGCTCGGCCCCACTGTCCACTGGCCTCTCACCAGCCCAGCTGTTGATGGGCCGCGCCCTGAGGACCACAGTACCGTCCATTCATGTTCCTAAACCCGACCGTGCTCTAGTACTGCAAAGGATGCAACAGCAGCGTGCTCAGCAAAAGGTGGCACATAACACTCGGGCAACTGATCTTCCTGCCTTAGTGCCTGGATACAACGTCCGCATCCACCTACCAGAGGGTGGCTGGTCGGCAACTGCCGAAGTTCTCCGCCGCGTGGCTCCCTGCTCGTTCCTCGTTCGCATGCCTGATGGCTCCATTCACCGGCGTAATCGCCGAGCTCTTCGGCTGCTTCCGCGCTCGCTATGTGATCATGTACCGGTGTCATGCCCTCCTGTTGTTCCTGATGTCGACTTTGTGGAGCTTCCTGCCACCATGCCTATTCCTCTGTCGCCTGTGGCCAGACCCATTCCTCAGCCGGTGGATGCTGACCCACTCTTGAGGCGGTCAACCCGAATTCGTCGCCCACCTACTAGGCTGGACTTAAGAGCCTGTTTGAACATTGGACTCACTAATGTGTTATGCCACAATGTTAATATGTTTCTCGTTTTGTCATTACAGGAGTTCGCTTTCGATGTTTGATGATTGCACATGTTTTGTTTATGGTACAACCTCGTTGCTATGTTGCACCTGACACCTTCCTATGTATATAGTTTAGCCTCATGTACATGTTGTAGATATTGCACACACACATTCAGCTGCACTCAGTACACACCAATATTTATTACCACATAGGCACATATTCTTGTAAAAAGGGGGGATGTCATGATATTCAGATAAACATATCATGGTGCAAACTCACATACACACTGATGGACAGATCAACGGACCAATCAACACACACGCAACATCACAGCCAATCACCAATGAGAGCACACGCACAATAAAACAGGGAACACCACAGTTCCCGCTCATTCCAGCAGGAGACAGCTCAGGGCACAGAGCTCACAGCGTGCCACTCAGACATACACCATGTGCTGAGTGCCTCTCTAAGATAGTGTTAGGGCTGGGTCCACAGGTTAAAGGGTAAAGTACGAACCACAGTCATAAGTTTACAGATGTTGTTATCGAGAGTAATAAAACAGAGTTGTACCATCTACAACCGTGTTGGTTCGTTTGTATAGCGGAACACCCAACACAACACATACAACACAGAAGGAAGCCGTTTGACCCTGTGTACCTGTATCAGCTCTTTGAAAAGAGTGATCCTATTAATCTCTCCACTGCTCTATCCTCTTGGCTCTGAAAATTGTTCCTTGAGTAAGATGGGCCAGAAAGTGCCCTTTCCTGGGTTGAATTGACTGGACAGACTATCGGACAGATTGGCACTTGATTCTGCCACAACAATCCCATCAGACTGACCACTTAGCTTCAAAATGCGTGAGTGCCAACATTTCTAAGCTTAGTTAGAAAGAGTGGTCACTGCTTTGTTAATTGTTGGTTTGTGATGCAACCAGTTTTTCTACTAATTGCCCAGAGAATGGAGTCATGATGACACTGTGTAACTGATGCTAACATTTTGTGTCCTTGAAGCAATTATTTAGGAAATGATGTGGTTGTTGAAGCACGCAACGGTACATTTAATTCCAGGATGCTTCAGGTAGGCCGGTTCTTTTTAGAAAAGCAGAGTCCCAGAACTCCAGTTAAACTCAGTACTCCCTGGTGTGTTATTTAGACTTTCACATTCACCCGAGAAGTGCTAAGTTAATTAGTCTCCACTGTGTATCAGGTCAGGTGTGAGAGTACGTCAGTTACAATTCATCTTGGTATATTCTGGCTGGGAAAGGGAGGTAGAAAAGTCAGCCAGAGTTCTTTCTGCCAATAGTTGACTAGTGACCACTGCTGTAACCACCTAAAATGGATACTTCGTGAGGACAAGGAGGCATATGACGTACATAAGCAACTGGGATCAAGTAGATCCCTTGAAGAGTATAGAGATTGTCGAAATAGAGTTAAGAGGGAAATCAGGAGGGCAAAAAGGGGACATGAAATTGCTTTGGCAAATAATGCAAGGGAGAATCCAAAGAGATTCTACAGATACATAAAGGGGAAAAGAGTAACTAGGGACAGAGTAGGGCCTCTTAAGGATCAACAAGGGCATCTATGTGCAGAGCCACAAGAGTTGGGTGAGATCCTGAATGAATATTTCTCATCGGTATTCACGGTGGAGAAAGGCATGGATGTTAGGAAACTAAGGGAAATAAATAGTGATGTCTTGAGAAGTGTGCATATTACAGAGGAGGAGGTGCTGGAAGTCTTAAAGCGCATCAAGGTAGATAAATCCCCGGGACCTGATGAAATGTATCCCAGGATGTTGTGGGAGGCTAGGGAGGAAATTGCGGGTCCCCTAACCGAGATATTTGAATCATCGGCAGCCACAGGTGAGGTGCCTGAAGATTGGAGAGTGGCGAATGTTGTGCCCTTGTTTAAGAAGGGCAGCAGGGAAAAGCCTGGGAACTACAGACCGGTGAGCCTAACGTCTGTAGTAGGTAAGTTGCTGGAAGGCATTCTGAGAGACAGGATCTACAAGCATTTAGAGAGGCAAGGACTGATTCGGGGCAGTCAGCATGGCTTTGTGCGTGGAAAATCATGTCTCACAAATTTGATTGAGTTTTTTGAGGGAGTGACCAAGAAGGTAGATGAGGGCAGTGCAGTAGACGTTGTCTACATGGACTTTAGCAAAGCCTTTGACAAGGTACCGCATGGTAGGTTGTTGCAGAAGGTTAAAGCTCACGGGATCCAGGGTGAGGTTGCCAATTGGATTCAAAATTGGCTGGACGACAGAAGACAGAGGGTGGTTGTAGAGGGTTGTATTTCAAACTGGAGGCCTGTGACCAGTGGTGTGCCTCAGGGATCGGTGCTGGGTCCACTGTTATTTGTGATTTATATTAATGATTTGGATGAGAATTTAGGAGGCATGGTTAGTAAGTTTGCAGATGACACCAAGATTGGTGGCACAGTGGATAGTGAAGAAGGTTATCTAGGATTGCAACGGGATCTTGATCAATTAGGCCAGTGGGCCGACGAATGGCAGATGGAGTTTAATTTAGATAAATGTGAGGTGATGCATTTTGGCAGATCGAATCAGGCCAGGACCTACTCAGTTAATGGTATGGCGTTGGGGAGAGTTATAGAACAAAGAGATCTAGGAGTACAGGTTCATAGCTCCTTGAAGGTGGAGTCGCAGGTGGACAGGGTGGTGAAGAAGGCATTCGGCATGCTTGGTTTCATTGGTCAGAACATTGAATATAGGAGTTGGGACGTCTTGTTGAAGTTGTACAAGACATTGGTACGGCCACACTTGGAATACTGTGTGCAGTTCTGGTCACCCTATTATAGAAAGGATATTATTAAACTAGAAAGAGTGCAGAAAAGATTTACTAGGATGTTGCCGGGACTTGATGGTTTGAGTTATAAGGAGAGGCTGGATAGACTGGGACTTTTTTCCCTGGAGCGTAGGAGGCTTAGGGGTGATCTTATAGAGGTCTATAAAATAATGAGGGGCATAGATAAGGTAGATAGTCAACATCTTTTCCCAAAGGTAGGGGAGTCTAAAACTAGAGGGCATAGGTTTAAGGTGAGAGGGGAGAGATTCAGAAGGGCCCAGAGGGGCAATTTCTTCACTCAGAGGGTAGTGAGTGTCTGGAATGGGCTGCCAGAGGTAGTAGTAGAGGTGGGTACAATTGTGTCTTTCAAAAAGCATTTAGATAGTTACATGGGTAAGATGGGTATAGAGGGTTATGGGCCAAGTGCGGGCAACTGGGACTAGCTTAATGGTAAAAACTGGGCGGCATGGACTGGTTGGGCCGAAGGGCCTGTTTCCATGCTGTAAACTTCTATGATTCTATGATTCTATGACAGGGTAGTTGGGTGTTTTTTGTAATGGCTTCCTGACCCCATTTACTACTCGGGCTAACATATGGAAACTAGCCCTTTGGGTGGGGTGGAGATGATAGCTGTGGAACCAGATCCTATTTTGAGTCTCCTTTCAGGGTGGGAAGTGTAAAATCGAGTTAGGCAGTGCTATTTAAAAAATAAATATTTTTACTCTCCTTTTTCACATTTCCTCCCAAATTTGCACCAATAAACAATAAGCAGTACGAATATAATGTCAATCCCCATAACAACAACAATCCCATTCTCCCAGCAACCCCCAAACAACTGCCCGCCTGTTAACATAAACAAACAACAAAAAGGAATCAGGAATCACCTATAGTCACCATTAACACATACAGTCCCCCCCTTCTCCCCCCCCCCCCCCCCCCCACTAATTTTGATGTTATCCAATTCTTGAACGTGAATAATGAATAATGCCAATGAATGGTAGAACCCCACCATCCTTCCCCTCAGTTCAAACGTAACCTTCCCAAGAGTCAAGAATTCCAACAGGTCCCCCCGCCACGCCAGGGCACAGGGTTGAGAAGTTGCTCACCATCCCAACAGGATCCGCCTTCGGGTGATCAACGAGACAAAGTCTACAACATCTGCCTCTGCACCCGTTTCCAACCCCAGCTGGTCCGACACCCCGAATATGGCCTCCCAATTTAGATTACCCAAAAAACCTCCTTCCAGTAATCCTCCAATTTGGACAGGACCAAAACATATGAACGTGATCTGCGCACTGCCCCCCCCCACACCCCCGCAATGTTCACACACATCTTCTATCCCCTCAAAGAGCCGGCTCATCCTCACCCTTGTGAGGTGTGCTCTATGTACCGCCTTCAGCTGTATCAGACCCAACCTCGCGCACAAGGTGGAGGCGTTCACTCTACGGAGCACCTCACACCAGAACCCCATCTCCATACCCTCTCCCAACTCTTCCACTTTACTTTGATCCCTTCCAGTGGTGCCTTCTCCTCTTCCAAAATAGCCCTGTAAACCGCCGACTCTACCCCCTTCTCCAGTCCCCCTGTCGTCAGCACCTCCTGCAGCAATGTGGAGGCCGGCTCCACCAGGAAGCTCTGTACCTAATTCATGACAAAATCTCAAACCTGCATGTATCTAAACATCTCCCCCTGCTCCAGCCCACACTTCGCTCCCAGCTCCTTCAATCCTGCAAACCGACTCCCAAGAAACAAATCTTTTAGTGTCTTAATCCCCTTCTCCCATTTCCTAAAATTTCCGTCCCACTTCCCTGGTTCAAATCTGTGGTTCCCCCAAATTGGCATTTCCCTTGACCCTGCCCCCAACCCGAAGTGTTGGCGAAACTACCTCCAAATTCTCAATGAAGCTATTATTACCGGACTCCGAGCATTTCCCAGGGGCCACAGGGAGCGGCGCTGTTGCTAGTGCCTCCAATCCCGACCACCTACACAAACACTCTTCCATTCTGACCCACTGGGAATCAACCCCTCTGACCCAGCTCTTTCTCCACGTTCACCACCCAGTAATAATCCATCAGGTTTGGAAGACCCAAACGCCTGCCTGCCTTCCCCTCTGTAGCAGCACCTTTCTAACTCTGGCCACCTTCCCTCCCCATATGAACGAGGTAATCATTCCTTCAATCTATCTAAAAAAATGCCTTTGGCAGGAAAATCGTCAGGCATTGGAAAATAAACTGAAATCGCGGCAACATGTTCATTTTACCCGCCTGTACCCGACCCACCAGTGACAGAGGGAGACCATCCCTGCCTAGTCCCACGGTGGAGAGAAAAGTATCTCGAGCTGATGTTGTTTGTGCGGACACTCGCCCTCAGCTCCTTGTATAGTAGCTTTACCCAGTCCACAAATCTTGGTCCAATCCCAAACCGCTCCAGAACTGCCATAAGTAACCCCATTCTACCCGGTCAAACGCCTTCTCGGCATCCAACGCCACAACTACCTCTGTTTCCTTCCCCTCTGCCGGTGCCATAACCACGTTCAATACCCTTCTAACGTTTGAAAAGAGCTGCCTCCCTCTCACAAACCCCGTCTGATCTTCACCTATCATGTTCGGGAGGCACTCCTCCAGCCTACCTGCCAGTATTGTAGAAGTCTATATTTTCCTGCTTCTTTGACTGTGGTAGGAAGACTCAACAATAGATTGTTATGGTAAAATAACAAGGCTTTATTTACGAAAAGACCGCATGCAGTTTTGGCTGAAACTTGAGAACCACTGCTGATTCCTTGACAAGTCCGCACTTTTACAGATAATCAGTTCAGTATTTATACATTATCATTATCAAGATTGCGTGACTACAGCTTAGTCAGGAATTCGATCAGAAGTAGAAACGTAAGCAATGTCATGAAACAGGCATGACCTGTTGATCTTCTCGGACTCTTTGTCTCATCCCTCATACCACTCGAATAATGTTCAAGGTTCCATGTGTTTTAATAAATCAGGAAAAGGAAAGTTGATGGGGTGAAGTAGGTGCAACCTTACAGTTGTCCTTTGATAGAACGTTAAAAGGTTGGAGGAGACTCATCCATTCCTTATCTAGTCTTATTCATATCGCCCTGGGTTATGACGAGTTTGCCTTATCAGAAATTACAGAGGTCAGGCATTTTGGAATAGCTTGACCTTCTCTGATCTTATTTATGATTTAGGTTATGCGGAGTCAGCCTTATCGGTCTTACACGGGTCTGGCATATTGGAATGGCTAGATTAGCATTCCTTACAAAGGGCTCTGGTATATTGAAGTGGCTAGGTCAGCTTTTCTTACATTGTACCGAATAGTTGACCAGTTTTCCCATCATGCCATTACTCAATTCGTACAACATCACATTCCCTCCTTTTGTCATATCATGACAAATGGTTAAATAGGTATATCCATGACTCGATGGAAAATGCCTTTACACAAGCAACCAAGGAATCCTATCCCTAGTAGCAGTAGTAGTAGCATGAAGGCCTTAAAGATCCAATCAAATAATCCGTGACCTAATCATCTTAGCCAACCCAGTGGGTTATAGTCGTGAAATTCACTGCCACTCTCTTGAATTTGATCAGCCTGTCTCTTAATGTGGTCGGCCACGTTGGTGATATTTTCAGAGCCATCTGGAATATAAGTACAGCACTCCTGACCTACGATAGTGCACGTTCCTCCCTGCGAGGCTAACAGATAATCCAAAGCCAGTCAATTTTGTAATGCCACGGTCCGGACAGCCACCAGCTCAGCTGAGACCTCGGCCAGTGCCTTTCCAGTTTCCCTGGCTTCTGCTGATGTTACGTTCGCCAGTTGTTCCAATGCTGAGGCCATGTGGATCAGTTCGTTGGCTGCCTTGCCCATTCCGTACAATGGGAAGGCCATCATGAAGAACTGTTCCGTTTTAGTAATAGTCCTTCTGGCTCACGAGGGGTAGTGCTCAAGTGAGGGTAGGTGACGCAGTTGGGGTATGACAGATCCCAGAAAACAGGATCTTGTCCAATCAATAGGGAGCCACGGGTATGCTTTAGTGCTGCATATGAAATATTTTCCATTTTCGGCCGTAAAATCATCAGCTAATGTCATGCAGGGGATTGGGGATGTCTGGCCCCATGAGCTATTAGTGGTTATATTCCATACCCTGGACCAATCACAGTTAAACATGCCCTTGTTGGATATGCCTGGTACCAGTCCTTGCCAGTCAACTGTAAGGTTGCACCTACTTCACCCCATCATCAACTTTCCTTTTCCTGATTTATTAAAACACAATGAACCTTGAACATTATTCGAGTGGACGGTGAGGGAGAGTGGAGTCAAAGCATGATTATAAGCAGGTTGATATGAAGCCGAAAATTTAGTCATGTCATAGCCAGCAGATCTCCATATTTCCATATCTCCCCTGATCCCAGTTTGATTTTGTCGTAAAATCCATTCAACTGTCTCTGTGATATGAAAGGGGAGGGAGTGGAGAGGTATTCCTTCCCTCGAATGGACGGGGATGTGGGTACAAACCCAACACTTGCTTACATTCAATTTTTCAGCATAAAGATATGACACATATAAATAGGTATTAGCATGCAGTTCCCGGGTAGTTCGTTTTTTTTACTACCGACTGGCCATTAAGGCTAAATAGTCCAGAGAGTCCAAAAATTATAATGAAGATCTTCATCCTGTTTTCACGTCTGGGTTGGAGACTATCTTCTTGCAATCGGATAGATGTATCCAACTTGAACGTCCTTCAAGCTTGACAGAAGTCGGTGTAGTCAGTAGTACTAGGAAAGGTCCGCTCCAGCGCTGTCCTAGTTTCTTTCTGTCCCAGTTCTTTACCAATATGTAGTCTCCGGGTTCAATCACTGGATATCGAGGGGCGGCTGTCCCTGCCGTGACTGGGAGATGTGCCTGTTTCACCTGTGAGTGGAGAAACTTCAGAGAAAGTGTTAATTGCTTCAAATAGTTCTGCATCTGTTCCCCATCACATGGAGGTCTACTCCCTCCAGGGGTTTTTCATGGGCATCCCAGGGAGTCCTCATTGGCCGACCATCGACTATCTCTGCAGCTGACAGTCCGGTCCGCGAATGTGGAGTCACCTGCATGTGAAACAGTGCCAAGGGTAATACCTTTAGCCAATTTAACCCAGTTTCTTCAGTCAATTTGGATAATTTTTCTTTTAAAGTCCCCTTGGCTCTTTCCACAATTCCTGCTGCCTGCGGGTGATACGCGCAGTGCAGTTGCTGTTTAATTACGAGTGCTTCGCACAATTCAGTATTGATCCGAGGCACAAAATGTGGTCCATTATCTGAGCTCACCATTTTGGGTACCCCAAAAACGAGGAATAACTTCTGTTAACAACAACTTCACCACCGTATGTGCAGTACAATTCGTGGTGGGGAAGGCTTCAATCCATTTACTAAACACATCGATTATTACTAAACAATATTTATACCACTGTACCTTTGGTAATTCAATAAAATCAAGCTGTATACAGGCAAAAGGGCCATCTGGCAAGGGAGTGGTTCCTGGAGGGCATTTAATGCCTTTACCCTTATTATGTTTCATGCAAATGAGGCATCGATCCAGCCGCGTTTGCGCTGCTGTATTCAAATCTGGGTGCCACCAAGTTTTCAGGAGTAGCTGTACCATTCCCTCCTTGCCAAGATGGGTACAAGAATGCAAATAACCAATAAGGACCGGCAATAAAGAATTCGGAATATAAACTTGACCTACTGGGGTAAGCCAGAGGTTTTGTGTCAAGGAGTGCGAACACCCCATTGACTTCCATAGTGTGCGCTCAGAATCAGAGGCATCCCTCTGTAAATTTTGAAACTCAGTTATCTCTGGCATGCCCTTTGTTCCTAATGCAGGTACCTGATTTAGAGCCTGATTAGCCCCACTAGGAACAATCAAAGAGGCCGATGCAGCCGCAGCCCTAGCAGCTGAATCAGCACGGGCATTCCCTAATTGAACAGGAGTGTCCCCCTTCGTGTGCGCAGCACATTTAATAATTGCCAATTGATGAGGAAGCTGAATAACATTGAGGAGATTTTTAACCCAAAGCGCGTTTTGAATGGGAGCTCCCGCAGAGGTGAGAAAGCCTCGTTGTTGCCAGAGGCGGCCAAAATTGTGGGTCACGCTAAAGGCATACCTAGAATCGGTGTAATCGTTTGCACTTTTATCTGCGGCCAAAATACATGTTCGAGTAAGGACGAATAGCTCGGCTTTTTGTGCAGAGACAGGGGTCTCGAAGGCAGCTGCTTCCCGAATGTCAGTGCCTGTTACAATGGCATATCCCAACTGTGGGATGCCAGTGAGAGAAATGGAGGAACTGCCATCAACATAAAAAATGAGATCTGGATTGTCAATAGGCCGATCCGTTAAATCCGGGCGAGGGGCAGTAAGGAAGTGATTGCTAAGCAAACACTCGTGCGGTGGGCCAGCAAGGTTATCGGGGGGTTGTTCTAGGAACACAGCCGGATTTAAGGTAGGACAGTAATGAAAAGAAAGGTAGGGGTTCTGCAATAGTGAAACCTCATAGCGGCTCAAGCGAGCTTGAGTCAGATGCTGGGTTTGCTGAGACGTTAGGAGAGCCACAATAGAGTGCAAGGTATGCACTTGTACTGGCCGGTGAAGGGTCAGATTGGAGGCCGCCTGCGCTAACAAATGGACAGCCGTAAGAATTTGGGTGCAGGGAGGTAGACCGCAAGCTACAGGATCCAATTTAGTGGAATAGTAGGCGACTGGGCGACGCTGGTCACCGTGCTCTTGTGTCAGAACACCAGTGGCACATTCATCAAGAACATTAACGTACAACTGAAAGGGTCTGTTATACATAGGTCGTCCTAGCGCTGGGGCAGTAGCCAGGGCGCCGTTGAGAGTAACAAAAGATTGCTTCGCTGAATCGGGGAGTTCAAACATAAGAGGAGCATTTTGAGAGGAGTTAGGCGTAAGTTCTTTCGTATGGACAGTAACATTTGGAATCCATTGTCTGCAAAAGTTCACCAATCCTAAAAAGGCTCGCACCTGCTTGGGCGATGTAGGAAATGGGGTCTGCAATATAGGATTAATACGTTCCTGGGTAAGGGAGCGATCAGTTGCACTTATTAGGACACCCAAAAATTTGACCTGCCGTTGGCCTTTATGAAATTTAGCGGGCGGGATCACATATCCTCATGAATGGAGGCGGATGAGAAGATAAACGGTGTCACACTAGTTGACAAAATCAGGGCTGGCAAGGAGTAAATCATCAACATATTGGATGATGGTGGACCCACCAGGGGGTGCTAATGTCGCTAACTGGGAGTGCAATGCTTGTGAGAAAAGGGTTGGAGAATGAATGAAGCCCTGTGGGAGCCTAGTCCAAGTGTACTGGTTGCCCTTAAATGTAAAGGCAAACAAATACTGTGATTCAGGGGCGAGGGGTATCGCAAAAAAGGCATGTTGTAAATCCACAAGGGTAAAAACAGTCGCTTCAAGTGGAACATTACTAAGGATTGTAGCTGGGTTTGGGGCCATGGACAGTGGGCCATGATCAAACATAGTTCCTGGGGTTTAAAAGCCTGCCACACCTCAATGAATGGTTCGTCATTATCACCAGCGTGGGGGTTTATAACACTGCTAATGGGATAATTCGCGGGGAGTGGTGGCGGCGGAAAAGCCTCCTCCTCCTTAGGTTGAAGTGATAAATCAAGAAGAGCCTGATTGGCAGAGGTGAAGGGTTGTTCCATATTCAGGAGTTGCGTTTGTGACCTGGTGCGTGATGCCACGGGAGAAGTGACAACGGGAATTTCATTGGCAGTGGGACCATAAGGGGGAGGCTGGACTTGGGACGGTTGTAATGAAGGAACGGGGAGCGCTGGATTGATGGAGGGTCTAGGGGTCAACTCCCCCTCTTCCTCCGTATCGCCTGAATAGGGAAACATCGGCATGCCAGGGCAACTGAGAGGATCCTCCTTTTGTTTAATCTGATGGGCTAACCTTACCTGCCCATTACTCGGCGTTTTCTTATTACCGCCTTGTCGTTTCGTCTCATGATGCTTCCTTTCCAAAGTTCACATTCCAATTTTAAAGTTTCCCAATTTGTTGATTTACCATCCACACACTCATCAACCCCTTTTTGATGGGCATTATCCCTCCAACTCATGAATAGTGATTGTTCGTGGCGCCTATTGGACTCTTTTTTCCATTCTGAAATTAAAGTTTTCCATTTGGAACCTGCATTTTGTTCCCAAATCGCTTTTTCTGCTGCAGTGCAATTTTCCACGTTCCATGTGCCGCCTAGTGGCCAAATATCTTTACCGAATTTAATGTTCAGAGCAGCAGATAATCGTTGGAAATTACGTTCTTGAGAAGGGGTTTCTGACCACATAAAAAGCAAAGGAGAATTGCCCCCTGTCTTGTCTAAACTCTGTCCCATAACGTCAGTATACTGTGCCCCTGGCAAAAAATGTTCAAAAGAATTTCCTGGAACAAAAATCAAATCACAGGGACCCTGACCCAAACTTAAGCCTGTATAAACCTGATCCAGATTGAAAACGAGATCAAGAGATCCCTGACCTGAGACCAAGGTGAATCTTACCTTGTGCCGGCGTCCATCTCTTCCCTCCGGGTCTTGGCTTGATCACTTCTTCAGTCCCCCACGGAATTCACTCAGGGTATTGGTATCTG
Organism: Scyliorhinus torazame; assembly: GCF_047496885.1. NCBI lineage: Eukaryota > Metazoa > Chordata > Chondrichthyes > Carcharhiniformes > Scyliorhinidae > Scyliorhinus > Scyliorhinus torazame. The sequence continues at coordinate 163,144,449 of NC_092707.1, forward strand.
CTCGCTGGCGCCAAATGTAGAAGTCAATATTTTCCTGCTTCTTTGACTGTGGTAGGAAGACTCAACAATAGATGGTCATGGTAAAATAACAAGGCTTTATTTACGAAAAGACCGCATGCAGTTTTGGCTGAAATTTGAGGTCAGAGAACAGTTACTACCACTGCTGATTCCTTGTCAAGTCCGCGCTTTTACAGAAAATCAGTTCAGTATTTATACATTATCATTATCAAGATTGCGTGACTACAGCTTAGTCAGGAATTCGATCGGAAGTAGAAACGTAAGCAATGTTATGGAACAGGCATGACATGTTGATCATCTCGGACTCATTGTCTCATCCCTCATACTATTATCTTGTCCTTTGATGGAACATTAAAAGGTCGGAGGAGACTCATCCATTCCTTATCTTGTCTTATTCATACCACCCTGGGTTTAAATGAGTTAGCCTTATCAGAAATTACAGAGGTCAGGCATTTTGGAATAGCTTGACCTTCTCTGATCTTATTCATGCTTTAGAGTCCTTACAAAGGGCTCTGGTACATTGAAGTGGCTAGGTCAGCTTTTCTTACATTGTACCGAATAGTTGACCAGTTTTCCCATCATGCCATTACTAATTCGTACAACATCACAGTATCTTCGCCAATACTTTTGCGTCCATGTTCAAAAGTGATATGAGCCTATACGACCCACACCCCGTTGGATCCTTATCTTTTTTAAACAACAGGGAAATCGATGCCTGCCCCAAAGTTTGTGGTAACACCCCCTTCCCTATCGCCTCCTCAAACATCCCCACCATCAGGGGTGCCAGCTTATCCTTGAATTTTTTATAATATTCCACCGGAAACCCATCCGGCCCTGCCACCTTCCCCGACTTCACCCTCCCAATCGCATCGGTTATCTCCTGCTCCATTATCGCTCCAGCCTTGTCCCCCTCCCCTAACCTCGGGTACTCCAGCCCTTCTATAAATTCCTGCATCTCCCGGTCTGCCCCAGGTGGCTCTGACCTATATAACCTCTCATAGAATTCCTCAAAGACCTTGTTAATCAGATCCGGAGCCACCACCAACTTCCCTGCCCTGTCCCGCACCTGAACAATTTCCCTTGCTGCCGCCTCCCTCCGAAGCTGATCCATTAACATACCTTCTCTCCATGATCGTAAACTGCACCCCTTGCTCGCCTCAGTTGGCTTCCTGGTAGATAAGTCGGTCAAAGCTCGCCTATAGTTCCTTCCTCTTTTCCAACTTCGCTGGATCCCCATCTTCTGCATTACTCCTATCTACCTCCAGCATCTCATCTATTACTCTGCCGCTCCAACCTCTCCTCTTTGTCCACCCTGGCCTTAAACGAGATCACCTCACCACCGCCTTTAGAGCCTCCCAGACTGCATTGGACGCCTCAGCCGCACAGTTGAAACCTACATATTCCTCAATTACTTTTTCAATTTTGTCACAGTACTATTTTAAAGAATATATTAAAGGCCCATAACCTTCTCTTTAAAAATGTGAGACATTCACACTTTCTTTTTTACTACTACAGTATGGATTTGTGCACAAATCAAAGAATGCACCAAAATCAATTGACAATGCAAGTAAAACATGGGGTGGGACAATCTATAAATGTAAATTAATTTTCATTTAAGTGCATTCTTAAATAAGGGGAATTATCTAATTGAATAAACTCTTCAGCTTATGCGCACTTTTAAAATTAGTATGTTACATGTTATTTCCCAACCAAAAGGAATCATAAATACTTACGAGTTCAGTTTCAACTTTTTTTCATTTCATTTCTGTAGCTCAAAATATAAATAAAATAGGAGAGTTGAAAATACTCAATGCAGCCAACCCTCAACAGCAACCTTTGCCCTAACAAACTTAATTCCTGGGAGAATTTGGGATGTTGATCCTTCAATGAGCTCAGACTCCATACACGTTCAAACTGTAAACTTTCTAAATAATTACATAAAATGAAAGTGAAGGCAAATCAGAATACATCAAATCGAACCAAAAAATAAATAAAGACATCGGTTTATCATAAAAAGTAAATGTATTTGAAGTAAAATTAAGTATTGATACCTGGGAACCAACTAATAAATCTTTCAAGTTTTATCCTTGAATTAATTTAATTTTTTAGCCTTTCCATTTTCGGGGTGCGACAAATTGCTTCTCTATTATAAATTCTGAGTTCACATTATATACTGTCCCACTTGAGTGCAGTACCTTGATCTGTTTCCAGGTTGATGAGGGCTATAATGCACAAATTTGTTTCCAAGTTGCTCGTTGTTGAGTTATATCTGTCAAAATTTGTTGAGTTATATCTGTCAAAATTTATAGAAGATTCTTTGGCGATCAAGTCATCAGCATGAAAGGTTTACGTGAAGAGTATAAGGAAGGAGCAAAAAGTAACGGTTATGGTACTGGATTAGCAGCCAGGGATCATGGTTCTAAACTCACTTAGGCAAATTGTGATATTCAATTTCTATTATAGTAAAGGCTAAAATGTACTCTAGTTGAGAATGTCAACGGCTGGAGAGTAGTATCACCACTGACAAAGTCAAGTCCTAAAAACACCAGCCAGACCGAGATTCCCTGGCACAGGTGACTAAACAACTTGACCGACAGCCTTAAAAACTTACTACAGACAAGTATATCTGACCAATAAAGCATTGGTAGGAAGGAACACCCAAATCCTGTAAAGACAAAGGCCAAGGGAGTATGACTTTCTTGAGCCACTGGAAGCACCATGGTTTGTATCTGACAGCACCAACAGCTGTTGCAGGAGTAGATGGGATGATTTAGGGGGGGGGGGAAGGGGGGGGGGGGGGGAAGGGAAGAAATGTGAATTGAAGCCCAGGGGACAACATCAGAGGCTTGAGAGATCTGTGGGGTAGGATAGGTGTGTCTGCTCAAGGGAAGTTGGCTAGGCAGGCATGTTGAATCTAACAAAAAGTGTAAAGACATTTATCTTCTGATTCAGCATTTAGAATCATAGAATTTACGGTGCAGAAGGAGGTCTTTCAGCCCATCGAGTCTGCACCAGCCCTTGGAAAGAGCACCCTACCCAGCCCACACCTCCAGCTTTCCCCGTAACCCCACCTCACCTTTTTTGGACACTAGTGTCAATTTAGCTTAGTCAATCCACCTAACCTGCACATCTTTGGACTGTGGGAGGAAATCAGTAGACACGGGGATAACGTGCAGATTCCACACAGACAGTGACCCAAGCCGGGAATCAAACCTGGGACCCTGGAGCTGTGAAGCAACTATGCTAACCACTGTGCTACCGTGCCGCCCTCCAATCTTGCCTCGATCTAGCTGGCATATTTCCTGGAAACCTAGCCAACCGGGGATGAATTTCAAATGATAAATAAAAAATTAGTTTAAGTGCCAACCTGCCTCCTTGGAATGGGTTGGTTGTCTCCAACCCCTCTGCTTCTGTTAAAACTGGAAGTGGGCGGCCATCCATTTTGTGCGGTCAGATTTTGCTTAAATTCTCATCTTCGGAAACCTCTCCAAAGGCAGTACCATTGTGGTAAGTAGAGCAAGTGAAATACAAATTTAGCATCCCAGATTTGACATCTGTGTTGCCATGAGCCATCAGTAGGAATTGTAACACCACCATCAAAATGCTGATTGTCACCATTGATCAAAAGCTTAATATGGCTACAACAGCAGGGCAAAAATGGAACACGATTCATGAGACATCGCGCTCTGGATCTCGCTCTCGCTGGCCGATAGCTAGATATGTATATTTAAATGATCCATTATACTCATTTAAATATGAGTTCGCTCATTCTCCCAGCGCCTGGGATTCACCGGCAGTGGCTGGGAGACCTCGCCAGTGCGCCAATTAATGCAGGTCCGCACAAATGTGGACTAGTTGTAAAGGCAGCTGGCGGAGTGGAAGTTTGCCAGGCTGTTGAAGACCCCCGGTGGCTGGACATTGGCTCCATCAATTCCTCCTTCCTCGGGGTGTCGATGGCCCCGGGCTACTCCTGGAACAGGGGTACGACTGGAGCAAATTCTGGGGGCTTCCCCGCCAACTGGCACTGTCTGGCCTGGGGGACTGCTCTCATCTCGACCAGGGTCTCAATGCTAGCGGTCTGGAAACAGAGAGACTGGGCCACCTCCCTCTGGGACTGGCTCAGGTCAACCAGCGGCCGGACAATGCCAATGACACCCACAGCCATGGCCCATTGTGACTGGGCCAAGCTCTGGAGTGCCGCTGCAATGTCCTGGTGGCCCTCTTACATAGCTGCCTGTGCCAGGCTAGTCCTGTCCGGTGCCTCAGCCACAGAGTGCACCAGACCTTGAACACCCTGACCCATGACCGAGGCCTTTGCCCCCAGGGCTGCCACCGTGGATACCACCCGTGCATTGTTAGCCTGGGTGGTATGCATGATCTCCTCCAACTGCACCTGCAGGTGCTGGATGGCTGCTGACAACCCCTCAGTAGACCCCGGTTCCGTGTCACAATCTCCAGCATTGATGGGACAGCTGTTTCCAGAAGCCTGAGCCCCGTCTGGCCGGTAGCTAGTCCCGAGGGTTGGACCACCCTCCCACCGTCCACCCCCTCAGGGGCTGCTACCTCCACCTGATGTACCTCTGCATGTGTTTGGTGCATGCCATATAGTACCCCAGGAGCCACTTCACTAACATGTCCAACCGGGGTGAGGTCTTCTGGGATGGTGGAGAGGGTGGAAGACAGTTGTGCTGGAAAGTTCATATCTTCCCTGGACTGGTGCTCCGGGGTGTGTCTAGGGGCTCGCGTCGCTGTCCGTCGCTGCCTCATCGCTGGTATTTTCTTGGAGTTGTGACGGGGGCGGAGTACACAAGAAGGGTCCGCCTTGTCGCCAGGTGATCCTGCAAAACACAAGACTTGTGCACGGTTGGATCGGGGTTTGGAGTGGTATGGCGGTGGCAGGTGGTGTTGGGGTAGTGTGTTAGTGGGATGTTGTGTGGGTGGTGTGGGAGTGACAGGATGGTGTGAGGGTTGTGCCATGCATGCCAGAAGGACACCGCAACTCAGCGGGGGCTCACTTACCCGATGGATGCTGACATCCGCCTCAGCAATTGCCCTCTCTCTGGGTTCACCAACCAGGTTCAGTGCCTGCTGCTCGGCGACGGTGAGGGGACGCTTTCTCCTGGGGGGGGCATAGAAAACACAAAGTGTTTGGCCGTCAGACGCTTGTGGCACAGGGGGTGGCAGCTGGTGGCTTTTGTGAACAGGGCACCCGGCCACGGCAGGCGGTATTAATGTTGGCATGTGGTGCAGGGTGGGGTGCTTGCAGGCTGTCAGCAGGTGGGGTTCAGTCGGCCTCTGGGAGGGGGAGGGGGTGGTTACGGGTGTGAGAGATGGGGGGTTGGCTTCAGGGGCACCCTAGCTGCCCTGAGGAAGTTGTGCAGCTTCTTCCGGCACTGCTCGCCTGTCCTGGCGATGGGCCCCATGGCGCTCACAGCGTCTGCCACCTGCACCCAGGCCTGGTGTACGGCGATGGTTGGCAGCCTCCTTCCCACCCCGGGGAACAGGGTGGCCCACCTTTCCTATCCGGCGCCCAGCAGGGCCTCCAGCTCCATATCCACGGACCGGTGTGCCGGTCTCCCTCCTGCCACCGTGTTGGCTGGGTTGAGTGTGTGTGAGGAGCGGAGCGCTAATACACCGGTTGCATCTCGTCAGCCTCTTGAGTGGCAATCCCAATCCTGACAAATCGGACACCATTTGCCACAGGAATTGCTCTAGTTCCACGTGGCGCTGGTGCTCGGCCATTACTGGATCATCGGGAGCAGCGATGATTCCGTGGTTGTAGAAGTCCACCATTCAATCCCGGCGCCAACACTGAAGAATCCTGTCAGTTTCTTTTAGGCTTTTACTTTAATTTGGTTTACAAATGATAAATGTTGTTGGAATGATTTTTCCCTAATCATATTTTGAGAAATATTTTCTGAAGGCTAACAGCCTGCCAAATACTAGTGGTTTGTACATAAACCCTTCTGCTCTCATTGCAGAATTGTCATCAATTAATAGCTATTTTCAACCTCACTGAGCTTTGACGGACTACATTGTATTGCTGATAACATTCATCATTCCTGGGGTTAAAACGACACCAACTGTTCCTTAATCAGAGATCTTGAAAAATAATATTGCACAAATTAACATTTTCCTGATGAAATATACTGAAACTTGCATGAAACAGTCAACTAAAGCTGCAGCCTCCCAGCTAGTTGGCTAATGTGTGTGTTATTCAATGCCGGTATGAGGTAAACTTGATTTGAATTCTAATCTCAAACTGAAGGGTTAGAGGCAAAAATAGAAATTTCCTAATTTAGAGCAGCTGAGGGGGTCCACTTCAGAGAGGTAACTGAACAAAATATAAATTAGATTCAATGTTTAAAAGTCTGCAAATAATAATAATCTTTATTAGTGTCACAAGTAGGCTTACATTAACATTGCAATGAAGTTACTGTGAAAATCCCCTGCATTGACATCAACATAGACAACCAATAAAGAAATTAATAGTTTATTCATCTCATTGCTATTTGAGGGATCAGATTTGCCTGCATAAGTTATTGCACATTAGAGTATTTATTAGTGTAATGTGCACTGAGACTGCACAAGGATACGGAGGTGTGTCAAGTAAGATTGAAAAGGCTCATCCTTACCCTGCAGGTGCTGCTGGAAGAGGTACCTCTCGAAGCTCTCATTGACTTCCACTGAAGTGTTCCTCGAATTTTGGAAGCACCATCTTGTATTTTGTCTTGTCCTCTCCTTCCGCGAATGCCAGGGAGTTGTAGATGTGGATACGTGTTGCCCCGCCGTGTAGAGGACAAGGGCGATCTTCCTGGTGTCCGATGCATTCTCCCTGTCTGTGGCTTCTAGGAAGAGCTGGAAGCACTGTTTAAACAGCATCCAGTTGACGCCAAGATTTCCAGCGATTCGGAGCGGATGCAGCGGGCTGATGTTTTCCATGAAGCAGGATGGCGGATTTCTGAAAGGGTGCAGGTAGGTCTCACAGTCGCTGGCTAGCTTCCACTACTGGTATCATGTCGTGTTGGGTGTTCCGATGCACAAATGATCCAACACGGCTGGAGATGGTACAACTCTGTTTTATTGTCTGAAACAATAACAACTACTAACTGCTGGCTGAGGTTCATGCTTCACCAGCTAACCTGTGGACACAGCCCTATCACTGTCTTGGTGAGGCACTCAGCACATGGTCTATGTCTGAGTGGCACGCTGTGAGCTCCGTGCTCTGAGCTATCTCCTGGTAGAATGAGCGGGAACTGTGGTGTTCCCTGTTTTATAGTGCGTGTGCTCTCACTGGTGATTGGCTGCGATGTTGTGTGTGTGTTGGTTGGTCCAACTACCTGTCCATCAGTGTGTGTGTGATTGCACCATGATATGCTGATGTGGATATCATGACACCTGACTGCAACATTTTTGCAGGAATCGCGCACTATGAGAAGAGGGTGAAGAACTAACTTTACTGCATATAAGTGATCTGATGATCCTTACATCTTTGCTTCCTGAAGTATCATACAATGCTAAATAAAATGTTTTTACAATGCGGTTGTAGCGCAACAATCACTCACTCAAGTCGAGAAGAGATGAAATCAATTGAGGCTTTATTAAGCAAGACTTGTTCCCCAGCAGCTCAGTTACAGAATGCGGCTGCTGGGAGAACTCGAGCTCTTATACTCCGCCTTCAGGGCGGAGCCAGCAGGCGGCAGATCCAACCAGGACCCGGGACCTGTCAGCCAATAGCCTCTCGGCTTCACAGGTACCATACTACCCCTAATACATACCACCACAGCGGTGCCGGTAGAAAGTGAATAGGCTTTCACTCACAGGTGATTTGCTGCACAAACTGCCTCCCATGTGTGTGAAACTTGAATCACTTGTTTATTGTAGATTTACATTTATTGTCACATGCACCGAGGTACAGTGATAGTATTGTTCTGCCTACAGTGCAGGCAGATCACTCCACACATGAAAAAATAGAACATACGATAATAAATACGTAAGAGATACATAATAAAAATACATAAACCTAGATAGTGGGCGAAGCATATGGGGCAGGATTCTCTGTTTCTGAGACTAAGGGCTGTATTCTCCCATCGCCGACGCCAAAATCGCATTCAGCGATCGTCCGGAAAATCCATTGTTACGCTGGAATCAGGGGCGGCGCCGTTTTCGCATGCTCCACCCCATCAAAAATGGTGTACTCAAGGAGTATGCCGCACGCCGTCGGGATGGCCTCAGGACGTGAGGTCTGTCAGATGGGTGTGAGGGGTGGCCTGGTCTGGGCTGGCCAGAGAGGGTGGGCGGGGTTGGAATGGGCAGACGTTGAGGGTGGCCTCGGCTTCCCCCCCCTCCCCCGCCCCCACCCTCAACTGTCCTCACCACCGTCACCCCAGGGATTCAGTGGTAGCGTGTGATGGAATGGCCAGCTCATAAGCAGGCATCACCCAGGTGGACGGTGGAAAGTGCTACCGTGGGCAGGGGCCAGACGATGTCAGATAATGCGGGACACCAGAACACATTGCAGAGCGGGTTGTCGTCATCTCCATCTCCATGCCCGCTGTTACTACCAACCCAGGGCCCACACACCATAGTGCAGCAGGTATGTATCACGGAGGGAGTCGCAGGCGGGGTTGTGGCCAGGGTGTGAGTGAGGGGATGGGGTGCATTGTCCGTGTCCCTGGCCAGTCCCCCCCCCACCCAGTTGATGAACCTGGAGCCAATCAGAGCATCCTATGTGCGTTGGCCCTGCCACACATCCGACCTCCCTTGTCTGCCTGGGCCACAAGTCCTGCCCATCCTTGCCCTCCCCTGCATCCTCCTCATTAGACTAGGCCAGGCGTTCCTCCTCCACCTCCAGCGCATCGCCCCTCTGCTGCATGTTGTGGAGAACGCAGCAGCCCACCACAATGCGGGCGGCTCTCTCAGCGTCATACTGTAGGGCCCCTCCAGAGTTGTCCAAGCACCTGAACCGTATCTTCAGGAGGCCAAGGCACCACTCAATCACGGACCTGGTCGCTGTATGGCTGTCGTTGTAGCGGTTTTCCGCGTCGGTCTCTGGCCTCCAGAATGGTGGCATCAGCCATGACTGCAGTGGATTACCCCTGTCACCCAGGAGCCAAACCCCAGCGGGCAGGGGGGTGGGGTCTCGAACATGTCAGGAATCGTCTAGTGTGTCAGGATGAAGGCGTCGTTCACACTGCCCGGGTATCGGGTGCTGACGTGTATGAGGCGCAGCTGATGGTCACAGATCAGCTGCACGTTCCTCGAGTGGAACTCCTTTCAGCTTGCATAGAGTGTTCTGTCATCTGCAGGTGCCCATAGAGGGACATGCATCCCGTTGATCACCCCTTGGACCTGGGGCATGTCGGCGATGGCGATGGTAACGAACCCGCTGCCCAGGCATCCTGGTTGGCTTGGTCCACATTGAAGTGGATGTATTGAGCCACCTCAGCATATAGGACCTCTGTGATGCTGCGGATGCATCTGGATACCGAGGTCTATGAGATCCCGGATAGGTCCCCACTCGGCGCTTGGAAGGGGCTCGTTGCGTAAAAGTTCAGGGTGACCGTCACCTTGATGGCCACCAGCAGCGGGTGTCATCCCCCATACACCTGCAGTGCCAGGTGTGCAATCATCTGGCAGATATCTCGCACTTGATTTCAATGGCATGCCCGGTCCGGCGGGTACTCGAATGACAGGCGCTGCCAGTAAACGTGAGGCCTCATGCAGCACCTCCTCCTCCTCGTCCTGTTTGGTAGCCGGCTCTCCATCCTGGGTGGCTGCCACCTGTTCCACTGCTGCCCTCTCCACTGCTGCACGCTCTGTTGCTGCAGAATCCTCCTCCTTCTCGAACAGCCCCAGCTCGTACAGCCGCTGGGCATCCCCCAGGGCTGCGGCGACTAGCAGGAAGGTCACCACTGCTGGTTGAATTCCAATATCCATTGTCTGCAGGGGATGAAAGGCTGACATGTTAGCATGGTGCATATCCCTGTGCCCAACCATGTCCAACAGGCTACACAGTGGCCTTGGTTGGCATTGCGGGCTCTGCCCCCCGCATGTATTCCCCACCCCCCCATCCCCACACCCCTGGCCCCATCGATGCCCAGCACCATGGGGACCTCTGGCCCAGACGCCCATTCCTGATGCCAGGGGTACCAGACACGGGCACTGCCCTTGCCAACGGTATTCTCCATGGCCGCCACCTGGTGCCCCCATAGGGGCTACTGTGGCTGTTTCTTTGGATGGGCTGCCAGCGGGTGGAGGTATGGTTGAGGTTGGGATGGGATGGCTGGTGTCACTCTGCAGAACCAGGGGCCAAGGTGGGTGGTCAGTGGGGTGAGCAGCAAGATGGCTGCCTTGCAGGCCGCAGTAATGGCGGTCCATGCCTGGACACCGCCCATGTCCCATAGGGGGTGACCCCAGCACTCAGCCCATTTCTCCCGTCACACCACTCCCCCATACCCCTGCCAGCCTGGCAAGTGATCGGCACGCAGCCCACGGTGGCACCTCTGTGTCCTACCTTGTTGATTAGAGTGCAGGACAGGCATGTCCCTGTGAAAATGAGGGATAGAAATGGCAAGATTAGGGAACCATGGATGACGGGTGGAATTGTGAGACTAGCTAAAATGAAAAAGGAAGATCTAGGCGACTTAAATCTGATGAAGCTTTGTAGGAATATCGGGAAAGTAGGACAAATCTCAAACGCGCAATAAAGAGGGCTAATAGGGGTCATGAAATATCTTTGGCTAACAGGGTTAAGGAAAATCCCAAAGCCTTTTATTCGTATATAAGGAGCAAGAGGGTAACTAGAGAAAGGATTGGCCCACTCAAAGACAAAAGAGGGAATTTATGCGTGGAGTCAGAGGAAATGGGTGAGATTCTTAATGAGTACTTTGCATCGGTATTCACCAAGGAGAGGGACATGACGGATGTTGAGGCTAAGGATGGATGTTTAAATACTCTAGGTCAAGTCGGCATAAGGAAGGGGGAAGTTTTGGGTATTCTAAAAGGCATTAAGGTGGACAAGTCCCCAGGTCCAGATGGGATCTATCCCAGGTTACTGAGGGAAGCGAGGGAAGAAATAGCTAGGGTCTTAACAGATATCTTTGCAGCATCCTTGAGCACGGGTGAGGTCCCGGAGGACTGGATATTTGCTAATGTTGTCCCTTTGTTTAAGAAGGGTAGCAGGGATAATCCAGGGAATTATAGACCTGTGAGCTTGACGTCAGTGGTAGGCAAACTGTTGGAGAAGATACTGAGGGATAGAATCTATTCACATTTGGAAGAAAATAGACTTATCAGTGATAGGCAGCATGGCTTTGTGCAGGGAAGGTCATGTCTTACAAACCTAATAGAATTCTTTGAGGAAGTGACAACGTTAATTGTTGAGGGAAGGGCTGTAACGTCATATACATGGACTTCAGTAAGGCGTTTGATCACTTTTTCCATCAACCTGCCATGGGAAACTTTAAGTCGAATGGGGTTCAGGGTGTACTAGCTAGATGGATAAAGAACTGGCTGGGCAACAGGAGACAGAGAGTAGTGGTGGAAGGGAGTGTCTCAAAATGGAGAAAGGTGACTAGTGGCGTTCCACAGGGATCCGTGCTCGGACCACCATTGTTTGTGATATACATAAATGATCTGGACGAAGGTATAGGTGGTCTGATTAGCAAGTTTGCAGATGATACTAAGATTGGTGGAGTTGCAGATAGCGAGGAGGACTGTCAGAGAATACAGCAAAATATAAATAGAGTGCAGAGTTGGGCAGAGAAATGGCAGATGGAGTTCAATCCAGGCAAATGTGACGTGATGCATTTTGGAAGATCCAATTCAAGAGCGGACTATACGGTCAATGGAAGAGTCCTGGGGAAAATTGATGTACAGAGAGATCTGGGAGTTCAGGTCCATTGTACCCTGAAGGTGGCAACGCAGGTCGATAGAGTGGTCAAGAAGGCATAGAGCATGCTTGCCTTCATCGGACAGGGTATTGAGTACAAGAGTCGGCAGGTCATGTTACAGTTGTATAGGACTTTGGTTAGGCCACATTTGGAATACTGGGTGCAGTTCTGGTCGGCACATTACCAGAAGGATGTGGTTGCTTTAGAGAGGGTGCAGAGGAGGTTCACCAGGATGTTGCCTGGTATGGAGGGTGCTAGCTAAGAAGAAAGGTTGAGTAGATTAGGATTGTTTTCGTTGGAAAGACGGAGGTTGAGGGGGGACCTGACTGAGGTCTACAAAATTATGAGTGGTATGGACAGGGGGGATAGCAACAAGCTTTTTCCAAGAGTGGGGGTGTCAATTACAAGGGGTCACGATTTAAAGGTGAGCGGGGGAAAGTTTAAGGAAGATGTGCGTGGAAAGTTTTTTACGCAGAGGGTGGTAGGTGCCTGGAATGCTTTGCCAGCGGAGGTAGTAGAGACGGGCACAATAGCATCATTTAAGATGCATCTAGACAGATATATGAACGGGCGGGGGACAGATGGAAGTAGATCCTTGGAAAATAGGTGACAGGTTTAGATAAAGGATCTGGATCGGCGCAGGCTGGGAGGGCCGAAGGGCCTGTTCCTGTGCTGTAATTTTCTTTGTTCTTTGTTCTTTGTTCTACCTCCTCTCTCTCTCTCCCATCAGCCACAAAGTCGATTTCATGATTTTTAAAAGCACAAGCGAACCGCGCCATCGGGAACTCGGCCCATTGGAGGAGAAGAATCGCAGAGGCCATGGAGAATACCGGCTCAAGCCTGCTAATGACATGCAAACTGTAGTAAGTGTCCGTACATTGCAGAACACATTGACGCTGCTGTTGAGGTGACGGAGATTTGTAGATTTGGTGTCAAATCAGCACCCACCGTGATTATAGCATCGGCACCGATTCTCTGCCCAATCACGTTTCGTGATTTTGGCGTCAGCGAATGGAGAATTATGCCCACAGTATATAGTGTTCCAACTGTAGAGAAAATGCGTAGAAAGATCAGTTCAGTCCATAAGATCAGGTCAGACCCCAAGAGGGTCATTCAGAAGTTTGGTAACAGTGGGAAAAAGATCCAAGTTGATACAAATATGTCAAAAAAGTAAGGAATCAACTCTTTTACTCGAATGTTGTGCTTTGCAGCCAGTGTGCAGAAGGACCATTTGGAATGATCCCATGGGAGGAGTGTAATGGCAATTCTCTGGAAATGATTACATGCACAGATTGCACATTTATTTTATTTCAATTTTATTCACTGCGATTCCTGGTTATCTACCTATTTCTATTGTCTACTAGGAGTTATCTTCTTTTCTGGCGAATGGAGGCAGATTTGCTCTATTACTGACTTAACAGCCGACCTATTTTCTTTCAATTCAGAAACAACTGTATTTCCACCTAATTCTCCACCCAGTTCCCGCCAGTGTATTTTAATGGGGGGTATGAGTTCATGGGTTTTCCTATTTCAAACAATGCCAGTGTTCATAACTATTGTATGTATTGTATGGATTATGCAGCTGATTTATTATGGTCCTGTTTGCCCTGAACACATGAACTGTCATGGAACAAAGTGCACTGTCAGCCTGCAACGAGGAGGATACATCACGGATGATATGGGCCGGGATTCTCCAATCCTGCGGCCAAGTTCTGAAAAGTGGCGCGAGCCACTCCGGTGTCAGCGGGCCTCAACAAGCAGCTCTCCACCACTTCCTAGGGGGCTAGTACGGCGCCGGAGTGGTGTCCGCAGCTCCAGCGCACGAAAGCCGGCATGCCAAGGCCGCCTCGAGTCCAAGCATGCGCGCCACGGCCGGCGCAAGTTCGCGCATGCGCGTCACGGCCAGCGCAAGTTTGCGCATGCGCGTCACGGCCGGCGCAAGTTCGTGCATGCGCGTCACGGTCGGCGCAAGTTCGCGCATGCGCGTCACGGCCGGCGCAAGTTCGCGCATGCGCGTGGGTTCTTGTCTCCGCGCCAGCCTCCTGGCAATATGGCGGAGCCCTACAGGGGCCCGGCGCGGAGGAACATAGACCTCCACGGAACTAGCCCGCCCGCCGATCGGTAGGCCCCGGTTCCAAGCCAGGCCACCATGGAGACACCCCCTGGGGACCATCCGAGGACCCTCCGGGTGGGACCATACGTAGCCCACGCTGGCGGGACTCGGCGGGCACATGGCCCGTCGAGGCCCGGAGAATTGCCGGGGGGGGGGCGCTTTCAACGGCCCCCTACTGTCGGGGCGGCGATCCCACGGTTGCCTGAAAATCGGCGCCGGAGAATCGGTGGGACGGCGTCGGGGTGGCGTGGCGCGATTCTCGCACCTCCCCGGCGCGGGGTTGGAGAATCCTGGCCCCGATCTTTAGGTATAATAAGTTTTTCTATTCAGCTTAGCATTCGGAGATGTGGGCAAATATTAACATCAAAGAGGGTCATTTCACAGAATTGTTACGGCGCAAGAGGCCATTTGCCCATCGCGGCTGCACCGGGTCTCCAAACGGGCAGCATGACTTTGTGCCATTCCCCGGCTTTTTCTCTGCACCATGTACATTGTTTCTATTCACTTGAGTGCTTCAATTAAACCTACTTCGACCACACTTCCAGACAGTGCAGTGGAGGGCCACCCGTGTGTAAAGGTTTTTTCTCACATAACATTTGCACATCATTTTAACTCTCAATCTCTCATTCTTGATTATTTCATGAGTTAGAACAGTGGCTCCCTATCTACTCTGTCCAACCCCTCATGGTTTTGATCATCTCTATCAAATCGTCTCTTAGCCTTATTCCCTCTAAGGTGAACAGTCCCAATCTCTCCAATTTACCCTCAGAACTGAAGTGTCAGTTTCTCATCCCTGGAACCATTCTTGTAAACTTCTTCTGCGCTCTTTCTCTCCAATGCATTCACATCCTTCCTATAGTGTGGCACCCAGAACTGTACACAATATTATAGCCGAGGTCTAACTAGGTACACTATTAGCATAACTAATAAGAATAATCTTTATTGTCACAACTAGGCTTACAGTAACACTGCAATAAAGTTACTGTGAAAAGCCCCTAGTCATCACATTCTGACGCCTGTTCGGGTACACGGAGGGAGAATTCAGAATGTCCAAATTACCCAACAGCACAGCTCTTGCATATTATGCCTCTATTAATAAAGCCCAGAACACCCTTATGCTTTATTAACTGCAATCTCCATCTGTCCTGCCACCTTCAATGATCTATGCACATATACACCCAGGTCCCTCTGCTCCTGCACCCTTTTAAGAATTTTACCCCTTATTTTATATTGTCTCTCCATATTCTTCCTACCAAAATGCATAATCTCACAGTTCTCTGCATTGAACGTCATCTGCCACCTATCTGCCCGCTCCACCGACTTGTCAATGTCCTTCTGATGTTCTACAATGTCCTCTTCACAGTTTACAATTTTTCCAAGTTTTGTGTCATCCACAAACTTTGAAATTGTCCCCTGCACACCAAAATCTATATCATAAATATATATCAGGAAAAGCAAGGGTCTCAATGCTGACCCCTGAGGCTCACTACTCCAAACCTTCCTCCAGCCCCCAAAATATCCATTGAATATTACTCTCAGCTTCCTCTTATTTGGCTACTTTTGTATCCGCATTACTACTATCTCCTTATTCCATGAACTATAATCCTTCTCACAAGTCTGTTGTGTAGCACGGTGTCAAATGCCTTCTGAAAGTCTGTGTATACCACATCAACAGCATTACTTTTATCAATCCTTTTTGTTACTTCCTCAAAAAACTTCAGGACGTTAGTTAAAGATGATTTATCCTTTATAAATCGATGGCTGGTTTTTCCTAATCAACTCATATTTTTCTATGTGTCTGCAAATTTTATCCGGAATAATTGTCTCTAGAAGCTTGCCCACCACTGATGGTAAACCAACCGGCCTTAATAGATTCCCTTCACCTTTTACTGCCCTTGGCTGAACACTGCTCTTTTGAAGCTGAAATCTTCCTTACCAACTTTCATAACAAAAAAAGAGTGTAGCAAACACATTCTGGTTATTAACAACTGATCAGATAGAATTCCCTTACACATGTGATTAGCATATTCCAAACAAACCTATGCATTCACAAAGCATCAGGTAATAATATGGCGGCAACTGTTTTTATGGGAAATACTGTGGAAAATTGGATCACAGCGCTGTCCCTTCAAACTATGTAGGCGTGAACTCTAACGGAAAAATTGTCTTTGAACCATTATCTGTAAATGTTAATATAAATGTCAAAAAGTTTATTAGTTTAAGTGTTACGATACCCTGGACTAGTGCATGATCAATTCCAGCCCTACGTGCCCCGGAGACACAACACAAGTGAATCAACTACTAATTCTTAGAAAAATACCCATTTGGCCCTTGGCTGTGCAATAATCACAGTCACCAGGTTTGTAAACATAAACACGATTGCCGTTTATTTATAACAAGAAATTCATGAAATATATAGTAAATACAACTGGTTAACGACAATCTAATCCTAACTACCCAATTTTTAAAAAATGTAAACATTTTTTTAAAAAAAATTTAGCGTACCCAATTATTATTTTTTTCCAATTAAGGGACAATTTAGCGTGGCCAATCCACCTAACCAGCACATCTTTTGGGTTGTGGGGGTGAAACCCACGCAAACACGGGGAGAATGTGCAAACTCCACACGGACAGTGACCCAGGGCCGGGATTCGAACCCAGGTCCTCAGCGCCGTAGGCAGCAATGCTAACCCACTGTGCCATTGTGCTGCCCTCTAACTACCCAATTTAACTTCTCTCTATCCACACACACAAGACAGAAAACACAGAGGGGAGAAGAGGTGAAAAATAATAAGGATGAAAGTCAAAAGTTGAGTTTTTGCTTCCAATGGTGGTTCTTTTAGCACACTTTCTTCACAGCAAGCTTGCAGATTAGAGTCTTTTGTTTGCAGCCTGTAATCTTCTTCTTTATAGATTCATTAAGTCAGGGTCCTTGTAGTTTAGAAAATGCATGCAGCAGGCTTTCTGGAGAGACACCTTATTTCTCATCAAGCTGGGCCTTCAGCTCGAGGTTCGCATTCAGGCCTCTATCCTTCTGGAGGGACAGCACGGTGACGCAGTGGTTAGCACTGCCGCCTCACGGCGCTGGGTTCGATCCCTGCCCATTGTCTGTGCGGAGTTTGCACATTCTTCCCGTGTTTACGTGGGCTTCACTCCCACAACCCAAAGATGTGCAGGGTAGGTAGATTGGCCATGCTAAATTGCCCCTTAATTGGAAAAATGAATTGGGTACTCTAAATTTATTTTAAAAATTTAAAAACCTTTCTGGAGAGGCACTTTATTTCACATTAAACTTTGCTTTCAGCTAGGGCGGCACGTTGGCCCAGTGGTTAGCACTGCCGCCTCACGGCGCTGGATTCGATCCCTGCCCATTGTCTGTGTGGAGTTTGCACATTCTTCCCGTGTCTGCGTGGGTTTCACCCCCACAACCCAAAGAATGGCAACCGGTGACGCGTGGTGTCCCGCAGGGTTCAGTGTTGGGGCCACAGCTGTTCTCTTTATATATTAACGATCTAGATGACGGGACTGGGGGCATTCTGGCTAAGTTTGCCGATGATACAAAGATAGGTGGAGACGCAGGTAGTATGGAGGAGGTGGGGAGGCTGCAGAAAGATTTAGACAGTTTAGGAGAGTGGTCCAAGAAATGGCTGATGAAATTCAACGTGGGCAAGTGCGAGGTCTTGCACTTTGGAAAAAATAGAGGCATGGACTATTTTCTAAACGGTGACAAAATTCATAATGTTGAAGTGCAAAGGGACTTGGGAGTCCTAGTCCAGGATTCTCTAAAGGTAAACATGCAGGTTGAGTCTGTAATTAAGAAAGCAAATGCAATGTTGACATTCATCTCAAGAGGCTTGGAATATAAAAGCAGGGATGTACTTCTGAAGCTTTATAAAGCATTAGTTAGGCACCATTTAGAATACTGTGAGCAATTTTGGGCCCCACACCTCAGGAAGGACATACTGGCACTGGAGCGGGTCCAGCGGAGATTCACACGGATGATCCCAGGAATGGTAGGCCTAACATACGATGAACGTCTGAGGATCCTGGGATTATATTCATTGGAGTTTAGGAGGTTGAGGGGAGATCTAATATAAAGTTACAAGATAATGAATGGCTTAGATAGGGTGGATGTAGGGAAGTTGTTTCCATTAGCAGGGGAGACTAGGACCCGGGGGCACAGCCTTAGAATAAAAGGGAGTCACTTTAGAACAGAGATGAGGAGAAATTTCTTCAGCTAGAGAGTGGTGGGTCTGTGGAATTCATTGCCACAGAGGGCGGTGGAGGCCGGGACGTTGAGTGTCTTTAAGACAGAAGTTGATAAATTCTTGATTTCTCGAGGAATTAAGGGCTATGGAGAGAGAGCGGGTAAATGGAGTTGAAATCAGCCATGATTGAATGGTGGAGTGGACTCGATGGGCCGAATGGCCTTACTTCCGCTCCTATGTCTATGGTCTTATGGTCTTATGTGCAAGTTAGGTGGATTAGCCACGCTAAATTGCCCCTTAATTGGAAAAAAATAATTGGATACTCTAAATTTTTGTTAAAAACTTTTCTTTTAGCTTGTGGTTGGTCGTCAAGCCTCGAGAACAGCACCCATGGATGTGCAGGAGAGAGAATCAGTCCTCACAGTAGCCTTCTGGAGAGAATTAACTGGATATTTTTGGAGAGAGTTAGTTGGATCTCTCCACCGGGTAACCAGAATCAAAAGTGAAACCAATCTAAAGCCTTGGGGCTCTGAAAAGGTTATCAGTGGGATCAGACCCAATCTCCACCGTTAAGGGGCAGAGAACAGCCAATCAATCAAACCATGTCCTCACTGATGCCGACTGTATCTTTTTATTAAAACAGTAAAATATATATACAAGGCCAAACGGTGCAAACACTAATTTTGTGTTGGAGAAACAGGGTACCCTCCCCTCAGTACCAACGTACGGGGAGGGGGTGTAGGATACTCTGATTATTGAAACAGTTCACAACACAGTTGTACTAATAAACAAACGGTACATGCACTAAACTTTGCGCTGGAGAGACCAGATACCCTCGCCTCGGATACCAACAGAAGGGAAAGGAAGCGGGTGTGGTGGGGAGAGAAGGGAAAGGAGGTTGGTGGGGATGGCCCAATAGGGCACTGCCTGAACTATCTACGGAGGCAGAAAAACAAAAGAACCTTCAATTATGATGTGTCTGATTATGGGAGTACCCCAGAGGGGCTGAGGGGCATCACAGTGTCAGGCACGAGTGAGCCCTGCACCCCACTGCAGTGAGTCTCATGTGCACCGTCCACTCCCGACACTGGGCGGCTGACAGCCTTCAGACAGTCGCCCTTCGGGCCCGAATCCTCCACCACACTGAGTGCGGCGGGCGACACGGGCCCACCAACCAAACCAGGGCCTGCCTTGCTCCCCGCCCCCAGGATCATTGACCAGTTTAAACAAGCACAGCCTTCCAAATTATTCTGTTTGAATTAAAGGTACAGGCTTTTTACAGGCTGCTTGCCTTAAAGTGAAATGTCCACCAATCAGCCATTGATAAAAGTGCAACACCAAAATATAGAAATGGGAAATAAATAGGGAATAAACAGGAAGGACCCTTACGGAAGTAACTCACCAGATACTTGAAAAGAATTAAGGAAGTATTAAAAATGTCAGCCAATTCGCCATCTTGATTAACAATCACATTCTTTAGGGTGGCATGTGGCGCAGTGGTTAGCACTGGGACTGCGGCGCTGAGGACCCAGCTTCGAATCCCTGCACTGGGTCACTGTCCGTGTGGAGTTTGCACATTCTCCCCGTGTCTGCGTGGGTTTCACCCCCACAACCCAAAGATGTGCAGGTTAGGTGGATTGGCCACGCTAAATTGCCCTTTAATTGGAAAAAAAAATAAAAATTGAGTACTCTAAATTTTAAAAAAAACATTCTTTCGATGCTGACCCACAAGTTCCAACATTGCTGGTTCTGTTTCAGATTTCGAGCATTAATTTTGTTTTGTAAATCAAACACTTAGGACAGGTGCAGGTATAACATTTTGATTTGGTATATTTTGATTACTTTGGTAATTTTATCCTTATACAGTTTAATTGCGATTGGAGGCAACAAAACAGCTGCTCTTGGGAACTACATCTGAGCAAAAGCACAACTTGTTGCTCGCTGCCTGATCAGGGGCTTTAAGTTATGTTTGATATCAAACCAATTTGCCGTTCCGGAGACTCTCAACATTTTGGTTAGTGATAATTGTGAAAGGACCCTGGAGGGCAATTTTAATTTCACTTGCTGAAGTTCTTGACTTGGCCACATGATGTTGCTGTTTCATTTTAGTGTGCACACAAGCATGAAACACATGATGCTTGTGATGCAAAGCTTTGCCTCATCTGCTGTCCTTTACATGTAAAATTACCAACACATCAGTTACAAGGACTTTGCAAAGAAGAAATCGGTAAGGGTTCTTGCTGCAGTTTCTTATTTTAAAGTTTTCACTACAAAAGTTCAAACATGTCTACTGATACCTTGGAACTAACCCATCTTTCAAGTTGCCTACTTGCTGTCTTGATGCACTCTGTGATATTCTGTGGATCAAATTAATCAGAAGTAAATGGTAAATCACATTGACTAAGGTGAAATAGAATCTGTAGAATCCCTACAGTGCAGAAGGAGGCCATTCGGCCCATCAGGTCTGCACCGACCTTCCGAAACAGCTCCCTATCTAGGCCCGCTCCTGCACCCTATCCCTGTAACCTCGTAACCCCACCTAACCTTGCACATCTTTGAACTGTGGGAGGAAGCCAGGGTACCCAGAGGAAACCCACGCAGACACGGGGACAATGTGCAAACTCCACACAGAAAGTCACCCAAGGCCAGAATCAAACTCAGGTCCCTGGCTCTGTGATGGAGAAATGCTAACCACTGTGCCACCGTGCCGCTTATTTTATGAGGCAAATGCAAACAGCAGTTATAGCTACCGCAGGTACCAAAACATCTCCATCTTGAGCCTCCTTACCCACACAATATATTACTAAGTGCATCGCTGAATATGTTCTTCCATAATTCAAGAACTAACATTCATAATTTGTTATCTATCTTCATTATAGTTTGTTCACTTGTCCTCTGTGCAATTATCAATCAGTATATTGACCAGGCAATAATTATATTTAGTTCAAGGAATGCATATGAATCACTCATTCTTACGTCATTGTGGGAACACACTTGCTTGCGTTGTTCATGAGTTATAATGATGGTTTTTTTTCTTGTCACCGACCAAGCAATTTAAATCCTTAGCACATATAGTTAGTGGGTTTAATAAATAAATCACTGATTAATCACAACACCTACTTCTCAGTCATGGCACTAACAGTACCACAAAAGAGACCAAAGATAGTGCTAACCTTTATGCCATAGTGCTAACCTTTATGCCAAAGTGCAATACTGATATATTCAAAGTGTTCTCTTGTCACACAGAGGAATGCGGACCTGTAATTGTTACACAATAAGTTGTGATAATGTGCAATTATTAAGTTAATTGTTCATCCAATAAAACTGGATGTGCATCAGCTAGCTACACCTGTTTAGACACACAGCTAATATGTATGTGAAAGGAAATCTATTGAAAGAAGGTTCGACAATTGTTATAACGAATCAGCTTTTTGAGTTCTTGATTTGAAAAAAACTCTATCCTACCCACAGTTGAATTATATTATGTTGTACAAATAGCAATATAATACGCTATTCATTTCTAAATGCAGACTCAATAGATTTAAAGGCGGTCTATTAAATGAATATAAAAGCAAATTACTGCGAATGCTGGAATCTGAAAAAAAAAAGAAAATATTGGACAATCTCAGCGGGTCTGACAGCATCTGTAGAGAGAAAAGCGAGCTAACTTTTTGAGTCTGGACGAATCTTTGTCGAAGTTGGACAACCTGGACCTGGACAACATTCAGGCCTGGGCTGATCAGTGGCAAGTAATATTTTGCACCACACAGTGGCAGGCAATGATCATCTCCAACTAGAGAGAATCCAAGCAACTCCCTTTGATGGTCAATGGCATTACCATCTCTGAATCCCCATTATAAGCATTCTGGGTCTTGCCATTGACCCGAAAATGAACTGGATCAGCCATATAAATACCATGGCTACAAGAGCAGGTCAAAGTGTGGCAATTCTGAGGCAGACAACTCACCTGATTCCCCAAAGAATTTCCACAATCTACAAGGCATAAGTCAGAAGTGGAATGAAATAGGCTCCACTTGCCTGGATGAGTGCAGCACCAACAACACTCAAAAAGCAGCCCATTGGATTGGCACCCCATCCACCACCTGCAACATTTACTCCCTCCACTACTGACGCACAGTGGCAGCAATGTTGCATTTCCACACGATGCATTGCAGAAACTCACCAAAGTTCCTTCGACGTCACCTTCTAAATCTGCTTCTTCTACCACCTAAAAGGACAGGGGCAGCAGGCTCAAGGAACACCACAATCTGCAGGTTCCCTTCCAAGCCACACACCATTCTGACTTGGAACCATAATCACTGTTCCTTCACTGCCACTGGGTGAAAATCATGGAATCCCTTCCACTGTGGCTGTACCTACAAGGTCTGCAATGGTTCAAGAAAATGTTAATCACCACCTTCTCAAGAATAATTGGGGACGGGCACTAAATGTTAGCCTAGCCAGTGACACCCTCATCCTGCGAAGGAATACATTTAAAATAGGGCAGGAAACCTACAGGGATGCTGAACATTCTAACGTTACAGCTTTAATATACTTGGTTGTTTTATTCTATATCTAAATAAAATGTATCAATATCTCAATTTGAATATATGGTTCAAAATCTGCTGGGTTCAAATTGTACAATTTTTCTCAGCTACGTGTCTTTTGATTAAATATTTCCTTGGAGTAGTTGTGTACACATGTATAGTCTGTGACTTATACCATTGCTATTTTAAATGATGGCATTTTAAAATTCCTAGCAATCTTAAGAAACATGGGGTGCAATCCAACAAAAAAAAAGTCCGTTCTGGGTGGGATTAGTGGTACTGTTTTTTTGTGTGCCCCCGGTGGGGCATCCGGCTGGGGTCTCCACAGCGAGGTTGAGGGATGCTGGGTGGCCGTTAGATCCAGCACGAGCGCGGCTAAGTGGGTTCTTAAACTCACTTAAATCACAACGTTTCTCGTGAGACGTAACGACCGCTGGGAATCTTGGGGGAGGCCTCTCCCTGCCACGTCTCACCGCAATTCCTGGTGGATCGAAACCATACTTTAAAAAAAAATTCCTAGCAAGTACTACATCTCCATTCACTTATGCGCTTATAATCTCACATATTGTCAAAGGAAATCATAACCAACTGGTATCTTTCAGTCTTAAAAAAAATATGTATCTGATGTGAGGCTCCTGGCAGCAGGCACAGTGGCCCATCAATTTTCTGTAAGTCTCTAAGCTTTTCTGCTCTTGGTCAACTGATTGATGATGAACGTCATCGTCAAAAGAAACTTTGAGAACACATTTTGTCGAAGATTTCGTGTAAATGTAATTATGGCTTGGTCAGAATTTGATTGCACAACAAAAATAACAACCCAACATGTTTGAATCCTGATTCATACTCTTGTATGGATGTTTATCGTGAATTATTGCATTAGACTAACTAAAATATGTGCCTGGAAAAGATGTGTGTGTGTTGTAGTTGGAATGGCTCCAACATGATTGTAACAAGGAGATAACAATGTTTGAAATTCCACAAGGAGAGGCGTACAGGCACTCATTGTGGGATTAATTCTTGAGAACAATGGATTATTGATAAGCAAGAAGCAAAGGAACCTTGCAGTTGGTTCAGAAGTCAGATAAGGAAGAAAAACATATGTCTGGCCTTTTGATTCTAGTACGTTAAGTAAACAATGGAAAGACATCTTAAACTAGTTTGTTATAAAAGCCCATAGAATTACCATAGTGCAGAAGGAGGCGATTCAGCCCATCGAGCCAGCACCGGCCCTTGGAAAGAGCACCCTATTTAAGCCCCATGCCTCCACCCTATCCCCCTTTATCCCTGGAACCCCACCTAACCTTTTTGCCTAAGGGCAATTTATCATGGCCAATCCACCTAACCTGCACATCTTTGGACTGTGGGAGGAAACCGGAGCACCCGGAGGAAACCCACGCACACACGGGGAGAACGTGCAGACTCCCCACAAACAGTGAGCCAAGCCGGGAATTGAACCTGGGACTCTGGAGCTGCGAAGCAACTGTGCTAACCACTATGCTACCGTGCTGCCCAAAGGAAGATAAGTGAAACTGTTGCCATCGGTTGAGGAAAGCCAAAAGACGAGCATCTCCAGAAGATAGGGAAGAAATCCTGGTCTATGTGGACAAAACTATATGTGAGCATGATCTGTGTACACAATGTAAGGAAAAAACATCTAATTTATATACATTTAATGGAATAAAAGTTGAAAATGAAGTAAGCTGGATGTCTCCTTCTTCTTGGGTTTGAACTAATTGTGAACTGGATATTTATCGCTTTAAGTCTTCCGAATAAATAGCTGGGCTACAACAGGTACCTTGGCTGGGATTCTCCGAGCCCGCGACGGGTTGGAGAAACGCCGGGGGCGCGGCAAATTCCCGCCACGCCGCTCCGTCGCCGGGCCGCCGACTCTCTGGCGACAAGAGAATCAGCGCCAATCACGCCCGGGCGGTCGCTGTGGCGCTGGTCGGGGGCCGCTGAAACAGGCCCCCGCGGCGGTTCGCCGCGGGCGACGAACTCTGAGTTCCGTCCAGTCCCGCCAGCGTGGTTCAAACCTGGTATCACCCGCGGGAGCTCGGACCCGCGGCCGCTGTGGACGCCCTGGTGGGGGGGGCGTGGGGATCTGACTCTGGGGGGGGCCTCCAAGGGGTCCAGGCCCACGGTCTGGGGCTTCCGATCGGCGGGCTGCCGCGATCTGGAGGGGGGCCTACCTCCTTCCGCGTGGGCCCACTGTTACGTCCCTGACATGTAGCTCCGTGCCAGCGCGGAGACTGGAATCACGCGCATGCGCCGGCGCGGAGATGGCAGGCGTGCGCATGCGCGGACCTGCGCCGGCCGTGCAGGGCCACCTTTCAGCGCCGGAGCAGCGCGCAGCACCTCCAGCGCCGTGCTGGCCCCCTAAAAACCAGTGAATTGCTGGGCCAGGAGGCCCTCGGCGTCAACACTTGGCCGGGGATTCAGAGAATCCCGGCCCTTGTATCATATATCATTTGAACAAGTAAATCATCTTTAACGGTTTGGGTCGGGCAGAGATTTAAAAAGAGCGGGAGCTGAGAGTCAGAGCGGAGATTTAAATAGAGCGTGAGCTGAGAGTCAGAACAAATATTTAAAAAGAGCGGGTGCTTGTCATGATATTCAAACACACATCACAACACACACATCATGATAGACAGACCAACAGGCCAATTAGAACACATAACACGACAGGCAATCACAGACAAGTGCAGACACAGTATAAGACAAGAAACACGACACCTCCTGGTCAGTCCATCTGGAGACAGGACAAGGCCTCATTAACAAGACACCAACACTGTCACCACGTGCTGAGTGCCAAGTCAGATGTGTAAATAACTAGTTGGAATAAAACTGCGTTGTGCCAATCGCAACAGTATTGGTTCGTCTGTACCTCAGAGCACCCAACACCACATGGTACCAGTGAGTGAATCAATACTTACCGGCAAATCTGCCATCCTGAGCCATGGACACCCACAACAAACCGCAGCCGTATCAAGTCGCTGGGAACCTGGCCACCAATTGGAAGCTCTTCAAGCAGCGATTTGAACTGTTCATGCGTGCCAACGAAAAACCTCGGACGAAACAAAGATTGCCATGCTCCTCACTACCGCAGGTCAGCACACCATCGATGTATACAACTCCTTGGTGTTCGCGGAAGGCGAGAACAAAGCTAAGTATGACACGGTCCTCCTCAAGCTCGACCAGCACTTCAACGTTGAGGTCAATGAAAGCTTTGAGAGGTATATCTTTCAGCAGCGCCTACAAGGTAAGGATGAGCTCTTTCAGTCCTTCATGACACACCTCCGCATACTCGTGCAGTCCTGCGGTTACGGCACCACCTCAGAGTCCATGATCCGGGACCAGATTGTTTTTGGCGTTGCCTCCAGTGGCCTACGCCAGCAGCTTCTAAAAATTAAAGGCCTGACCTTAGCATCTGCAGTTGAAGCCTGTGTCCTGCATGAAAATGCGACCAGCAGCTATGCCCAATTTCAGGCGACCGAATCGGCACGGAGGGGGTCCCAAGCGATCGAATCGGCAAGCCAGGCCGCCCACGAGGCCGAACGCATCCAGGCAATCGAGTTTCTCCCGGCCCGCGGCCCGGACGAGGGCGGCCGTTTTGCGCGCCTTTTGAGGCCTCCCGCGTTTGTGCGCGGCAAAACCTACAGTAACACTGAGGGACGTGCTGCGCAGGCGCGCCCGACACAAGACCGAACTGCGCATGCGCAGTGGCGTAACGAACGCCATGACGTCATGACGTGCGGCAACTGTGGAGTTGCACATTTAAATGGGCAATGTCCTGCAAAAACCCGACAATGCCTACGCTGTGGCAAGATGGGCCACTACGCTGCCTACTGTCGAGCGGCTCAACCTGTGGATTTGCCACATCTCCGACAACCTCGCAGACACGTGCGGACCATCCAGCCTCCACATCACGACATCCAAACCGACGACACAGATGACCAAGACGCCTTCCGGGTTGAGCATTGATGTGAACCGGGTCAACACCATCAATCCGGCCGATGAATGGAGTGCCACCCTGACGGTCAACCGATCGCCGATCACCTTCCGCCTGGACACTGGCGCCTCCGCCAACCTCATAGCATGGTCAGCCTTCTACGCCATAAAGGTCAGACCAATCCAGCCATCCCGGTGCAAGATGGTCGACTCCAACGGGAAGGTTATCCCGGCCATGGGATCCTGCCAGCTCCAGGTGACACACAAAACACATACTGCCACACTCTCGTTCGAGATAGTTGGCTCATCGAAGGACTCCCTGCTGGGCGCACAGCCATGTAAGGCTCTCCACCTTGTGCAACGAATCATCTCTCTCTCTCATCAGACGGCACGTCTGACTTCCCGGATGCAGAGTTCAACGCACAGCTCCAATCGCTCCTCACCCACAACCAGGAGACATTCGAAGGCATGGGAACACGGCCATACACCTACCGAATTCGCCTCAAACCGGACGCCATCCCGGTCGTTCACGCACCTCGCAGGGTTCCTGCGGCACTTAAAGACCGCCTCAAGCAGCAGCTGCAGGATCTCCAGGACCAAGGGGTCCTATCCAGGGTCACGGAACCCACGCCATGTGTCAGCTCCATGGTGTGTGTCAAGAAGCCCTCTGGCGAGCTCCGCATCTGTATAGACCCCAAAGACCTCAATAATAACATTATGCGGGAACATTATCCCATACCCAAACGGGAGGAGATCACCAGTGAAATGGCCCAAGCGAAGATATTCACGAAACTGGATGCTTCTAAAGGATTTTGACAGATCCAACTGGACCCGTCCAGCTGAAAGCTATGTACCTTCAACACCCCTTTCGGCAGATTCTGCTGCAACCGGATGCCATTTGGCATCATCGCGGCATCCGAGGTCTTCCACAGAATCATGGAGCAGATGATGGAAGGCATCGAAGGGGTGCGCGTATATGTGGACGATGTCACCATCTGGTCCACCACACCGCAGGAGCACATACATCGTCTCCAACGCGCTTTTGCCCGCATACGGGAAAACGGCCTGCGCCTCAACCGAGCCAAGTGCGCCTTTGGCCAGACCGAATTGAAGTTCCTGGGGGACCATATCTCCCGGTCGGGTCCGTCCGGATGCAGACAAGGTGAGCGCATCACAGCCATGCCGCAGCCGGCCGACAAGAAGGCTGTCCTACGCTTCCTTGGCATGGTCAACGTCCTGGGGAAGTTCATTCCCAACCTTGCCTCCCACACGACGACTCTGCGCCACCTCGTCAAAAAATCTACAGAGTTCCAGTGGCAACACACACACCAGCTGGAATGGGAGGAGCTCAAATGCAAACTCACTACGGCACCAGTGTTGGCGTTCTTCGACACGTCTCGTCCCACCAAAATCTCAACTGATGCCAGCCAATCCGGCATTGGAGCAGTGCTCCTGCAGAGGGATGACACGTCGTCATGGGCCCCAGTGGCCTATGCATCGCGGGCCATGACCCCCACAGAGCAGCGCTACGCCCAAATCGAAAAAGAATGCCTGGGCTTGCTAACCGGTTTAGACAAGTTCCACGATTACGTCTATGGTCTTCCACGGTTCACGGTCGAAACTGACCACCGCCCCCTGGTCAGCATAATAAACAAGACCCTGAACGAGATGACCCCTCGCCTCCAGCGCATCCTACTTAAACTCAGGAGGCACGACTTCCAACTGGTCTACACTCCAGGGAAGGACCTCATCGTGGCGGATGCCCTATCCAGAGCAGTGAGCACGCCGCCAGATGCGGAGGGGTTCGTATGTCAGGTCGAGGCACAGGTGGCCTTGACAGCGGCAAATCTGCCAGCTGACGACTCCAGTCTGGCCCGCATACGCGCAGAGACAGCGGCCGACCCCCTTTTACAGCGAGTAATGCGCCACATGACGGGAGGATGGCTCAAAGGGCAGTGCCCGCAGTTCTATAATGTACGAGACGACCTAGCCATCATTGATGGGATCCTTCTGAAGCTGGACCGGATTGTGATTCTACACAGCATGCGCCAGCTGGTTCTCGATCAAATACACGAATGCCACTTGGGGGTCGAGAACTGCAGACGGAGGGCCCGAGAGGCGGTATACTGGCCGGGCATCAGTGACGATATTGCCAACATGGTGATCAACTGTACAACCTGCCAAAGGTTTCAGCCGGCGCAACCTCCTGAGACGCTTCTGCCCCATGAGCTGGTGACGTCCCCCTGGGCGAAGGTGGGTGTCGACCTATTTCACACGCTTGGCATGGACTATGTTATCATAGTGGACTACTTCTCCAATTACCCAGAAGTCATACGCCTGCACGATCTGACGTCGTCTACTGTCATAAGGGCCTGCAAAGACACCTTTGCTCGCCACGGCATTCCGATGACTGTCATGTCGGACAATGGGCCCTGTTTTGCCAGCCATGAATGGTCGTCCTTTGCGGCCTCGTATGGCTTCACACACGTGACGTCCAGCCCTCTGCAGCCCCAGTCCAATGGAAAGGCGGAGGAGGGCGTTCACATTGCCAAGCGGCTCCTCTGCAAGGCTGCTGCTGCCGGATCGGACTTCTACCTCGCCCTGCTGGCCTATCGCTCGGCCCCACTAGCCACGGGTCTCTCGCCAGCACAGCTGCTGATGGGTCGCGCCCTCAGAACCACTGTGCCTTCCATCCTGGCACCAACAATAGACCATGCTCCGGTACTGCATAGGATGCAACTGCAGCGCGATCGCCAGAAGAGATCGTACGACACAAGGGCAACTGATCTTCCCTCCCTGGCCCCTGGAGACAACGTCCGCATTCACCTACCAGACGGTGGCTGGTCAGCACCTGCCGAAGTTCTCCGACGCGTGGCTCCCTGCTCGTTCCTGGTACGCATGCCGGATGGATCCGTGCGTAGGCGCAATCGCCGAGCCCTTCGCCTACTTCCACGCTCGCAACGGAACCATACACAGACGCCGTGTCCTCCACTGGTTCCTGATAGCGACTTTGTGGAGCTGCCATATACCATGCCCCTTCTGTCGCCGCCCGTGGCCAGACTCGCACCTCAGCTGGTGCTTCTCGACCCACCCTTGAGTCGGTCAACCCGAATTCATCGCCCACCTACTAGACTGGACTTATGAGCCTGTTCACACGTCAAATTTTAGCAACTACTGTATTGTAACATGTCACTGTTTTATCGTTCCAGGCCTCGTTTGATCGGTCCAAATTTCAACGTTCTTCTTCTTTTGTTATGGTACAACCTCGTTACCATGTCACACCTGACATCGCCCCTTGTATATAGTTACGCCACATGTACATGCTGTAAATATCACGCACACACACCTTTAGCTGCACTCAGGACACATTTATATTTATAACCACATAGGCACATAATCTTGTAAAAAAAAGGGGGATGTCATGATATTCAAACACACATCACAACACACACACATCATGATAGACAGACCAACAGACCAATTAGCACACATAACACGACAGCCAATCACAGACCAAGAGCAGACGCAGACAAGAAACACGACACCTCCTGGTCAGTCCATCTGGAGACAGGACAAGGCCAGGACCTCATTAACAAGACACTCACACAGTCACCATGTGCTGAGTACCAAGTCAGATGTGTATATAACTAGTTGGAATAAAACTGCGTTGTACCAATCGCAACCGTGTTGGTTCGTCTGTACCTCAGAGCACCCAACACCACAGTGCTGAGAGTCAGAGCAGAGATTTAAAAAGAGCGAGTGCTGAGAGTCAGAGCAGAGATTTAAAAAGAGCGAGTGCTGAAAGTCAGAGCAGAGATTTAAAAAGAGCGGGTGCTGAGAGTCGGAGCAGAGGTTTAAATCGTCCGCGTGCCAGAGCGAAGAATTAAAAAGAGCGGGAGCTGAGAGTCAGAGCAGAGATTTAAAAAGAGCGGGAGCTCTTCCGGTGGCGGCCATGGAGCAAACGGTCGCACATTCAGCAGCTCTCGCCCTCAGTGTTTTTTTTAACGGTATTTAAGCCGGATTTTTCTGGAAATTTTTCAACATAAGTTGATCGAAGGGAGAGGAAAAGAAGGTGACCTTCAATTTATGGAATCGTGTCCAAATAAGAGTCGAGAAAGAAGAAACCAAAAGATGAGTGAAAGCAAGGCTCAGAGGTCATCACGCTCAATGGTAACGAGACAAAGCATGTCCACGCCAGCTCACTGGTCAATGGAGCAATGGGTCGAGTACCTGGATGAGAAGTTTGCCTGGCATCACAAGGAGTGTGCAGAAGACATAACCAAAGTGATAGCTTGATTAAGGAGGTGGTTGACCCGGTGGAGGAGAAAATGACGACCCAGGGACAGGAGATTCAAATGTTGCAGGAACTGGCGACTGAATGAGAGGAGGAGTCCACTGCGATGGCTTTGGTAATTAGCATAATACAGGACAGCCAGAAACGACTGCAAGATAAAGTAGAAGACTTGGAGAACCGGTCTCGCAGGCAAAATATCCGAATCGTCGGGCTGCCAGAGTGAAAGGATGGATCAGATGCGGGTACGGCTGTGGGGAAAATGTTGCAGGAGATGGTCAGGGCTGATGTGTTTGACAAGCCGCTGGAGGTGGACCGGGCACATAGGGTATTCGTACCTAAGCCCCAGGGTTGTGAGCCCCCGAGGGCCATGGTGGTGAGGCTACATTGATTCCTCGACAAGGAGCCTATCATGAAGTGGGCCAGGCAGACGAAGCGGTACATGTCGGAAGAATAAAGTGGGGGGGGAGGAGAGAAAACTGGTTCTGTGTTTTGTTTTGTCTTGTTTAAAATTTCAGTCTTTTAATTCTGTGAGTTAAGTCGCGATGTTCGAGAAGAAAAGTTTTTTTTTCTCTTCTTGTGTAATTCGATTTTGATTTATTGCTTTATGTACTGGATTACAGAGGAAGAAACTTTTAAGTTGTGACGGGGGTTTTTTGTTTCTGTAAGAAAGATGGTTGATTCTTGCATGCATAATTTTGCTTAAGCTGCTTGAAGCTTCTTCTATTGTCTTTGATTCTGTTTGAAGGCGATGGGACTGATAAGAATCGGTTAAAGGGGGGAGGATAGAATCTGGTAATCTGGTTTAAGGACTTTTAAATTCAAACTGGGGTGGACTCAGTTTGGGGAAAGGAATAAAATGGGGGGAGGAGAGAAAAACAGTTCTGTGTTTTGTTTTGCCTGGTTTTAAATTTCATAAGAACATAAGAACTAGGAACAGGAGTAGGCCATCTGGCCCCTCGAGCCTGCTCCGCCATTTAATGAGATCATGGCTGATCTTTGTGGACTCAGCTCCACTCTCCAGCCCGTGCACCATATCCCCGAATCCCTTTATTCTTTAGAAAGGTACCTATCTTTTTCTTAAAAACGTTTAAAGAAGGAGCCTCAACTGCTTCACTGGGCAAGGAATTCCAGAGATTCACAACTCTTTGGGTGAAGAAGTTCCTCCTACACTCCGTCCTAAATCTACTTCCCCTTATTTTGAGGCTATGCCCCCTAGTTCTGCTTTCCCCGACCAGTGGAAACAACCTGCCCTCATCTATCCTATCTATTCCCTTCATAATTTTATATGTTTCAATAAGATCCCCCCGCATCCTTCTAAACTCCAATGAGTACAGTCCCAGTCTACTCAACCTCTCGTCATAATCTAATCCCCTCAACTCTGGGATCAACCTAGTGAATCTCCTCTGCACTCCTTCCAGTGCCAATATGTCCTTTCTCAGGTAAGGAGACCAAAACTGAACACAATACTCCAGATGCGGCCTCACCAACACCCTATACAATTGCAGCATAACCTCCCTAGTCTTGAACTCCATCCCTCTAGCAACGAAAGACAAAACTCGATTAGCCTTCTTAATCACCTGTTGCACCTGCACACCAACTTTTTGCGACTCGTGCACCAGCACACCCAGGTCCCTCTGCACAGCAGCATGTTTTAACATCTTACCGTTTAAATAATAATCCATTCTGCTGTTATTCCTCCCAAAATGGATAGCCTCATACTTGGCAACATTGAATTCCATCTGCCAGACCCTAGCCCATTCATCTAACCTATCCAAATCCTTCTGCAGACTTCCGGTATCCTCTGCACTTTTTGCTTTACCACTCATCTTAGTGTTGTCTGCAAACTTTAACACATTGCACTTGGTCCCCAACTCCAAATCGTCTATGTAAATTGTGAACAACTGCGGGCCCAACACTGATCCTTGAGGGACCCCACTAGTTACAGGTTGCCAACCAGAGAAACACCCATTTATCCCCACTCTCTGCTTTCTGTTAGTTAACCAATCCTCTAGCCATGCTACCACTTTACCCTCAATGCCATGCATCTTTAGTTTATGCAGCAACCTTTTGTGTGGCACCTTGTCAAAAGCTTTCTGGAAATCCAGATATACCACATCCATTGGCTCCCCGTTATCTACTACACTGGTAACGTCCTCAAACAATTCTACCAAATTAGTCAGACACAACCTACCCTTTGTGAACCCATGCTGCGTCTGCCCAATGGGACAATTTCCCTCCAGGTGCCTCGCTATTTCCTCCTTAATGATTGATTCCAGCATTTTCCCTACAACCAAAGTTAAGCTTACCGGCCTATAATTACCCACTTTCTGCCGACCTCCTTCAGTCTTTTAATTCTGTGTGTTAATGAATGAAATGAAAATGAAATGAAAATCGAAATGAAAATCGCTCATTGTCACAAGTAGGCTTCAAATGAAGTTACTGTGACAAGCCCCTAGTCACCACATTCCGGTGCCTGTTCGGGGAGGCTGGTACAGGAATTGAACCGTGCTGCTGGCTTGCCTTGGTCTGCTTTCAAAGCCAGCGATTTAGCCCTGTGCTAAACAATGACAGTTAAGTCGCGATGTTCGGGAAGAAATGGTTTTTTTTTTCTCTTCTTGTGTAATTTGATTTTGATTTATTGTTTTATGTACTGGATTACAGAGGAAGAAACTTTTAAGTTGGGACGGGGGTTTTGTTTGAAGGTGAGAGGACTGATAAGAATTGGTTAAAGGGGGAGGGTTTGACCTCGTTGCCTGCGTGTTGGGGGATGGTTTGTTTGCTTTTTGGGATTGTTGTTACTGTGTTGAGTGCTTAAGTAATGTTTACGTGTGATAGAATCTGGCAGACGGCAGGTGTTTTTGATGCCAGAGGATGGGAGATGCTGAGCTAGCTGGACAGCTAATTCACGGGAGCAAAGTGGGGGGAGAGCTGAGGAAAGACAAAGTGGAGGGGAGGGGGTGCAGGAGGGAGGGTGCTGATGACGGGTAAGGGACAGTTAGGAGACTGGAGATGGAGGGGCGGATCAAGTGAGGAGCGGAACACGGGTTAGGAGCTGGCCTAGGAAAGGTCATGGCTGATCGACAAGAGCCCACCCAACCAGACTGGCTACGTGGAATGTTCGTGGACTGAACGGGCCGGTGAAGAGAGCCCGTGTGTTCGCCCACCTGAGACAGTTAAAAGCGGACGTGGCCATGTTACAGGAGACATACTTGAAGCTGGGAGACCAAATTAGATTAAAGAAGGGATGGGTCAGGCAAGTGTTTCATTCAGGATTGGACTTTAAAACAAGGGGGGTGGCTATCCTGATTAACAAAAGCGTGACATTTGAGGTGGGAAGGATAGAGGCAGACCCAGGAGGCAGATTTATTATGTTTAGCAGGAAGCTAGAGGGAATGGCAGTGGTGCTGGTGAATATATATGCCCCAAACTGGGATGATGTCGCATTTATCAGGAAGGTGCTGGGAAAGATCCCAAACCTTGACTCGCACTGGCTGATCATGGGGGGTGACTTTAATACGGTCCTGGACCTGAGATTGGACCGGTCGAGTGCTAGGTCCGCGAAACTATCAGCAATGGCAAAGGAACTGCGAGGGTTCATGGAGCGCATGGGAGGGGTAGATCGTGGAAATTTGAGAGACCAAGGAGCAGAGAATATTCATTCTACTGCCATGTACATAACCGTACTCCAGGATAGATTTCTTCGTGCTAGATGAAACACTGTTAGCAGGGGTTGAGGACACTGAGTACTCAGCAATTGTGGTTTCAGATCACGCACCACACTGGATAGACCTACGGGCGGATACGGGAATGTCCCAGCGCCCACAGTGGAGACTAGATACAGGGCTGTTAGCGGATGTGGAGATCTGTGAGCGAGTGAGAGAGGCTATTCGGGGGGACGTAAAGATCAATGACACGGGAGAGACTGCAGCTGGGGTGGTCTGGGAGGCACTGAAAGCAGTCATTAGAGGGGAATGTATTTCGATTCGAGCCCCAGGGACAAAACTGAGTGGTTGGAGCTGGACGGGTTGGTAGGAGAAATCTTACAGATGGACAGGAGATACTCGGAGTTTCCAAATGAAGAGCTCCTGAAGGAGCATCAGAGACTTCAAAAGGAGTTTGGGCTCCTTTCCACAGGTAAGGCGGAGGGTCAGCAGTGGAGGGTAAAAGGGGCAATTTTTGAGCATGGGGAGAAAGCCGGCAGGATGCTGGTGCATCAGCTGAGGCAACAGGAGGTGGCGAGAGAAATAGGATAAATAAAGGATATGAGGGGGAAGACGGTGACGGACCCGGGGACAGTGAATGAAGTGTTCCGAGAATTTTATAGCCAGCTATACGAGTCGGAACCCCCGGTTGGGGAGGAGGGCATGAATCAATTCCTGGGGAGGCTAGCGTTCCCGGTAAATGAGGAGCTGGTGGAGGCCCTGGGGGTCCCGATTGGGCTTGGGGGGATGATAGAGGGACTGGGGGCGATGCAATTGGGTAAAGCCCCGGGACCTGACGGATTCCCAGTGAAATTTTATAAGAAGTTCTCTGGGTTACTGGGGCCGGTCCTGGTTAATGTTTTCAACGAGTCCAAGGAGCTGGGAGTACTCCCCCCAACGTTATCACAGGCATCAATCTCTCTCGTCAGGCATCAATCTCTCTCATCCTGAAGCAGACAAGGATCCGGAGAGTTGTGGATCGTACAAGCCAACCTCCCTCTTGAATGTTAGATGCCAAATTATTGGCGAAGATCCTGGCCACTCAAATAGAGGATTCTGTCCCGGAGATAATTGGGGAGGATCAGGCGGGATTTGTAAAGGGCAGGCACCTGACATCCAACATTAGACGGCTTCTTAATGTAATTATGATGCCAGCGGAGTGGCGCGAGGCTGAGGTGGTAGTTGCCATGGATGCGGAGAAGGTTTTCCACCTGGTTGAGTGGAAGTATTTATGGGATATTTTAGGCAGGTTTGGGTTTGGGCAAGGATTTGTCGAGTGGGTCCGGTTATTGTACCAGGACCCGGTGACAAAGGAACTAACCGAGTTCGGTCAGAATACTTTAGTCTATGTCGGGGGACAAGGCAGGGATGCCCACTCTCCCCATTACTGTTTGCCATGGCCATAGAACCCCTAGCAATGGCTCTGAGGGAAGCGAATACCTGGCGGGGTGTAGTGAGGAGGGGGTGGAACACAGCATCTCTCTCTATGTGGACGATTTGCTGCTTTATATCACGGACCCCATGGGGGGATAACCAAAATCATGGAGGTATTAGGAGAATTTGGGTGATTTTCTGGCTATAAGTTAAATATGGGAAAGAACGAGATGTTCGTGATTCAGGCACGGGAACAGGAAAGGAGGCTGAAGGAGCTACCTTTTAAAGTGGTTGGGAAGAGTTTTAGGTATCTGGGGATTCAAGTGGCCAAGGATTGGGGGCAGCTTCACAAGCTAAATTTGGGCAAAGCAGTGGATCAAATGAGAAGGGATTTTTGCAGATGGGACATGCTCCCACTGACACTGGCGGGGAGGGTTCAGATGGTGAAGATGACGGTCCTTCCGAGACTGCTTTTCTTTTTTCAATGTCTCCTGATTTTTGTCCCAAAGGCTTTTTTCAGAAGTATGAATGCGGCGATATCGAGGTTTCTATGGTCGGGTAAAACCCCGAGAGTAAAGAGGACACTCCTGGAACGGAACCGCAGGGAAGGGTGATTAGCTCTCCCGAGCTTTATTAACTATTACTGGACTGCCAACATATCGATGGTCAGGAAGTGGGGAAGGGGTCGGTCTGGGAGCGGATGGAAGCCGCATCCTGCAAAGGTACGAGTCTGGAGGCTTTACTGACGGCGCCCCTGCCGTTCTCGCCGGCTTGGTCCTCTACAAGTCCTGTGGTGGTGGCAGCCCTAAGGGTGTGGGGACAATGGAGGCAGCATATGAGACTGGAGGGGGCGTCACTGTGGTCACCGATCTGTGACTATCACCGGTTTGTCCCGGGGGGGGGGGGGGGGGGGGGGGGCTGGATGGGGGCTTTCAGGTATGGCAGTGGGAAGGGATTGAGAGGTTTGGGGATTTATTCATCCAGGAGGGCTTTCCGAACTTGGAGACATTAGAGGAGGAGTTTGATTTGCCGGGAGGGAACGGGATATCGGTACCTTCAAGTGCAGGACTTTGTACGGAGACAGGTCCCAAGCTTTCCTCACCTCTCCCTGAGGGGATAACAGGATAAAGTGCTGTCAAAAACAGGGGTTGGAGGTGGGAAAGTTTTGGAGATATACAGGGAATTGTTAGAGTGGGAAGGGGCTCCTATCAGAGAGGTGAAGAGGAAGTGGGAAGAGGAGCTAGGAGAGGATCTGGAACCTGAACAGTGGGAAAAAGCCTTGAAAAGGGTAAATGCATCCTCATCCTGTGCTAGACTTAGCTTGATTCAGTTCAAGGTAGTCCACAGGGCCCACTTAACGGTTGCCCGGATGAGTAGGTTCTTTGAGGAGGTGGAGGACAGATGTGGACAGTGTGGGGGTAGCCCGGCCAATCATATTCATATGTTTTCGGCATGTCCGAAACTGAGGGAATTCTGGCAGGGATTTGCAGATGTTATGTCGGATGTCCTGGAAGGTAGGGTAACTCCGAGACCAGAATTGACAATATTAGGGGTGTCGGAGGATCCGGGGGCAAAGGGCGGGAGGGAGGCCGATATCCTGGCCTTCTACTCCCGGGTGGCCCGGAGACGGATCTTGCTGAGATGGAGGGACTCAAAGAGCCCCCGAAATCAGGAGTGTGGGTCAGCAATATGGTAGGGTTTCTCAGTCTGGAGAAAATCAACTTCGCTCTGAGAGGATCAATACAGGGATTCGCCCGGAGTTGGCAGCCGTTCATCGATTTCTTTAACAAAAACTGAACGTCAGCAGTAAGGGGGGGAAAGGGAAAAAGGGGGGGTGGGGGAGGAAAATAGGAGGCATGTTAATGTTAAATAAGGACAGGGAGCTTTGTATATGAGTATTTGGGGATAGGGTGGGAGAAGTGGGGTACGTGGTTTATTGTTTGTTGTTATTTTAGGGGGTATTTTGTGCGTCGACCCACACGGTTGTTTTAGAAATGTTAACATGTTAAATTGTGAAAATTACAAATGCTTCAATAAAATATTTTCTAAAAAAAAAAGAACCGGAGCTGAGAGTCAGCGAAGATCAAAAAAGAGCGGGAGCTGAGAATCAGAGCGGAAATTTAAAAAGAGCTGGAGCTGAGAGTCAAGCAGAGATTTAAAAAGAGCAGGACCTGAGAGTCAGAGCGAAGTTCTAAAATGAGCGGGAGCTGAGAGTCAGAGCGGAAATTTAACAAGAGCGGGAGCTGAGAGTCAGAGCGGAGATTTAAAACGAGCGGGAGCTGAGAGTCAGAGCGGAGATTTAAAAAGAGCGGGAGCTGAGAGTCAGAGCGGAGATCTAAAAAGAGCGGGAGCTGAGAGTCAGAGCGGAGATCTAAAAAGAGCGGGAGCTGAGAGTTAGAGCGAGATTTAAAAAGAGCGGGAGCTGAGCGTCAGAGCGGAGATCTAAAAAGAGTGGGAGCTGAGAGTCAGATTGGAGATCTAAAAAGAGCGGGAGCTGAGAGCCAGAGCGGAGATCTAAAAAGAGCGGGAGCTGAGCGTCAGAGCGGAGATCTAAAAAGAGCGGGAGCTGAGAGTGAAGCAGAGATCTAAAAAGAGCGGGAGCTGAGAGTCAGAGTGGAGATCTAAAAAGAGCGGGACCCTCTGGCTGAGATTGAAAAATTAAATCCAGGAATGACGTCATAGAAAATAGTTAGTTCATTGGTTGGTAAGTAACTGCTCATTTGCATGAACTATTCAAAATTGCAGGTGGACTGAGAAAATCAGGTTGGTAGCAGATCTCAAGAAAAGAAATTTGTGGAATGTCTGCGAGATGTTTTTATGGGGCAGCTTGTGGTAGAGCTACTCGGGAACAAGCAAATCTGGATTTGGTGATGTGTAATGAGGCAGACTTGATGAGGGATCTTAAGCTGAAGGAACCCTTAGTGAGCAGTGACCACAATATGATAGAATTTACCCTGCAGTTTGAGAGGGACAAGCTGCCATCAGATGTAACGGTATTACAATTAAATAAAGGGAGCTATAAAGACATGAGGGAGGAGCTGGCCAGAGTTGATTCGAAAAGGAGCCGAGTAGGGAAGACAGTGGAACAGCATTGGCAGGGGTTTTTGGGGGTTATTCGGGAAGCAAGCAGAAATTTATCCCAAGGAAGAGGAAACATGTTAAGGGCAGCACAATGCATCCATGGTTGGCGAGGGAAGTCAAGGACAGCATAAAAGCAAAAGAAAAAGCATACAAAGTGGCAAGGATTAGG
Organism: Scyliorhinus torazame; assembly: GCF_047496885.1. Taxonomy (NCBI): domain Eukaryota; kingdom Metazoa; phylum Chordata; class Chondrichthyes; order Carcharhiniformes; family Scyliorhinidae; genus Scyliorhinus; species Scyliorhinus torazame. Next base: position 163,183,796 of record NC_092707.1, read on the forward strand.
GAAGTTAAGGTGAAGGAACCCTTAGGAGGCTGTGACCACAATATGATAGAATTTACCCTGCAGTTTGCGAGGGAGAAGCTGGAATTGGATGCAATGCTTTTACAACTGAATGAAAGTAACTGCAAAGACATGAGGGAGGAGCTGCCCAGAGTTGATTGGAAGGGGAGCCTAGCAGGGAAGACAGTGGAACAGCAATGGCAGAAGTTTTTGGGGTTATTCGGGAGGCACAACATGCATTCATCCCAAGGAGGAGGAAACGTGCTAAGGGGAGGACGAGGCAACCATGGCTGACAAGGGAAGTCAAAGACAGCATGAAAGCAAAGGAAAAAGCATAAATGTGGCAGGGATTAGTGGGAAGCCAGAGGATTGGGAAGCCTTTAAAATCAAGCAGAGGACAATTTAAAAAGTAATATGGAGGTGGTGGAGAAGATGAAATATGAGTGTAAGCTGGCTAGTAATATAAAAGAAGATTGCAAGAGCTTTTTCTGCTCTATAACATGTAAGAGAGAAGCAAGAATGGATATTGGACCACTGGAAAATAAGGCTGGACAAGTAGTATTAGGGAACAAAGAAATGGCAGAGGAACTGAATAGGTACTTTGCATCAGTCTTCACAGTGGAAGACACCAGTGGAATACCAGAACTTCAAGAGAGTCAGAGGGAAGGGGTGAGTGAAGTGGCCATCACTAAAGAGAAGATGTTGGGGAAATTGAAAGGTCTGAAGGTGAATAAATTATCTGGACTGGATGGACTACACCCCAGGGTTCTGTAGGAGATAGCTGAGGAGATTGTGGAGGCTTTGGTGGTGAAATCCTTGGAGGTAGGGAGGGTCCCAGAGGATTAGAAAATGGCTAATGTAACACCCCTTTTTAAGAAGGGAGGGAGGCAGAATACGGGAAATTATCGGCCGGTTAGCCTGATTTCGTTTGTTGGTAAGATTTTAGAGTCCATTATTAAGGATGAGATTGCGGAGGGGCAGCATGGTGGCGCAGTGGTTAGCACTTCTGCCTCACGGCATTGAGGTCCCAGGTTCGATCCCGGCTCTGGCTCATTGTCCGTGTGGAGTTTGCACATTCTCCCCGTGTTTGCGTGGGTTTCGCCCCCACAACCCAAAGATATGCAAGCTAGGTGGCTTGGCCACACTAAATTGCCCCTTAATTGGAAAAATTAATTGGGTACTCTAAATTTATTAACAAAGAGGATGAGATTGCGGAAGTGCATGGTAAAATAGGACTGAGTTAGCATGGATTCGACAAGGGGAGGCCATGCCTGACAAATCTGTTTGAATTCTAGGAGGAGGTAATGAGGAAGTTAGACAAAGGAGAACCAGTGGAGGCTTTTTATAAGATGCAGTACAGGAGGCTGCTAAATAAGATAAGAGCCCATGGTGTTAGGGGCAAGGTACAGGCATGGATAGAGGATTGGCTGACAGGCAGAAGGCAGAGACTGGGGATAAAGGTTTTTTTTCAGGATGACAGTTGGTGACTAGTGGTGTTCTGCAGGGGTCAGTGTTGGAACCACAGCTATTCATGATATACATTGATGTTCTAGAAGAAGGAACTGAGGGCATTGTTGCTAAGTTTGCTGATGAAACTAAAGATATGTAGAGGGACAGGTTGTGTTGAGGAAGCAGAGAGGTTGCAGAAGGACCTGGACAGGCTAGGTGAGTGGGCAAAGAAATGGCAGATGAAAATACAATGTAGAAAAGTGTGAGGTTATGCACTTTGGTAGGAAGAATAGAGGCATAGACTATTTTCTAAATGGGGAAAGGCTTCGGAAATCAGAAGTGCAAAGGGACTTAGAAGTCCTAGTTCAGATTCTCTTAAGGTTAACATGCAGATTCAGTTGGCAGTTAGGAAGGCAATTGCAATGTTAGAATTCATGTCGAGAGGGCTAGAATACAAGAGTAAGGATGTACTTCAGAGGCTTTATAAGGCTCTGGTCAGGCCCCATTTGGAATATTCTGAGCAGTTTTGGGCCCCAGATATAAGGAAGGAAACGCTGGCCTTGGAGAGGGTCCAGAGGAGGCTCACAAGAATGATCCCCGCTCACATGAGGAGCGGTTGAGGACTCTGAATCTGTACTCGAGGGAGTTTAGATGAGGGGGAATCTCATTGAAACTTACAGAATACTGAGAGGCGTAGATAGAGTGAATGTGGAGAGGATGTTTCCACTAGCAGGAGAAACTAGAACCCAAGGGCACAGCCTCAGACTGAAGGGCGATCCTTTAAAACCGCGATCAGGAGGGATTTCTTCAGCCAGAGGGTGGTGAATCTGTGGAACTCTTTACCGCAGATGGCTGTGGAGGCCACATCACTGAGTGTTGTTAAGACAGAGATAAATAGGTTCTTGGTTAATAAGGGGATTAGGGGTTATGGAGAGAAGAGAGGAGAATGGAGATGAGAAACACATCAGCCATGATTGAAGAGCAGAGCAGACTCGAGGGGCCGAATGGCCTAATTCTGCTCCTATGTCTTATGGTCTTATGGGTGCTTGTGTGTTGCTGGCATAGGCTTGCTCTATAACAAAAGCACTTTTCTTGAATTTACAATGGTTCTTGTTTCCATGATAAGTTGTATTACCTGGATCAGCTTTTGTCAATTACACATAGCCCGCACGTGCTATTTTTCTCCCTCCTCCATAACACTTTCTTTTCTCTCATAGGGAATGGTTTAATGGTTCTGAGTGGGAGGAGAGGGGTTTAGCGGGTGGTTGGGAGAGATGCGGGATGAGTGTGAGTGGACAACCAAATTTGGCTCTTTGTACAGTTTAAATTGTGCCGGAGAAGCAATGTCAAATTGATATGCAATCTTGCATCATACCTTAATCCATCGGAGAGTTATAGAACAAAGAGATCTAGGAGTACAGGTTCATAGCTCCTTGAAGGTGGAGTCGCAGGTGGACAGGGTGGTGAAGAAGGCATTCGGCATGCTTGGTTTCATTGGTCAGAACATTGAATACAGGAGTTGGGACGTCTTGTTGAAGTTGTACAAGACATTGGTACGGCCACACTTGGAATACTGTGTGCAGTTCTGGTCACCCTATTATAGAAAGGATATTATTAAACTAGAAAGAGTGCAGAAAAGATTTACTAGGATGTTGCCGGGACTTGATGGTTTGAGTTATAAGGAGAGGCTGGATAGACTGGGACTTTTTTCCCTGGAGCGTAGGAGGCTTAGGGGTGATCTTATAGAGGTCTATAAAATAATGAGGGGCATAGATAAGGTAGATAGTCAACATCTTTTCCCAAAGGTAGGGGAGTCTAAAACTAGAGGGCATAGGTTTAAGGTGAGAGGGGAGAGATTCAGAAGGGCCCAGAGGGGCAATTTCTTTACTCAGAGGGTAGTGAGTGTCTGGAATGGGCTGCCAGAGGTAGTAGTAGAGGCGGGTACAATTGTGTCTTTTAAAAAGCATTTAGATAGTTACATGGGTAAGATGGGTATAGAGGGTTATGGGCCAAGTGCGGGCAGCTGGGACTAGCTTAATGGTAAAAACTGGGCGAATGGACTGGTTGGGCCGAAGGGCCTGTTTCCATGCTGTAAACTTCTATGATTCTATGATTCTATGATCGGTAATAAAGTACAATTTCCAATTTGTAAATGTTCTGGGTTAAACAAATGTCACTTTATGGCTTGTAATTTGTGCCTGTGTTCCATTTGTTACATTATTGTGGAGGGGGGGGGGCACTTAAATACTAATGGTACCAAAGCATAAAAACAACAATATACTATTGAACAAGAAGATAATTATAAAGATATCAATAGTTGGATTGACACAAGGACGTATGCAAGCATATAACAATAATGTTTGTGTGAAGAGGGAATCACAACTTTTTTTGATTATCAGATGAAAACAACTTATCCTGATGATTCAGACCCATCGCAGAGCTAACAAGGCAACAAAACATATCACAGCATTGATCTACTCTACGTTTTGAAAAATGTTTTCATGGGATTTGGGTGTCATTGGTCAGGTCAACATTTATCGCCTGTTCCTAATGACCCTCGAAGAAGAGGTGATGAGTCACCTTTTTAGAACTGTTGCAGTCCATGTTGTGTAGATACATCCACAGTGCTGCTAGCAAGGGAGTCCCACATTTTTGACTCAGCAGCAGTAAAGAAATGGCGATATAGTTCCAAGTCAGGATGGGTGTGGGTGTGGACAGGAACTTGCATGTGGTGGTGTTCCCATGGGTCTACTGTTCTTGTCCTTCTAGATGCTGGAGGTCGTAGATTTGGAAAGTGCTGTCGAAGGAGACTTTGTAAGTTGCTGCTGTGCATCTTGTGTATAGTACGCACTGTAGCAGTGGGCACCGGTTGTGGAGGGAATAAATGTTTAAGTTGGTGGAGGGAATCTTACCAGAATTTGGCAAAGTGTCAGGCTCAGACAGAAAACTGGTGTGTAACTCTCCAATTGCACAGGTCAGTTTTCTCACTGAATCTTGGGCCTCTTTGCCAAAAGAAATGAGTGGGCACAATTTATGCTATCATCCTGGCAGGGTGGGGCCTCTTAGAGCCGGCTCCAAAGAGATCGGGGTGCCATCATTAAAGGGCTCCCCAACCAGCGCTCCATCCTAATGGCCCCCAACCCACGTCACGGAGGCTGTTCCTGCGCCCTCTGACTTTCATCACCGGCAACTCGCACCATGTGTGACATTCACCGCTGGCAGCCGCCTCCATCCCCCTGCCCCACCCTGACATTCATTGCTGGGAATTCCACCACCTCCCGCCCTCAACAATCCTCACCGGCATCCTTCTCCTCAATATCCACTCTGCCACCTCCCCCCCCCCCCAATGGGGCTCCTATTAGGATCCCCCCCAGCACTACCCCCTACTACAATCTGGGAGTGCCAACCAGTGCTGGGGCACTGCCTGGGGATGTCCCTCTACCCCCCCACTCCTCCCCCGGGAGCTGTACTTACATCTGCAGCCCCAGAGGGATCCCCTTTACTGCCTCATGCCTGGCCCAATCTGTTGTTAAACCTCGCCGACGTATGAACATTCAGTGATGGGGGATCATTGGCGGCGGGGCGGTGGGGGGGGGGGCACTAATATTATTTAAATACATTTAAATTGATTAATATGAGGTTTATGCCCTTTTTCGGCAGTGAAAATCGGGAAACGTGATCTCTCCAGTGATAATCACATTTCCTGATTCTCACGAGATTATCCACAACAGCAAGAGCGGGCTCTAGATCGTGCCCAGAGCTTGGGATGTCCAGCAAGCTGAAGCTGACTGTTGTGTCCTTCCTCTTTTTTAATTCAGAAAAAGCTTGCTGCTGAATTATTTAAATTGAGACAATCACTTTGAGGGTCAGAGAACACACACCACTCAGGGGCAGTTAGGAAGCACATACGTTCTGCCCGTGAAGGCAGCTTGTGACAGCAACGTCACAGAAATGAAGGCTTGATTAGCAGCCATGCTGCCTTTCGAGGAATCACAACTACAACCTCTTTGGGCGGCGTGGGCGCACAGTGGATAGCACTGTAGCTTCACAGCGCCAGGGTCCCAGGTTCGATTCCCGCTTGGGTCACTGTCTGTGTGAAGTCTGCACGTTCTCCCTGTGTCTGTGTGGGTTCCCTCCGGGTACTCCAGTTTCCTCCCACAAGTCCCGAAAGACGTGCTTGTTAGGTGAATTGGACATTCTGAATTCTCCCTCCGTGTACCCAAACAGGTGCAACCCAAACAGGTGCCAGAATGTGGTGACTGGGGGATTTTCACAGTAGCTTCAGTGCAGTGTTAATGTAAGCCTACTTGTGACAATAATAAAGATTATTATTATTATATGATAAATGCAAAGTACCATGGATACAGGAATCTGAACTAAAAACAGAAAAATGTTGAGTTTTTTTCTGTGTTTGCACAATCACATTATGACCTGCTTTACAAGGCACTGCGTGAAAGAAGGTTATTTCAAGAAGAATATCAAACAAAACGTGCTGAGCTGCAACGGTCAATGACCATATTTCAGTGAATTGTTTCTATCTACCTGATGACTGTGACTATAAGACCATAAGACATAGGAGCAGAATTAGGCCAACTGGCCCATCGAGTCTGTTTCGCCACTCAATCATGGCTGATTCGTTTCGCATCCATGTGGGGGAATATGCTTCAGAGTCTGGATCAGCAAAAAGTCACATGCAAAGCTGTGCCAAACTGCTGGGAGACCTGATGCTATTGTGCACTGTAGGGTTGGAACAGTGACAATATCAGTTAGCTGTGCCCTGAGCTTCTTAATCGTAAAACACTCCAGTCTTGTCAGACTTCCAATGGATTCAGCTGCCTTTTGGGCCTTTTCAAGAGCTAGCATATAATCCTTCCCTTTAATTGACAATGATATGCATCAATTCCTACCATTAATGACATCCCTCCACCGGGATCAGTGAATATTTCTGATGTTTGCACGTTAATATTCATTAAACATGGCAGTTCTTACCTGACTTGTATGGACAGATGAAAATCACCTCCATCATTTTTCTTCAGGGGTTCCATTATTGCATTGGAAGCTGTTCAGCATTTCCATTGTTCACATTCCTTGAAATCCCCCTGGAGTGTGAAACCGCTCTCAAAAATTGGGAGAACAATTGTTTTTCCTCAATAATTCTCAATTTCATTCTCAGAAATTGTCCTTTGCTATTCAAAAAATGATCCAATTCTTCGAGGGATGCCACACAGTGTCCAGAGAAAACACAACTCTCTTTTCTATGTTTTGAACACAATTCTTCAGTCATCAGACCACAAATATGTATTGCTGTGGCATATCACATTTTGTATCTTGCATATGAAAGACTCCAACAAATGCTTCATCACGAGTGGCAAAGGGAGGTATAATATTTTTTTCAATAAATTTAGTGTACCCAATTCATTTTTTCCAATTAAGGGGCAATTTAGCGTGGCCAATCCACCTAGCCTGCACATCTTTGGGTTGTGGGGGCGAAACCCATGCAAAGACGGGGAGAATGTGCAAACTCCACACGGACAGTGACCCAGAGCCGGGATCAAACCTGGGACCTGGCGCCGTGAGGCAGCAGGGCTAACCCACTGCGCCACCGTGCTGCCCGAAAGAGAGGTATAATATTTACCTTTTGAGTGCATCCAAGAACCATTCGCAGAAAGCTGGTTTTCACCAAGCCCAGTTGGGTTTTTTTAAGTTGCTGTTGGCTGTCAGTTTTAACTGACAATGCAATCTCTGTGTTTTATTTCAAATGTATTCTGAAGCCTTCAACAAGAAGTGGTAGCAAATGGCCCATGTCCTGGAGTTTAAATTTGTCGAGCAGCAAACCTTGCGCATCAAATGCACCATTTCCCAGTTGAATGCAGTTACTCAACCAGCGTGCTCTTTCTTTCAAGCACAGAAAAGCAATCTTCACGATACTAGAATGAATTATTCACTTGCTGCCGTATCATGGCATTTTTGAATGACACAGCCGACCTGCAGGTTTGTGCTGTGGACTGAACACACTGCAGGAACAACTGGTCCTAGACAAAGTCGGGAGAGAGAGGAGCAGCATGGCCGCGGCCCTCAATAATTCAAACATGAGGGTGACAGGGCAGCAGCAGAGAGTAGGGGAGAAGTCAAATGAATCACAAAATGCGTCATGGCACAAGGAAATACAATCGGAATAAGCTTACAAGTAAATGTTTACAGTAAATTTAAATTAAACTAAACGTTAAAAAACAAACAAGAACAGAGAATGTTGGAAAACCTCAGCAGGTCAGGCAAGGAAAGCCAAAAGAAGTTGAGTTAATACATGAACTTTAATGAATTAAAATAAATAGAACAAGGTTCTATTTATGCTACTTGGGACTACGGTGTTGTGGCCATTACGGAGACATGGTTAGAACAGGGACAGGAATGGTTGTTGGAAGTTCCGGGGTATAGATGTTTCAGTAAGAGTAGGGAAGATGGTAAAAGAGGTGGAGGAGTAGCATTGTTAATCAAGGATAGTTTAACCGCTGCAGAAAGGCAGTTCGAGGGGGATCTGCCTACTGAGGTAATATCGGCTGAAGTTAGAAATAGGAAAGGAGTGGTCACGTTGTTAGGAGTTTTCTATAGGCCCCCAAATAGTAATAGAGATGTGGAGGAAGAAATTGCAAAGCAGATTATGGTTAGGTGTGGAGGTCTCAGAGTAGTTGCCATGGGTGACTTTAACTTTCCAAATATTGATTGGAACCTCTATAGGTCGAACAGTTCGGATGGGGCAGTTTTTGTACAGTGTGTGCAGGAGGGTTTCCTGACACAATATGTGGCTAGGCCGACAAGAGGTGGGGCCACACTGGATTTGGTACTGGGTAATGAACTGGGCCAAGTGTTAGATTTGTTTGTGGGAGAGCAGTTTGGAGATAGTGACCACAATTCGGTGTCTTTCACTATTGCAATGGTGAGGGATAGGGCCATACGGCAGGGCAAGGTTTATAATTGGGGGAGGGGTAATTACGATGCGATTAGGCTAGAATTAGGGAGCATGACATGGGAACAGAAACTGTTAGGGAAAGGCACAAATGAAAAGTGGAGCTTGTTCAAGGAACAAATACTGCGTGCCCTTGATAGGTATGTCTCTGTCAGGCAGGGAGGAAATGGCCGTGTGAGGGAACCACGGTTCACAAAAGAGGTTGAATGTCTTGCCAGGAGGAAAAAGGAAGCGTATGTAAGGATGAGAAAATAAGGTTCAGTTGGGTCGCTTGAGGGTTACAAGGTAGCAAGGAATGAGCTAAAAAAAGGGCTTAGGAGAGCTAGGAGGGGGCCTGAGAAGTCCGTGGCGGGTTGGATCAAGGAAAACCCCAAGGCTTTTTACTCTTATGTGAGAAATTAAATAATTACCAGAGTGAGGTTAGGGCCGATCAAGGACAGTAGTGGGAACGTGTGCATGGAGTCAGAAGAGATAGGAGAGGCGTTGAATTAATATTTTTCTTCAGTGTTCACCGAGGAGAGGGGCTATGTTTTTGAGGATGAGAGTGTGATACAGGCGGGTAGGCTGGAGGAGGTAGATATTCTGAGGGAAGATGTATTAGCAATTTTGAAAAACCTGAGGGTCAACAAGTCCCCTGGGCCAGATGGGATATATCCTAGGATTCTTTGGGAGGCAAGGGATGAGATTGCAGAGCCTTTGACTTTGATCTTTGGGTCCTCACTGTCCACGGGGATAGTGCCAGAGGACTAGAGAGTGGCGAATGTTGTTCCTTTGTTCAAGAAAGGGAATAGGAATGACCCTAGTAATTATAGGCCGGTTATTCTTACTTCGGTGGTCGGCAAGCTGATGGAAAGGGTCCTGAGGAATAGGATTAATGACCATTTGGAAAGATGCAGCTTAATCCGGGATAGTCAACACGGATTCGTGAAGGGTAAATCATGCCTCACAAATTTGATTGAATTCTTTGAGGAGGTAACTAAGTGTGTAGATGAAGGTAGAGCAGTTGATGTCATATACATGGATTTCAGTAAGGCGTTTGATAAGGTTCCCCATGGTCGGCCCATGAAGAAAGTAAGGAGGTGTGGGATAGAGGGAAATTTGGCCAATTGGATAAGTAACTGGCTTTCAGAAAGAAGACAGAGGGTGGTGGTGGATGGAAAATTTTCAGACTGGAGACCAGTTGCCAACAGTGTACCACAGGGATCAGTGCTGGATCCTATGTTATTTGTGATTTTTATAAATAACTTGGAGGAGGGGGCTGAAGGGTGGGTCAGTAAATTTGCTGATGACCCCAAGATTGGTGGAGTAGTGGATGAGGTGGAGGGCTGTTGTAGGCTGCAAAGAGACATTGATAGGATGCAGAGCTGGGCCGAAAAATGGCAGATGGAGTTTAACCCTGATAAGTGCGAGGTGATTCATTTTGGTAGGACAAATTTGAATGCGGATTACAGAGTCAATGGCAGGGTTCTGAAGAATGTGAAGGAACAGAGAGATCTTGGGGTTCATATCCACAGATCTCTGAAGGTTGCCATTCAAGTGGATAGAGCCGTGAAGAAGGCCTATAGTGTGTTAGCGTTTATTAACAGGGGGCTTGAGTTTAAGAGCCGTGTGGTTATGCTGCAACTGTACAGGACCCTGGTGAGACCACATTTGGAGTATTGTGTGCAGTTCTGGTCACTTCATTATAGGAAGGATGTGGAAGCATTGGAAAGGGCGCAAAGGAGATTTACCAGGATGCTGCCTGGATTGGAGGGTAGGTCTTATGAGGAAAGGTTGAGGGAGCGAGGGCTTTTCTCATTGGAGCGAAGGAGGATGAGAGGCGACTTAATAGAGGTTTATAAGATGATGAGGGGGATTGATAGAGTGGACGTTCAGAGACTATTTCCTCGGGTGGATGTCGCTGTTACAAGGGGGCATAACTATAAGGTTCGGGCTGGGAGATATAGGAGGGATATCCGAGGTAGGTTGTTTACTCAGAGAATGGTTAGAGTGTGTAACGGACTGCCTGCTGTGATAGTGGAGTCGGACACTTTAGGAACTTTCAAGTGGTTATTGGATAGGCACATGGAGCACACCAGAATGACAGGGAGTGGGATAGTTTGATCTTGGTTTCGGACAAAGCTCGGCACAACATTGAGGGCTGAAGGGCCTGTTCTGAGCTGTACTGTTCTAGAACATAGAACATAGAACGATACAGCGCAGTACAGGCCCTTCGGCCCACGATGTTGCACCGAAACAAAAGCCATCCAACCTACACTATGCCATTATCATCCATATGTTTATCCAATAAACTTTTAAATGCCCTCAATGTTGGCGAGTTCACTACTGTAGCAGGTAGGGCATTCCACGGCCTCACTACTCTTTGCGTAAAGAACCTACCTCTGACCTCTGTCCTATATCTATTACCTCTCAGTTTAAAGTTATGTCCCCTCGTGCCAGCCATATCCATCCGCGGGAGAAGGCTCTCACTGTCCACCCTATCCAACCCCCTGATCATTTTGTATGCCTCTATTAAGTCTCCTCTTAACCTTCTTCTCTCCAACGAAAACAACCTCAAGTCCATCAGCCTTTCCTCGTAAGATTTTCCCTCCATACCAGGCAACATCCTGGTAAATCTCCTCTGCACCCGCTCCAAAGCCTCCACGTCCTTCCTATAATGCGGTGACCAGAACTGTACGCAATACTCCAAATGCGGCCGTACCAGAGTTCTGTACAGCTGCAACATGACCTCCCGACTCCGGAACTCAATCCCTCTACCAATAAAGGCCAACACTCCATAGGCCTTCTTCACAACCCTATCAACCTGGGTGGCAACTTTCAGGGATCTATGTACATGGACACCTAGATCCCTCTGCTCATCCACACTTTCAAGAACTTTACCATTAGCCAAATATTCCGCATTCCTGTTATTCCTTCCAAAGTGAATCACCTCACACTTCTCTACATTAAACTCCATTTGCCACCTCTCGGCCCAGCTCTGCAGCTTATCTATATCCCTCTGTAATCTGCTACATCCTTCCACACTATCGACAACACCACCGACTTTAGTATCGTCTGCAAATTTACTCACCCACCCTTCTGCGCCTTCCTCTAGGTCATTGATAAAAATGACAAACAGCAACGGCCCCAGAACAGATCCTTGTGGTACTCCACTTGTGACTGTACTCCATTCTGAACATTTCCCATCAACCACCACCCTCTGTCTTCTTTCAGCTAGCCAATTTCTGATCCACATCTCTAAATCACCCTCAATCCCCAGCCTCCGTATTTTTTGCAATAGCCTACCGTGGGGAACCTTATCAAACGCTTTGCTGAAATCCATATACACCACATCAACTGCTCTACCCTCGTCTACCTGTTCAGTCACCTTCTCAAAGAACTCAATAAGGTTTGTGAGGCATGACCTACCCTTCACAAAGCCATGCTGACTATCCCTGATCATATTATTCCTATCTAGATGATTATAAATCTTGTCTCTTATAATCCCCTCCAAGACTTTACCCACTACAGACGTGAGGCTCACCGGCCTATAGTTGCCGGGGTTGTCTCTGCTCCCCTTTTTGAACAAAGGGACCACATTTGCTGTCCTCCAGTCCTCTGGCACTATTCCTGTAGCCAATGATGACATAAAAATCAAAGCCAAAGGTCCAGCAATCTCTTCCCTGGCCTCCCAGAGAATCCTAGGATAAATCCCATCAGGTCCCGGGGACTTATCTATTTTCAGCCTGTCCAGAATTGCCAACACCTCTTCCCTACGTACCTCAATGCCATCTATTCTATTAGCCTGGGGCTCAGCATTCTCATCCACAACATTATCTTTTTCCTGAGTGAATACTGACGAAAAATATTCATTTAGTATCTCGCCTATCTCTTCAGACTCCACACACAATTTCCCATCCCTGTCCTTGACTGGTCCTACTCTTTCCCTAGTCATTCGCTTATTCCTGACATACCTATAGAAAGCTTTTGGGTTTTCCTTGATCCTTCCTGCCAAATACTTCTCATGTCCCCTCCTTGCTCGTCTTAGCTCTCTCTTTAGATCCTTCCTCGCTACCTTGTAACTATCCATCGCCCCAACCGAAACTTCACACTTCATCTTCACATAGGCCTCCTTCTTCCTCTTAACAAGAGATTCCACTTCCTTGGTAAACCACGGTTCCCTCGCTCGACGCCTTCCTCCCTGTCTGACCGGTACATACTTATCAAGAACACGCAGTAGCTGATCCTTGAACAAGCCCCACTTATCCAGTGTGCCCAACACTTGCAGCCTACTTCTCCACCTTATCCCCCCCAAGTCACGTCTAATGGCATCATAATTGCCCTTCCCCCAGCTATAACTCTTGCCCTGCGGTGTATACTTATCCCTTTCCATCATTAACGTAAACGTCACCGAATTGTGGTCACTGTCCCCAAAGTGCTCTCCTACCTCCAAATCCAACACCTGGCCTGGTTCATTACCCAAAACCAAATCCAACGTGGCCTCGCCTCTTGTTGGCCTGTCAACATATTGTTTCAGGAAACCCTCCTGCACACACTGTACAAAAAACGACCCATCTATTGTACTCGAACTATATCTTTTCCAGTCAATATTTGGAAAGTTAAAGTCTCCCATAATAACTACCCTGTTACTTTCGCTCATATCCAGAATCATCTTCGCCATCCTTTCCTCTACATCCCTAGAACTATTAGGAGGCCTATAAAAAACTCCCAACAGGGTGACCTCTCCTTTCCTGTTTCTAACTTCAGCCCATACTACCTCGGAAGAAGAGTCCCCATCTAGCATCCTCTCCGCCACCGTAATACTGCTCTTGACTAGCAGCGCCACACCTCCCCCTCTTTTGCCTCCTTCTCTGAGCTTACTAAAACACCTAAACCCCGGAACCTGCAACATCCATTCCTGTCCCTGCTCTATCCATGTCTCCGAAATGGCCACAACATCGAAGTCCCAGGTACCAACCCACGCTGCCAGTTCCCCTACCTTGTTTCGTATACTCCTGGCATTGAAGTAGACACACTTCAAACCACCTACCTGAACACTGGCCCCCTCCTGTGATGTCAAATCTGTGCTCCTGACCTCTATACTCTCATTCTCCCTTACCCTAAAACTACAATCCAGGTTCCCATGCCCCTGCTGCATTAGTTTAAACCCCCCCAAAGAGCACTAACAAATCTCCCCCCCAGGATATTTGTGCCCCTCAGGTTCAGATGTAGACCATCCTGTCTGTAGAGGTCCCACCTTCCCCAGAAAGAGCCCCAGTTATCCAAAAATCTGAATCCCTCCCGCCTTCACCATCCCTGTAGCCACGTGTTTAAATGCTCTCTCTCCTTATTCCTCATCTCACTATCACGTGGCACGGGCAACAACCCAGAGATAACAACTCTGTTTGTTCTAGTTCTGAGCTTCCATCCTAGCTCCCTGAAAGCCTGCCTGACATCCTTGTCCCCTTTCCTACCTATGTCGTTGGTGCCAATGTGGACCACTACTTGGGGCTGCTCCCCCTCCCCCTATGGACCTGGAAAACACGATCCGAGACATCACGTACCCTTGCACCTGGGAGGCAACATACCAAACGTGAGTCTCTCACGCTCCCACAAAATCTCCTATCTGTGCCCCTGACTATAGAGTCCCCAATTACTAATGCTCTGCTCCTCTCCCCCCTTCCCTTCTGAGCAACAGGGACAGACTCCGTGCCAGAGGCCCGTACCCCATGGCTTACCCCTGGTAAGTCCCCCCCCCCACAAGTATCCAAAGCGGTATACTTGTTTCTCAGGGGTACGACCGCATATGTTCTATGTTCTATGTTAAATAGGAATGGCAAGGGCAGCATGGTGGTGCAGGGGGCTCGCCCTGCTGCCTCACGGCGCCGAGGTCCCAGGTTCGATCCTGGCTCTGGGTCACTGTCCATGTGGAGCTTGCACATTCTCCCCGTGTTTGCGTGGGTTTCGCCCCCACAACCCAAAGATGTGCAGGGTAGGTGGATTGGCCACGCTAAATTGCCCCTTAATTCGAAAAAATGAATTGGGTATTCTAAATTTATTTTTAAAAATGAGAAAAAAAAAATAGGAATGGCAGTTCAAGGTGGTGTGCTGCTACTGCAGCTGGGTGTTTGTACAGAGTATTCCTCTGATCCAGGGCAACCACAGTTCAGTAAGTGTCTGCACCTCAAGGAACTTCGGCTCTGTGTTGTTGAGCTGGATTTTGAGGCGCAGGTGTTGACGGGGACAAAGGAGGGGGAGTGTTATGCGGGCCCTTTGATTCAGGACAGAGCCACGCCCTGAGCTTTGGTGATGGCAGAGGTCTGGTTGTGGTCATGGACAGGAGGGTGCGACTGCCAGTCAGGCAGGTAAGTGCTGGAGAAGCCTCATTAACAGCCCTTATCCAGCAGCTACCAAGGAATTTGCTGCACGTGTGGGTCTGTGCAAAGTCTGCAATTTGTCAGTCAAGTGAGAAGAATAGAATATACTGTGGCGGTGCCCTGGGGGATAAATACTGTGATCTGTAGCCTGACCTGGAGTTTAAAAGGTTATGTTGCCTGCCTCGTGGCAGGATTACACCTATCTTCTGTTGGAGAAAAGCTTCAAGTGGGACAGGGGGTGAATCCACTTGTCATGCTCCATTTTGGAGCCATAACAAGGATTAAGGTTCTGCTGAGAGTGTTTGAGAAGCACAAGTTGAAATTAAAATGCAGGCAGACGGGGATGTGCTGAGCAGTCGCACATCAGGTGGCTCTCCTCCGTTTAGACAGAACACTGGGCGGGATTCTCTCAGCCCGGGGCCGGGCCGGAGAATCGCTGCGACTGGCGCGAATCGCGCCATGCCGCCCCAAAGCCGGGACGCGATTCGGAGAATCGGCGCCATTGGCTTTGGTGCGGCGCCGGCTGGGGGCCACTCTACGGGCACCCCCCCCCCCACCCCCCACCCCCCCCCCCCCACCCCCCCCCCCCGGCGATTCTTGGCCCGTGATGGGCCGAGCGGCCTGAACAAAAAACCCGAGTCCCGCCGGCGCCGTTCTAACCTGCACTTAGCCGGCGGGACCTCGGCGTGGAAGGGTTCGGTGGCGGCCTGTTTGGGGGAGGTGGGGTCCTCCGTTGTGGCCTGGCCCACGATCGAGGCCCACCGATCGGCAGGCCGGCCTCTCGGGCTGGGGGCCTCCTTTCTTAAACGGCGGCCCCTGTAGCCCTACGCCATGTTGCGACAGGGCTGTCGCGGAGAAGGGAGCTACTGCGCATGCGCGCATTGGCGCCGGTGCCACTGCGCATGCGCGGACCCCGTTGCATCCAGTTGATGCCGGGATCAGCAGCTGGAACGGCGAGGGGCCAGAATTGCTGATCCTGAGGCCACGTTGATGCCGTCGAGAAACGCTCACACCGGCAGTGCTCCCATCCATAAGACCATAAGCCATAGGAGCAGAAATAGGCCACTCAGCCCAACGAGTCTGTTCCAGTCAATCATGGCTGATATTTTTCTCATCCTCATGCTCCTGCCTTCTCCCCATAACCCCTGATCCCCGGAAATGCGGGGACCTGTAAGAACGACTTTTAGAAAGGACACGCTCCCCACAAGACGAAACACGGGAAAGATGGAAGGAAGAACTAGAAATAGGGTGGGGACTCTGGATTGAAGCACTGAACAGGTGCAACTCCACCTCCTCATGCACGAGGCTAAGCCTCATGCAGCTGAAAGTGGTGCACTGAGTACACCTGCCAAGAAGCCGAATGAAAGTTCTTCCCGGAGGTGGAGGATAAATGTGAACAGTGCCAGGGAGGCCCGGCCAACCACGCCCACATGTTCTGCCGGGTTTTCGACAGCCTTCTTTGAGGCAATGTCCAAGGTTGTCAGTGTGAGGGTGGAACCGTGCCCAAGAGTGATATTCTTTGGGGTATCAGACCAGCCCAAACTGTTCATGGGGAAGAGGGCCGATGCCCTTGCCTTTGCTTCCCTAATCGCCTGCCGGAGAATCCTGCTCGGCTGGCCATCAGCAGCACCACCCGCAGCTGAAGACGAGGTGGCAGACCTGTTGGAATCTCTCCACCTGGAGAAGATCAAATTCACTGTCCGAGGGTCAGAGGATGGCTTCCACAAAAAGAGGAGGCCATTCACAAACCTGTTCCAGGACCTGTTCGAAGCCAACAGCCAGCAGAGCCAGGGGAGGGGGGGGGGGGCACACGGGTGTCAACGAGACAGCAGGGAACAAGGAGGGGGGGGGGGAGGGGAGGGGGGAGGGGGGGAGGCCCGAGACGGAGGAGGGGAGGCTGGAGAATGGCCAAAATGGATATCAGGGGGCCTAGAGCAAGGCTACGAGGAACGGAACCCACAAAAGAATACCAAAAATAAGATGGGAGGGAGGGAGGAGGAGGAGGGAGGGAGGTGGAGGGAGGGTTGGGGCCAAATGACAAAGTGGGGAGAGGAAGGGGAAAGCATTGCATACGTTTCAATGGAGGATAACTGCTCACTGTATAATAAGTGACCGAAGAAAAGATCTTAAAGCAACAAAAGGAGAGGGCGGCGGCCGGGGGGTGGGGAGGGATGGGGGTCGTCAGTTAATAATAATAAACTGATAATGATGGGTTGTTACCTGAGCCATCTTTTGTTTATTTGTTCATTGGATTCGGATGTTGCTGGCTAGGCCAGCATTTATTGCCCATCCCTAACTGTCCTTGAGGAAGTGGTGCTCACCACCAACTTGAAGTAGCGTAGGACATGTGATGTAGGTACACCCATAGTGCTGTTAGTGCGTTCCAGGATTTGACCCAGTGACAATGAAGGAATGGTGATGTAGTTCTAAGTCAGGATGGTGTGTGGCTTGGAGGGGATCTTGCAGGTGGTGGTGTTTCCATCCATCTGTTGATCTTGTCCTTCTAGAAGGTCGAGGTTGTGAGTTTGGAAGGTGCTTTTGAAAGACCCTTGATGAGTTGCTGCAGCCAATCATATAGATTATACACACTGCTGCCACTGTACGTTGGTGGTGGAAGGAGTGAATGTTGAAGATGATGGATGGGATGATAATCAAGCAGGCTGTCTTGGTTGATGTGGAGCTTCTTGAGTGTTGGAGCTCCACTCATCCAAGCACCAGGAGAGTATTCCATCATGTTCCTCACTTGCAGACGATGGACAGGATTTGAGGAGTTAGAAAGTGAGTTACTTGCTGCAGAATTCCCAGCCTCTGACCAGCTGTTGTAGCCACAGAATTTTTTGGCTGGTCCAGTTCAGTTTCTGGTCTATGGTAGCCCCCAGGACGTTGATAGTGGAGGATTGAGCAATGGCTATGCCATTGAACATCAAGGAGAGATGGTTAGATTCTCTCTTGTTGATGGTGGCTATTGCCTGGCACTTGTGTGGCACGAATGGTACTTACCACTTGTCAGCCTAAGCCTGAGTGTTGCCATGTCTTGTGGAAAATGGGCATGGATGACTACATGTAAATTGCATGAAGAAAAACAGATCAGAATGTTAAATATATGGCTAAAAGAGTTGTGTGGGGAGAAGAGGGAGCTGTTTGGTTGGGTTGACCTCCCTTAAACTAGCTGGGGCCATTGTCTGGATGAATTGAATAACTGGGGCAGTATTTAGGGTTTATAAATTAATTAATGGGACTGGGTGGGAATGGGCAGTAGGAAGATTCAGAAAAGGGTGATATTATTGAGACATCCAGCAGAGGGCAGTAGAGCGGAGCTGCTGATTTGCTGTTGCGGGGAGAATGTGCATCAGTGCATTGCGGTCACTGCATCCAGAAAGTGTACCTGAGCAAGACATCCTAGGTGTTCAAGTCAAGGCAAGCATCCAGCAGAGGGCAGTAGAGCGGAGCTGCTGATTGGCTGTTGCAGGGAAAATTTGCATCAGTGCATTGCGGTCACTGTATCTTGAAGGTGGTTTGTGGAGGAGCAGTTGTCAAGTGACAGGATAAAAGAGCGCGAGGAGAGCGGCGGGGACACAGCTGCCGGAGAAGCGGCCTTAAGATTTTCGGTGGGAGCAGTGGCCAGGGGTCTGTCGGGAAGGTAAGTTTTCCTCTTTAAAATCTTTAAAAATTTACCTTGAAGAGTGGCCACAGCAAAGCACTGACCTGATTGGCTGGTAAGGAAAGTGCTCCAATTAGCAGTAACTGGGAGAAATTTAACTCTTCATGTGTTGATAAGTATTGTGATTGGTAAGTAAAATCTTTATTCCTTTCACTTATTCATTATTTGATATGATAATTGTAATCAGTTAAGGTAAAGTATAAAAATGGCACGAGATCCCAGACCCATGTTATGCTCCTCGTGCTTAATGTGGGAGTTCAGGGACGCGGCCGTTGCCCCTGACTCCTTCATGTGCGGGAGGTGTGTCCAGCTGCAGTTCCTGTTATTCTGCATGACGGCTCTGGAGCTGCGGATGGACTCACTTTGGAGCATCCGTGATGCTGAGGAGGTCGTGGCTAGCACGTTCAGTGAGTTGGTCACACCGCAGATTAGGATTGGTGAGGGAGACAGGGAATGGGTGACCAAATGGCAGAGAAAGAGCAGGAAGGCAATCCAGGTGTCCGTTGCGGTCATCTCCCTCCAAAACAGGTATACCTTTTTGGATGCTGTTGGGGGAGATGACTCACCAGGGGAAGGCAGTAGTAGCCAGGCTCATGGCACCGTGGCTGGCTCTGCTGCACAGAAGGTCGGGAAAAAGACTGGAAGGGCTATAGTCATAGGGGATTCAATCGTAAGGGGAGTAGACAGGTGTTTCTATGGTCGAAAACGAGACTCCCAAATGGTATGTTGCCTCCTGGGTGCACGGGTCAGGGATGTCTCAGATTGGCTGCAGGACATACTCAAGGGGGAGGGTGAACAGCCAGTTGTCGTGTGTAAGGTTTTCGGGCAATTCGGCCTTTTTGGAACTGCCCAAGAATAAAAACTCAGAGACTGTAAACTGACTTTTCAGCCAAGAGAACGGAACCAGTTTTCCCAGCAGGCTTGGTCCGCTGAGCTGAGTAGGGACATAAGTACATAAATATTTACAAACCCCCCCCTAGGAGCTACAAGGAAGAAGGAGACAGACAACGAGATAACATCAAAACACAGACAAAGGGGCACGGGAATACACAGGAGGCTTGCCTGCAAGCAGGACAATGGGATGGTCATAGCCCCATGCAAATGTAAATGACCTGGCCTCCACCAGAGCAGAATCCAATCAACACCCCATCAACATAGCAGCTATCTCCGGAGCAGATGGAAGTCTTTGAAAATCTTCAAGGGAGCTCAACCTCGTTATCTCAAAAAAAACAGACTGGAGGCGGACCTAGGGGAGGTACTCCCATCTCGACAGGTCTGACCGGCTCAAAGGGGGCAGGACCAGCGGGAACTTTAAATCTTACCTTTTTCAATGAAAAAGGGGGCTGGCCGATCACAGGACAAAGCCAGGTAAAACAATATAAAAGGGGCTGTGTTTTCGATTGGGGGGCTCTTCGTTCTTGGCTCGACCTCTGCACCCCTGACTTGACCTCTGCAGCCTGTGACCGTAAGTATCCCGCAGCAGCTTGCGAAACTCCCTTGACTTTAATAGTGGTTGAGGCTTTGGGGAAGGGAACTTGTTTTTGTGCCTTGTGATATTGCTAAAACCTGTGTAATCATAAGAATTTTCGTTGTGTCCGCTATATTACTTTTGAATAGACATAGTGTGTATTAGAGCATAAGATTTTATTGTGTTTCTTCTGTTGATGATTTTGACCTGGGTTTTGCAATAAACCTTGATTTGATGATAATTGGAGTCGTTTAAATTCTTCAATCTTTCACCAGCGATCTCTGACCAAGTCATTGTTAAAATACTCCTCACCTTAATTCCGGGTTCAGGAATCGAGGGTCATCTTGAGCGATTCACTCAGGACAGACTGCTGGTTAGGAAATAAACAGCAGTGTCCTATTCTCTCTCTTGGGAAAGCTACTCTAGTGGAGTAGGAACCGGGTGGGTGTTGTACCACCGGCAGGAGAGAGAATCACCTGGGTATTGGTAGGGGTCTGGAGATCTGTGTGATATAAGTCTCAGGCTGTCGGTTAGGAATAAACGGCAGGCTTGAATCAGTGCTCTCTTCAGTGGAAGTGTCCCAGTGCGACATCCCCTGGCCTCTGAAGTTTCAGTGCCAGCTGGAGAGAGACACACACAGATATTCAAACCCCAGATATCGGCCCAGTAGTGGAGTAGTGGAGATGGCACCCTCTACAATGGCGAGTCAGGCAGGAGCCCGGTGGTTTGGAGTATGTGACTTGGCAGAGGGGGTGAGGGAACGAAGCAAAATGGAGGAGAGAATATCCTCGTATTTGTGGCAAAAGGTCAACCTCACCAAACCTTGGGTCTCAGAATTAATCAATGCGGAGCAACCGGTAATGGCAGCGGCTGCATGGACAGACAGTAAGGCGCACAAAAAGCACTTGGAGAAGGCAGTTTGGCTGGTTTGCCTGTCCGAGCAGGTAGTCAAAACTGAGGATAGGGTCGAAGAGTTAGAGCAGGAGTTGAGAGAAGTGAGGGCCAGCGCAGGGGACAGCGCTAGCGCAGCGGAACGACTGCGGGAAGAAATGGCAGAAATGAAACAGGAAAGCGAGTCTAACCGGTGTGAGAAGGACTATCTCCACTGCCAGATAGTGGAGGGTAAAGAAAAGGAACGGAGGCTCCAGGAACTCTATGCTCGGAGTACAGAGCAGTGTAGGAAGCTGGAGGGGAAGTTCCGGGACATCCAGGCAGCGTACCGGGTGGCTCGCGAGGAAGTAGGGGACTGTGCCCACGGGCCGTGCCAGGCACGAATAACGGAGTTGGAGGAGACCTTGTCCAGGTTCAGGGGACAGATACACCTGGTAGGTCCGGGGGGGTTCCCTAGGGGCAAGGTGC
Source organism: Scyliorhinus torazame (assembly GCF_047496885.1). Lineage (NCBI taxonomy): Eukaryota > Metazoa > Chordata > Chondrichthyes > Carcharhiniformes > Scyliorhinidae > Scyliorhinus > Scyliorhinus torazame. Next base: position 163,205,050 of record NC_092707.1, read on the forward strand.
TCCTCGCAGCGGATGATTCCCCAAAGGCCAAGGGGAATAGACCGCCTCCTGAGGCACCGGGATTGTGTCCGGGCCGGCAGGGGGGGATCGGACTGCACGTTCAGGGGCAAGTCCAAGGGGGGTCGGCAGGGTACCCCCAGCTGGCGGCGTGTCCGCCTGGTTTCGTATGTGGGTCCCCATGGGATGGGGACAGACCGCTGCCTGGGATGCCGGTGATGGGGCCGGGTCAGCAGGTAGGGTTTGGACCGCCCGGTCAGGGGCAGGTCCAAGGGGGGTCAGTGGTGTATCCCCAGATAGCGGCGTCTCCTATATGGGTAGTTAGCCCGGGGACAGGGGGGCTACCCAACGGGGCAGGAGAGCTGGACAGTGGGGAGGAGGAGCAGGAACCCCAGGTAGGGCGGATGTGCCCTGTCAGACAAAGAAGGTATGGTCCCCCGGCGGGGCTGGCGAATAGGGGACCGGTTGAGGGCGACATTATCATTCCTCATGGGGCATCCGCGCTCAGGGGGATGGTGGCCCACGTTCCCAGGCTAACTCCAAAAGGGGATCCGTCGCTTCATTTTATGGAGGTGGAGCAGGCAGCCAGCATTAATGACTGCGACGAGGGGGAGCAAATAAGGATGCTCCTGATGACCCTAGATGCACAGCTATGCAGGACAGTGACCTCTGGGAATGGGGGAAGACCTGACACATGGGCGGCCGCACAGACTGCTGTTCTGGAGGCGATGGGCTTGAATCTGGGGAGCCCTTTCATGAGGGTGGGGGAAACCAAGCAGCAACCAGGGGAATCTCCCACCATGTTCGCAGACAGACTGTGGACTGTCTATATGGAGGCATGCGGGGTTCCCGCGGATAGACGGAATTTAGGGGAAAGAACCGCCCACTGGCTGAAGACCCTAGTTGCCAACTGTCTCCCTAACGTTAGGGCAAAAGCCGAACACTGGTTCGACCCGCAGAGTCCGGACCTTAATGAGGAAGAGGTCCTTAGGAAACTTACCCTCGCATATCGTAATGGGGAGAGGGGTGAGGACAAGCCCCTTAAGGGTAGGGTGCATGAAATCGCGCCAGCAGCCCCTAAGAGAGAGTGGAAGCATGAGGGCACCCGGACCTCCGACGAGAAACCGGTATGCTACGGGTGTGGGAAGGCCGGGCATTTCAAGAGGGAATGTAAAAACCCTAGCAAGCAGGAGAGGGCTCCCGCAGTAGAGAGTCAGACCCCGGCGGCAGGAGCAGCTGCCCCGGAAACCTTCGAGGTAAAGAAACTTTTAGCCTTTTTGCAGAGCCTAGCAGCTGGGTCGGGACAGGTGGCAATGGCAACGGGCCAGGGCCTGCCCGCACCCACACCACAAGAACCCGTATGACTACCCAGGGAGCAGCCTCAGGAAAAAGGGAGCGCAGGGGTAGTTCTAGCCCCAGACCCTGGTCCGGTCCAGGTGCAGGGTCCCATTCTGGAAGCTGCCTCAGCGGCTATTTGCAGTTTAAATCCCTTAAGGTGGGACCCATGCGAACGCCACATCAGTCAATTTAAATTGTTCCACCCCATAAGGGCAAGAAAGAGCAAGGTGGGGGGAAGACTGGGGGTGGTAGTGGAGAAACCCCCCGTAGAATTAACGACGGTGGGGGAGGTCCCTGACTCCACGGTCACACAACCGGTGACAAGGTGCTGTCCCGAAGGGGCAGTCCCAAAGAAACCGACCGTGCTGCAAGCACCCAGCCCAGGGACAGTAACGATTCCCAAGCCCTTACCTGTGGGTCAGGTAGCCTGCCTTAGTATAGAGGCTAAGGAGGCGGAGGAAGTGGAGGTATCACCTTGGGCTTGGGAACCAGTCGGGGGACGAGGGAGCAATCGGGTCTCCAAGCCCCCGGTAAGATGGTCCCCATCACACCTCCCTGTCACCCGGTCCCGCAGTAAGGGGGCCCGAGTAGAAGGGAGCGATGAGGGATCACCGAACCCTGTTGGGAAAGGAGAGGCAAGGGGCAGCCCGAACCCCCGGGAGGGGACGGTCTGGCCCGAGCCGTTGGACCAAACAGGTGAACTGCCCCAGTTTAGCGGGGCACAGTTTTAATTTGGCCACCCGGAGACGGGTGGCATTGTATATAGCATTCCCCCCCTCTTAGTTCTAATTAGTGTGTAGTTGTGTGTGAAGTATTTAGGATCGTGGGAACACAGAAGCGCCTGGTGCAATGGTAAAATGATGAAGCACCAGGCACTAGGACCCTGGTGCAGCCGGGCTGTGGACACAGAATCACAGACAGGCTGCGGCAACTTCAAAGCGGGAGCTGATGCTGCCGCTGGATAGAACCCATGCACTTTAAGGTAGGTAGGGCTGTAGAGGCAAGGATGTGTTTTGTTTTTTACAGATGGGGCACCCGACGATGTGGAGTTTGATGATCTTGGCGATGGTGGGACCGGGAGAACTCCGCAGAGGCGAGACAGAAGAGTCCTTCGACTGACCGGGTTAGGGTGACTGAGGGCAGGCGGGTGTGTTTAACCTGTGAGGGGGACGTTCCTTTGGGGAGATGGTGGTGGCCCAGGAAGCTGAGGCTGGACATGAGGGATCGGTCCTCGGACTGGGAACGCCTGGACACCAACACCTAACGGACCATCACGGGGTCACCGGGTAGGATCACCGTTTGCGGGGATAAGGGGTGGGCTTCTGACCAGGGCATTTATTTATGTTCATGGGGATCTACCAAGGCATGTCCACAAGGGGCATTAATCACTTTTGTAAGGTGGTGGCAGAACCCAGGGAACGGGATAAATTGACCGCAGTGGGGAGGGATGTGTAACGCCCAGGGAAGGGATGACTGTAGAAGCTACCGAACTGCTGGTTCAGGTAAAGCGACCCCTGCCCACAGCCCAACCGATCGACCCTCACAACTGTCCGATCACCACCAGGGGGGGGCCTGAGAATGGTTTAGTGTTTGCCCCCACAAAGGAAATGTCGTACAGGGGGTACATTATGCTGTCGCCTCAGTTGGACTAAACCTCTCAGCTGCAGGTATCGACGATGGAGAATAAATGAAGAGCCCTCAACGGGAAGAAGCGAAGTGCAGCCAAGAAAGGAGGATCCTTGGTGAAATAAACAGATGCAATTGTAAATAGTTGTATGGATTCGCGGGTCCCAGTTACTTGACTGTGATATATGTACAGGGACCCTTACGTTTGGGGTTCCGGTGAAATGTGTACTTGATTGTGATATATGTACAGGGACCCTTACGTTTGGGGTTCCGGTGAAATGTGTATATGTTACTGTCTGCTTGAATTAAGTATGGTCTTGTCTTTCCCTTTCATTGAAATCAGGGGTAGCCTAGATTAAGGGAACTGTCTTGGGAATTGTAATTTTGCATGTTGTTGGGGGGGGACCTACGGTCCACACAAAAGGAAATAATTGCCCTTCACCTGTGTCGATACGGTCCAAGCAGGTAGGGACGTATCGAAGGGGCATCTGTAAGGTTTTCGGGCAATTCGGCCTTTTTGGAACTGCCCAAGAATAAAAACTCAGAGACTGTAAACTGACTTTTCAGCCAAGAGAACGGAACCAGTTTTCCCAGCAGGCTTGGTCCGCTGAGCTGAGTAGGGACATAAGTACATAAATATTTACAAACCCCCCCCTAGGAGCTACAAGGAAGAAGGAGACAGACAACGAGATAACATCAAAACACAGACAAAGGGGCACGGGAATACACAGGAGGCTTGCCTGCAAGCAGGACAATGGGATGGTCATAGCCCCATGCAAATGTAAATGACCTGGCCTCCACCAGAGCAGAATCCAATCAACACCCCATCAACATAGCAGCTATCTCCGGAGCAGATGGAAGTCTTTGAAAATCTTCAAGGGAGCTCAACCTCGTTATCTCAAAAAAAACAGACTGGAGGCGGACCTAGGGGAGGTACTCCCATCTCGACAGGTCTGACCGGCTCAAAGGGGGCAGGACCAGCGGGAACTTTAAATCTTACCTTTTTCAATGAAAAAGGGGGCTGGCCGATCACAGGACAAAGCCAGGTAAAACAATATAAAAGGGGCTGTGTTTTCGATTGGGGGGCTCTTCGTTCTTGGCTCGACCTCTGCACCCCTGACTTGACCTCTGCAGCCTGTGACCGTAAGTACTCTGCAGCAGCTTGCGAAACTCCCTTGACTTTAATAGTGGTTGAGGCTTTGGGGAAGGGAACTTGTTTTGTGCCTTGTGATATTGCTAAAAACTGTGTAATCATAAGAATTTTCGTTGTGTCCGCTATATTACCTTTGAATAGACTTAGTTGTATTAGAGCATAAGATTTTATTGTGTTTCTTCTGTTGATGATTTTGACCTGGGTTTTACAATAAACCTTGATTTGATGATAATTGGAGTCGTTTAAATTCTTCAATCTTTCACCAGCGATCTCTGACCAAGTCATTGTTAAAATACTCCTCACCTTAATTCCGGGTTCAAGAATCGAGGGTCATCTTGAGCGATTCACTCAGGACAGACTGCTGGTTAGGAAATAAACAGCAGTGTCCTATTCTCTCTCTTGGGAAAGCTACTCTAGTGGAGTAGGAACCGGGTGGGTGTTGCCCCACCGGCAAGAGAGAGAATCACCTGGGTATTGGTAGGGGTCTGGAGATCTGTGTGATATAAGTCTCAGGCTGTCGGTTAGGAATAAACGGCAGGCTTGAATCAGTGCTCTCTTCAGTGGAAGTGTCCCAGTGCGACATCCCCTGGCCTCTGAAGTTTCAGTGCCAGCTGGAGAGAGACACACACAGACATCCAAACCCCAGATATCGGCCCAGTAGTGGAGTAGCGGAGATGGCACCCTCTACACGTGGTGCATATAGGCACCAACGATATAGGTAAAAAACGGGATGAGGTCCTACAATCAGAATTTAGGGAGTTAGGAGATAAGTTAAAAAGTAGAACCTCAAAGGTAGTAATCACAGGATTGCTACCAGTGCCACGAGACAGTCAGAGTAGAAATTCAAGAATAGTCAGAATGAATTCGTGGCTTGAGAGATGGTGCAGGAGGGAGGGGGTTCAGATTTTTGGGACATTGGAACCGTTCCTGGGGGCAGTGGGAGCATTACAAATCGGATGGTCTACATCTGGGCAAGACTGGAATCAATGTCCTAGGGGGTGCTTTTGCTAACACTGTTGGGGAGGTTTTCAACTAATGTGGCAGGGGGATGGGAACCAGATTAGGAAGTTAGAGGTCAGTAAAGAGGCAGCAACTAAAGCCAGTAAGGTACTAGATAATAAACTCAATGTGACTAAAGGGCAGAGTAGACAGGGAAGAGATGATGAAGGCAAAGGGACAGGTGGTCTGAGGTGCATTTGTTTCAATGCGAGCGGTGTAGCAGGAAGGCAGATGAACTTAGGGTTTGGATTAATACCTGGGAATATGATGTTATTGGTATTACTGAGACTTGGTTGAGGGGAAGGCAAGACTGGCAACTAAACATCCCAGGGTACAGATGCTTCAGGAGGGATAGAGCGGGAGGTAAAAGTGGTGGAGGAGTTGCATTACTGGTCAGAGATGATATCACAGCTGTGATTAAGGAGGGCACGATGGAGGATTCGAGCACTGAGGCAATATGGGTAGAGCTAAGAAATAGGAAGGGTGCAGTAACACTGTTGGGACTTTTCTACAGACCTCCCAAAAGCAAGCTTGAAGTAGAGGTACAAATATGTAGACAGATTATTGAAAAATGTAGGAGCAATAGGGTGGTCGTGATGGGAGATTGTAACTTCCCCAACATTGAATGGGACTCATGTAGTGTTGGAGGCATAGATGGAGCAGAATTTGTAAGGAGCATCCAGGAGAGTTTTTTAGAGCAGTATGTAAATAGTCCAACTCGGGAAGGGACCATATTGGACCTGGTATTGGGGAATGATCCCGGCCAGGCAGTTGAAGTTTCAGTCGGTGATTACTTTGGGAATAGCGATCACAATAAGTTTTAGAATACTCATGGACAAAGACGAGAGTGGTCCTAAAGGAAGAGTGCTAAATTGGGGAAAGGCCAAGTATAACAAAATTCGGCAGGAGCTAGGGAATGTGAATTGGGAGCAGCTGTTTAAGGGTAAACCCACATTTGAAATGTGGGAGTCTTTTAAGGAAAGGTTGATTAGAGTACAGGACAGACATGTCCCTGTGAAAATGAGGGATAGAAATGGCAAGATTAGGGAACCATGGATGACGGGTGGAATTGTGAGACTAGCTAAGATGAAAAAGGAAGCATACATAAGATCTAGGCGACTTAAAACTGATGAAGCTTTGGAGGAATATCGGGAAAGTAGGACAAATCTCAAACGCGCAATAAAGAGGGCTAAAAGGGGTCATGAAATATCTTTGGTTAACAGGGTTAAGGAAAATCCCAAAGCCTTTTATTCGTCTATAAGGAGCAAGAGGGTAACTAGAGAAAGGATTGGCCACTCAAAGACAAAAGAGGGAATTTATGCGTGGAGTCAGAGAAAATGGGTGAGATTCTTAATGAGTACTTTGCATCGGTATCCACCAAGGAGAGGGACGTGCCGGATGTTGAGGCTAGTGATGGACGTTTAAATACTCTAGGTTAAGTCGGCATAAGGAAGGGGGAAGTTTTGGATATTCTAAAAGGCATTAAGGAGGACAAGTCCCCAGGTCCAGATGGGATGTATCCCAGGTTACTGAGGGAAGTGAGGGACGAAATAGCTGGGGCCTTAACAGATATCTTTGCAGCATCCTTGAGCACGGGTGATGTCCCGGAGGACTGAAGAATTGCTAATGTTGTCCCTTTGTTTAAGAAGGGTAGCAGGGATAATCCAGGGAATTATAGACCTGTGAGCTTGACGTCAGTGGTAGGCAAACTGTTGGAGAAGATACTGAGGGGTAGGATCTATTCACATTTGGAAGAAAATGGACTTATCAGTGATAGGCAGCATGGTTTTGTGCAGGGAAGGTCATGTCTTACAAACCTAATAGAATTCTTTGAGGAAGTGACAAAGTTAATTGATGAGGGAAGGGCTGTAGATGTCATATACATGGACTTCAGTAAGGCATTTGATAAAGTTTCCCATGGCAGGTTGATGGAAAAAGTGAAGTCGTATGGGGTTCAGGGTGTACTAGCTAGATGGATAAAGAACTGACTGGGCAACAGGAGACAGAGAGTAGTGGTGGAAGGGAGTGTCTCAAAATGGAGAAAGGTGACGAGTGGTTTCCACAGTGTTGTTGAAAACTAACCACTATTCTTAGAAGTCCCCTATACCAAAAAGGGCCGATATTCTAAATGGTGAACAGGGATTCTCACTCCCCGAGTCCGATGCAGGCTTCAGTGGGTGCTATTCATGTCATACTATGTTTTCAAGTTATCCCCGGTATAACCCATACCTTCACCGAAGATTTCATCTACTTACCACTTAGTAGCATCGATCCTGGGTCCCGCATTGCTAAGTAAGTAAAGTAGACTTTGGAATAACCACTATTTCAGGTTAAATTAAGTTCTTTTATTATTATATTTTTTCTTTTAAAAGCTGCAAATACTTTCTTTACAGAAAAGTAAAAAGATCTTGCTTCTGGATCCTTCTGGTTGGTTGAAGGGATCTTCAGGCCCAACTTGACAATCAATCTTCTTTTTAAAATCTGGTTTTCTTTAGATGTATTCGCAGATGAGCTTGGTTGCTGTGTCCTATCTTTCCCATGTACCGAGCTATGGAGCTGGCTCTGCTGGCTATCTCTGAGCTGACTCTGAGCTGACTCTGCCTACTCTTTAAATTCTAGTCTTCCTCAGATGTATTAGCTATTTTAGCTCAGCTGCTCTGCCCTGACTCTTTCCCTTGGCCGAGCTGACTATAATCTGACTCTGAGCTGCTTGTCCCTTCTCTGCTTCTCCCCTCTTTCTGAGTTCTGGTTCTGGTTCTGCCTGCTATCCCCTTTCTTTGGGTTTATATATTTTTCTAACAGTTATCTAGTTTTTATGACTTTATTATAAAGCAACTCTTGATTTTCTTTGATTGTAAAAAGTATCTTTGATCTAAACATTCTAATACAACATAGATCTGATTACATTGTGTCCTTTGTGATGTTCAAAGTTCCTTTGTGAAATTCAAAAAAGTTTTGGTTTCAAGAGGTGTGAATTTTGGTTTGGTTCCTGTCATTTCTATCGTTTTATTATTTTCCAATTGTGTCCTCAGCTCATACTTTTGACTTTGATTTTGGCTTTAAATTATGTTTCTCGCAGACTGATAGTCTCCAGTTTTCTTTAAGTTACCTGGTATTAACAAAATTTCACACCTAGAATTATCACCAAGTTCAACTGAACCTCATCCTTTCCTTTCCAGCTGCTTAGTAAGATAGTTAATTTCAATGAAGGTGTGAAACATTGCTTTTAGCTGAATGCTAAAAATCCACTTGGTTATAACTTCAAAGGTTTACATTTATCACCTAGATCAACTGAAACCATCATCCATGCTTTTCCAGATGCTTACTAAGATAGTTACTTTCAATGAAGGTGTGAGCCATTGCTTTTGGCTTCATTCAAAATCCTGTGTGTTTGCTAAGCCTGCTTGACCAAGGATATCTGCATTTTACAATCCTACTCTTTGCAGCTGCTGTTAACCCTTTGTGGGATCTTGCCCTGTATTCTCTCATGTTTCTCTCAGACGGGATATTGCCAGACTTCCATGTTTCGAATGACACATCTTTCCATATTTTCAATAACAACAGGGATCCATGCTCGGACCACTGTTGTTTGTGATATACATAAATGATCTGGACGAAGGTATAGGTGGTCTGATTAGCAAGTTTGCAGATGATACTAAAATTGGTGGAGTTGCAGATAGCGAGGGCGACTGTCAGAGAATGCAGCAAAATATAGATAGATTGGAGAGTTTGGTAGAGAAATGGCAGATGGAGTTCAATCCAGGCAAATGCGAGGTGATGCATTTTGGAAGATCTAATTCAAGAGCGGACTATATGGTCAATGGAAGAGTCCTGGGGAAAATTGATGTACAGAGAGATCTGGGAGTTCAGGTCCATTGTACCCTGAAGGTGGCAACACAGGTCGATAGAGTGGTCAAGAAGGCATACAGCATGCTTGCCTTCATCGGACAGGGTATTGAGTACAAGACTCAGCAGGTCATGTTACAGTTGGATAGGACTTTGGTTAGGCCACATTTGGAATACTACGTGCAGTTCTGGTCACCACATTACCAGAAGGATATGGATGCTTTAGAGAGGGTGCAGAGGAGGTTCACCAGGATGTTGCCTGGTATGGAGGGTGCTAGCTATGAAGAAAGGTTGAGTAGATTAGGATTGTTTTCGTTGGAACGACGGAGGTTGAGGGGGGACCTGATTGAGGTCTACAAAATTATGAGAGGTATGGACAGGGTGGGTAGCAACACGCTTTTTCCAAGAGTGGGGGTGTCAATTACAAGGGGTTACGATTTCAAGGTGAGAGGGGGAAAGTTTAAGGGGGATGTGCGTGGAATGTTTTTTACGCAGAGGGTGGTGGGTGCCTGGAATGTTTTGCCAGCGGAGGTGGTAGAGGCGGGCACGATAGCATCATTTAAGATGCATCTAGACAGATATATGAACGGGCGGGGAACAGAGGGAAGTAGATCCTTGGAAAATAGAAGACAGGTTTAAATAAAGGATCTGGATCGGCGCAGGCTGGGAGGGCCGAAGTGCCTGTTCCTGTGCTGTAATTTTCTTTGTTCTTGCTTCTTAGAGCAGAATAGCGATTTGGGTAAAAATAAACGAGTGGATCAATCACAGAAATGGAACATTACACATAATCTTTACAAAAAATAGATACAATGGTATTTGCCCACTCACTCAATTTATCCAAACCACCTTGCAGCATCTTAACACCCTCCTCGTCACTCACCTCCCCATCAAGTTTTGTGTTGTCAGCAGCAAACTTCAACATATTACATTTGGCTCCCTCATCCAAATCATTAAAATACATTGTGAATAGCTGGGGCCCAAGAACTGCTCCCTGCGGGACCCCACTAGTCACCGCGTGCCACTTTGAAAAAAAACATTTATTCCTACCCTCTGTTTCCTGTCTGCTAACCAATTCTCAATCCATGCCAATATATTACTTCCAATCCCATATGCTTTAATTTTGCACATTAACCTCTTATGTGGAATTTTATCAAAAGCTTTCTGAAAATCCAAGTACACCACATCCACTGGTTTACCCTTATCTATACTCGTTAGGTCCTCATCCCACATGAGAGGTTAGTTAGGTCCTCAAAAAACTCCAATCGGTTTATCAAATATGATTTCCTTTTCATAAATCCATGTTAACTTTACTTGCTATTTTGCAAGTGTCCTTTATCACGTCCTTTATAATAGACTCTTGCATTTCCCCTATTACTGATATTAAGCTAAGTGGTCTGTAATTTCCAGTTTTCTCCCTCCTCCTTTTTTAAGTGGTGATGTTATATTTGCTACCTTCCAGTCTGCCGGGACTGTTCCAGAAAGTACAGAATTTTGGCAGATGACAATCTACACATTCACTAATTCCATGGCTACCTCCTTTAGTACCCTGGGACTTTGATTATCATGCTATGAGGATTTAGCAGCTTTTAGTACCATTGATTTCTCCGGCACTATTTTTTAGTAATTTCCTTTAATTCCTCCTTCTCACTAAACACTTGATTGCCTAGATAGATTGGGAAGGTCTTTGATTCTTCCTACTTGAAGGGGGGGTTCAGTGATGATACCTTTTAAAACTGAATAGTTAGCATGCCACTAGAGTAGTTTTACATAAGTTACTTTATTAAGGATTGAGATGAATTATAGGACTGAGTAATCATTATTAACCATTACACATGTATTTTTCGGGCACAGCAGTAATAAGTAATCAAATGGGATTTAGGATAGCTAACTTGACCAAAAGAACATTACTTCTGACATCTTGGGCGACATTCTCCGACCCCCCGCCGGGTCGGAGAATCGCCGGGGGCTGGCGTGAATCCCGCCCCCGCCGGTTGCCGAAGTCTCCGGCACCGGAGATTTGGCGGGGGCGGGAATCGCGCCGCGCCGGTTGGCGGGCCCCCCCGCTCGATTCTCCGGCCCGGATTGGCCGGAGTCCCGCCGATAAAATGTCTGTCCCGCCGGCGTAAATTAAATCACCTACCTTACCGGCGGGACAAGGCGGCGTGGGCGGGCTCCGGGGTCCTGGATGGGGGGCGCGGGGCGATCTGGCCCGGGGGGGGTGCCCCCACGGTGGCCTGGCCCGCGATCGGGGCCCACCATTTTGAATGTTGTATAAGTACTGTGTTCTAGTCTTTGTTCGGCAGAACAGGTCTTGGCAGATATCCAGGTCTGTTCTCCGTGTACTCGTAACAAGCTTGATTAAATAAGCCCTCTTGTCCAGATTGTTGTGTTTGTTCCTCTCTGCACTGAGTTGAGCCACAGGGAATAACCCAACATGGAAGCTGACTCAATACACAGGTCTTGAAACCGCTCCTACATCACGGCTTGAACACAGAACCAAAATAGATGTTTAATTGTTCTGGCATTTCCTTGTTCTCTATTATAAATTCTTCTGTTTCAGACTGTAAGGGATCTACATTTGTCTTCACTAATATTATTCTTTTTGCATACTTACAGAAGCGTTTTCAGTCTCATGTTTTTGCGCCAGAAAGAAATGTATAACTGTTGCAATGCATGCATTAGTTCCTTAAATCTTAGTCATCGCCTATACACCATCATGCCTTTTAATGAAGTTCCCCAATCTATTTTAGCCAACTTATGCCTCATACCTTCGTTGTTTCCTTTGTTTAGATTTAGAACCCTATTGCTGCCTCACGGCGCCGAGGTCCCAGGTTCGACCCTGGCCCTGGCTCACTGTCTGTGTGGAGTTTGCATATTCTCCCCGTGTTTGCATGGGCTTCACCCCCACAACCCAAAGATGTGCAGGATAGGTGGATTGCCAAAGCTACAATTGTCCATTAATTGGAAAAAAATGAATCGGATTCTCTAAATTTATTAAAAAAAGAAAAAAAAAGATTCAGAACCCTAGTTTCAGATCGGACGTCTTCACTTTCCATCCTGATGAAGAATTCTATCTTATTATGGTCACTGATCCCTTAAGGACCTCGCATAGTAAAGTCACTATAGTCCCAGATGACCAAAGGCTGCTTTCCCCTTTGAGGGGGAGAGCTGACTGGTGTTGATTTAACCCAAGAATCACCATACCTCAGCGAGGGGCAAGGTTGAGAAGGCAGGGCTTTCATGAATAGCCTCAGCGGGTATGGTACCTAGTACAGCAAGATTATTAATTGAACCCCTTCTCAGTGCATAATTCCAAATCTAGGATAGCACATTTCCTCATTGGTTCCTCAACATACTAGTCTAAAATAACAATCTCTTACACACTCCAGGAATTCATCCGCCACAGTATTATTGATAATTGTCCAAAATATATAGAAATTATAGTCACCCATGATTACTGCATCATTACTGTTACACACATCTCTAATTTCCTGTTCAATGCCATCCCTTACCTTACCATTACTGTTTGGAGGCTGATAGGCAACGCCAACCAATGTTTTCCTCTCCTTGTTGCAGATTCTACATTTAGATTTTCTGAGCCAATATCTTCTCTCACTATTGCACTGATTTAATGCACAAGTAATAACACCGACCCACCTCCTTTTCCTTTTATGACTGTCCTTCCTAAATATTGAGTACCTAGGATATTCATCTCCCAGCCTTGGTCACTCTGCAACATGTCTCTGTAGTCTCAATCATATCGCACCAGTTTATATCAATTTGCACTGTTAATTCATTTACCTTATTGCGAATGCTCCATGCATTCCGATACAATGCCATTAGACTTGTCTTTTCCAGTGAGAATTCCACCGATGATGGTGGAATTCATCACAGAATTTTGAGCCTCGCAAGCCAAAGTTTTTTACCTTACGTGAATCACGCCGCAGCGACCGCTGATTCGCTTGCCCGAGGGAAACTTAATCACTGCAATCACTGGGAAGCTCCAGAGAAACGCCTCCCCAGAACTGCCCAGCACTTGTTCCAGATCCATTTGAGGGGATGGCGGCCAGGAAGCCTGCTCCAAGGTTTTTAGAGGGAGCCCTGGATGGACTGCAGCAGAAGCAGGATGTCCTGTACCCCCACTCCAGGAAGTGGCCCACCAACAAGGTGACCACCCCCACCTGGGAGGGCGCTGCAGCTTTAGTAAGTGCCAGATCCCTGCAGCAGAGGGGCAACAGTGCCGTAAAAAAAGAATGACCTTTTTCGAGTGGCCAGAGTAGATCTTCCACCTCCCATCTCTCAATGCATCCCCACACCCACCCCTCGCACCTCCAAGGTGATCCCTCATCCAGTCAACTTGTGGGCTGCTCACCTATCACAAGGCCTTCTTCCCCTGTTCCCAACCACCTTGGTGCCCACCAGTCTCAACTCCGCTCCCCACATCCCTTCTCCCTCTCCAGTCCCACACATGCCACTACTCAACCTTCTGAACTGGCAGGATTCCTGGCAACACTCTCCACTCTCCCCATCAGTCTCTCCACAGGACAAAATCGAGAACAACCGGTGTGAGAGGGCATAGCCACCCAGTCATGTGAGAGCACCACACACTCACCCGCTCATGAGGAAAGAATTTGAGCAGACCGGGGAGGAGAATGACCATGCCTCTGCTGATAGTGAAGTGGGAACAGTGATCAAAAGCGAGAACGCTAAGGGTGAACAGTCATTCCTCAAACCTTGCCTGAGTAAACATTTCACATCATTTATTCGTCATGTGCGGTGCAGGGATCCGGCACTCGGATTCTGGGGCCGTGGTCACTGTTGAGCCCCTAGCCGATGACGTGCCCCTGGGGTCTGGTCCCCCAGCTGATGGAACTGCAAAGACAAGTCATGAGAACCAGCAGGGGACGATAGCATTATTTCTTGGACTGCAAGACCAACTGGAGGAGTCCCATTGCCTTCTATCTGAGGTCATGGTGCCGTCACTTCCACGTAATAAGGCCAACACTGCGAGGGTCGCATCTGTAGTGGAGACCTTGGTGCAGGACTTGCACTCTATATCTGGAGATGTCCGCTTCATGGCCTCTATGGTTGAGGGCATGAGTTCCGTGGTGCAGCATTTCACCTGCATGGTGCAGGCACTGGTGAGCGCCTGTGCCAGAGGATGATGGGGATTTCTGGATCTCACTCCAGCTGCCCCTCTACCCCTGGAACAACATAGAGGCCCTTCGACACCTGAAGGGAAGAGGATCGGCCGGAGCGCATCCTGAAGCCCTCAGTCAGGGGATGCCCAGCCCACCTGAAAGCCCCTCCCTGTGAGCGATGCACCTCCACTCCGAGGAGGGTAGCACTGCAATACCCGAAAGTATGCCCGGTCCGTCAAAGTCCAGGCCCCCATGGGCACAAACAAGTTGGACATTGAGGGCCTGGAATCCCTTGCAGTTCATACATGGCACCACATGATGCCATGAAGACCACAGGGTGACATGGATGCAGTCTATTGCACCCTGGCACCCAGAGCATGCCTGCTAAACGGGAGAAGCCCATGCCCCTGGCGCCTTGGCTCTCCTGGTCCCAGTCCAAGTTGATATACATGTGGGCCCTTACATAAAGGGCATCTATCACCTCCCTAATGTATTTGTGTGCAGCGGGCTGGGAGATGCCACACAGACCACTTGTGCTGCCCTAAACGAGCTGCTTGCATAGAGGTTCAGAGCGGCAGTGACTTTAAGGGCTATGGGCAGTGGGTGCCCTCGCATTTCATGTGGTGCCAGCTCTTGCAGGACATGGCAACTGTGGTCCACCATTCCCCGGGACAGGCAAGTCTTCTCTGGCACTGTGGCTCCGACATCCATAGATAGGAAGACTGACGTTGGAAGAGCCGTTGCCGGTACAGTCTCAAACGGGGATGTTCCCTTTGTGGTGCTGCCCCCTGCACAGCTATGGGCACAGCCTCCAGCCCCCCCCCCCACCCCTCTACAAGGCACTAGCCCTGGCCATGTGCAGCGGCAAATCTCTGTCTCTGCTGCTGCTCTATTGCTAGTCGTAGGTTCCATGATTCTCCAGAATCAAGCACTGAAAAGAGACGGAAACTAAAGTGAGCGGTGAGGATTACGGAGAAAGCCTTGTCCCTCAGCCTTCTACTCCACCAATGCACTTCCCCCTTAGTGAGTGCCTCTTCATTAAGTCTCACACACTCCCCTGTCACACTGGTATATTTCTACTCCTGTCCCTCTCAACACCAGCAGGATTATGCGGCTGGACGCTCGAGAGTCTCACTGGCACATTTGTTTCCACCTATTCCTCAACACCCCCCCCCCCCCTCCAATGCTTGCATTAGGTGACAGTGCATGGGACCCACATCTGCATCCTCAAACAGGGCACCTCAAAAACACCCAACATGATGACCTATAGCGCGAGAGTGATGATAGACTTCACCATGAAGTCTTGTATTGGGGTTCACATCAGTATATCTGGTGTGATGTAATCTCTTGTATGAGTATTAGAGTTCAAATATTTAAACCAATTAAACTAAATTTAGATTTAGATTTACTGTCACATGTACTGAGGTACAGTAAAATATATAAGGGTTGGTAAGAGATGTTGGTAAGAGATGTGCATATCCAGGCAGATCACTCCATACATGAAAAACATAGGACATACGATAAATACACAACATAAATACATATAGACATCGCGTGAAGCATACAGAGTGTAGTACGACAACAGTAGAGAAGATGCATAGAGAGATTAGCTTAATCTATAAAAGGGTCATTCAGGAATCTGGTAACAGCGGGGAAGAAGCTGTTTTTGAATCTGTTCGTGCGTGTTCTCAGACTTTTGTATCTCCTGCCCGATGGAAGAAGTTGGAAGAGTGAGTAAGCCGGGTGGAAGGGATCTTTGATTATGTTGCCTGCTTTTCCCAGGCAGCGGGAGGTGTAGATGGAGTCAATGGATGGGAGGCGGGTTTGCCTGATAGACTGGGCTGCGTTCATGACTCTCTGAAGTTTCTTACGGTGTTGGGCCAAGCAGTTGCCATACCAGGCTGCGATGCAGCCAGATAGGATGCTTTCTATAATGTATCTGTAAAAATTGGTAAGAGTCAACGTGGACATGCCAAATTTCCTTAATTTCCTGAGGCAGTGGTGAGTGTGGTCCTGTTGTGCTTTTCTGGTCATAGCGTTGACGTGGGTGGTGATGCAAAAACTTCACTAGCTGTATCTATCAGCTTTGTTTGAATCAGTAATACCCACATGACATAGAATCATAGAATTTACAGTGCAGAAGGAGGCCATTCGGCCCATCGAGTCTGCACCGGCCCTTGGAAAGAGCACTCTATCTAAGCCCACTCCTCCACCCTATCCCCGTAACCCAGTAACTCTGTCTACCCTTTTTGGACACTAAGGGCAATTTAGCATGGCCAATCCACCTAACCTGCACATCATTGGACTGTGGGAGGAAACCGGAGCACCCGGAGGAAATACACGCAGACATGAGGAGAATGTGCCGACTCTGCACAGACAGTGACCCAAGCCAGGAATTGAACCTGGGACCCTAGAGCTGTGAAGCAACTGTGCTAACCACTGTGCTACCGTGCCACCCTCTTGCTACACTGGATGCTGTCCTCTCTTGCAGGGCTTTGGCACTGATCTCCACCTCCAATGCTGGATTTAGCAGTAGGTGGTAATGACTAAGAAGTTTCCTTGCCCATGCTTGACCTGACTTGATGCCATTAGACATCATAGGGCCCAGAAACAATGTTAAGGACTCCCAGAATAATTTCCTCCAGAATGCATAACACTGTGCAGCCACCTTTACCGGTGGTACAGGACAGACCCAGGGATGGTGATGGTGATGTCTGGGTCATAAGACATAAGACATAAGAACTAGAAGCAGGAGTAGGCCATCTGGCCCCTCGAGCCTGCTCCACCATTCAATGAGATCATGGCTGATCTTTTGTGGACTCAGCTCCACTTTCCGGCCCGAACACCATAAACATTAATCCCTTTAATCTTAAAAAAACTATCTATCTTTATCTTCAAAACATTTAATGAAGGAGCCTCTACTGCTTCACTGGGCAAGGAATTCCATAGATGCACAACCCTTTGGGTGAAGAAGTTCCTCCTAAACTCAGTCCTAAATCTACTTCCCCTTATTTTGAGGCTATGCCCCCTAGTTCTGCTTTCACCCGCCAGTGGAAACAACCTGCCCGCATCTATCCTATCTATTCCCTTCATAATTTTATATGTTTCAATAAGATCCCCCCTCATCCTTATAAATTCCAACGAGTACAGTCCCAGTCTACTCAACCTCTCCTCATATTCCAACCCCTTCAGCTCTGGGATTAACCTAGTGAATCTCCTCTGCACACCCTCCAGTGCCAGTACGTCCTTTCTCAAGTAAGGAGACCAAAACTGAACACAATACTCCAGGTGTGGCCTCACTAACACCTTATACAATTGCAGGATAACCTCCCTAGTCTTAAACTCCTTCCCTCTAGCAATGAAGGACAAAATTCCATTTGCCTTCTTAATCACCTGTTGCACCTGTAAACCAACGTTTTGCGACTCATGCACTAGCACACCCAGGTCTCTCTGCACAGCAGCATGTTTTAATATTTTATCATTTAAATAATAATCCCTTTTGCTATTATTCCTACCAAAATGGATACCCTCACATTTGTCAACATTGTATTCCATCTGCCAGACCCTAGCCCATTCACTTAGCCTATCCAAATCCCTCTGCGGACTTCCAGTATCCTCTGCACTTTTTGCTTTACCACTTATCTTAGTGTCGTCTGCAAACTTGGACACATTGCCCTTGGTCCCCAACTCCAAATCATCTATGTAAATTGTGAACAGTTGTGGGCCCAACACTGATCCCTGAGGGACACCACTAGCTACTGATTGCCAACCAGAGAAACACCCATTAATCCCTACTCTTTGCTTTCTATTAATTAACCAATCCTCTATCCATGCTACTACTTTCCCCTTAATGCCATGCATCTTTATCTTATGCAGCAACCTTTTGTGTGGCACCTTGTCAAAGGCTTTCTGGAAATCCAGATATACCACATCCATTGGCTCCCCGTTATCTACCGCACTGGTAATGTCCTCACATTCCACTAAATTCGTTAGGCACGGCCTACCCTTGATGAACCCATGCTGCGTCTGCCCAATGGGACAATTTCCATCCAGATGCCTCGCTATTTCTTCCTTGATGATAGATTCCAGCATTGTCCCTACTACCGAAGTTAAGCTCACTGGCCTATAATTACCCGCTTTCTGCCTACCTCCTTTTTTAAACAGTGGTGTCACGTTTGCTAATTTCCAATCCGCCGGAACCACCCCAGAGTGAATTTCACTTATTCTAGTGAATTTTGGTAAATTATCTCTAGTGCATTTGCAATTTACCTAGCCATCTCTTTTAGCACTCTGGGATGCATTCCATCAGGGCCAGGAGACTTGTCTACCTTTAGCCCCATTAGCTTGCCCATCACTTCCTCCTTGGTGATAAAAATCCTCTCAAGGTCCTCACCTGTCATAGCCTCATTTCCATCAGTCACTGGCATGTTATTTGTGCCTTCCACTGTGAAGACCGACCCAAAAAACCTGTTCAGTTCCTCAGCCATTTCCTCATCTCCCATTATTAAATCTCCCTTCTCATCCTCTAAAGGACCAATATTTACCTGAGCCACTCTTTTTTGTTTTATATATTTGTAGAAACCTTTACTATCTGTTTTTATATTCTGAGCAAGTTTACTCTCATAATCTATCTTACTCTTCTTTATAGCTTTTTTTAGTAGCTTTCTGTTGCCCCCTAAAGATTTCCCAGTCCTCTAGTCTCCCACTAATCTTTGCTACTTTGTATGCGTTTTCCTTCAATTTGATACTCTCCTTTATTTCCTGCGACATCCACGGTCGATTTTCCCTCTTTCTACCGTCCTTCCTTTTTGTTGGTATAAACCTTTGCTGAGCACTGTGAAAAATCGCTTCGAAGATTCTCCACTGTTCCTCAACTGTTTCACCATAAAGTCTTTGCTCCCAGTCTACCTTAGCTAGTTCTTCTTTCATCCCATTGTAATCGCCTTTGTTTAAGCACAAAACACTAGTGCTTGATTTTACCTTCTCATCCTCCATCTGTACTTTAAATGCCACCATATTGTGATCGCTCCTTCTGAGAGGATACCTAACTATGAGATCCTGAATCAATCCTGTCTCATTACACAGGACCAGATCCAGGACCGCTTGTTCCCTCGTAGGTTCCATTACATACTGTTCTAGGAAACTATCGCGGATACATTCTATAAACTCCTCCTCAAACTCCTTGACCGACCTGGTTAGACCAATCGACATGTAGATTAAAATCCCCCATGATAACTGCTGTACCATTTCTACATGCATCAGTTATTTCTTTGTTTATTGCCTGCCCCACCATAATGTTACTATTTGGTGGTCTATAGACTACTCCTAAGGTAACTTTTTCACCTTACTATTCCTGATTTCCACCCAAATGGATTCAACCTTATCCTCAAGGAGCACCGATGTCATCCCTTACTGTTGCCCGGATGTCATCCTTAAATAACAGAGCTACACCACCTCCTTTACCATCCACTCTGTCCTTCCGAATAGTTTGATACCCTCGGATATTTAACTCCCAGTCGTGACCATCCTTTAACCATGTTTCAGTAATGGCCACTAAATCATAGTCATTCACGATGATTTGCGCCATCAACTCATTTACCTTGTTCCGAATACTACGAGCATTCAGGTAAAGTACACTTATGTTGGCTTTTTTACCTCTGTTCTGAATCTTAACACCTCGATCAGTAACCTCTCCTAAGTTATATTTCCTCTTAACCTTTCTCCTAATTTTCCTTGTCGTTGAACCCATATCTTCATGTAACAACCTGCCGTGTCGCTTACCATTAATGTTTCCACTTCCCGTTTTATTCCTTTTAGTATTCCTGGTCCTATTCACTGAGTTCCCCTCAGTCACTGTACCTGACTGTACCTTGTACTGTCGTCCTTTTTGTCCTGTGGCCATTTCATTTGTTTAGCTACCTTCTCAAATGAAATGAAAACGGATTCTACCTCCTTCTCATCAAACCTTGGCAATGCTTGGACATATTTAAATAGATCCCCACCAAGCCTTCGACTATGCCACTCTTTCTCACTATCCTCATCACTATCCTCCAACTGTACGTTTCCCTTTACGTCTGCCAATTTTAACTGACTGTTATGTTTCATGGCCATTTTCTGAAGTTCAAACTCTCTCTCTTTTTCCCTTTCCTCTCTATCTTTTTCCTTGTTTCTTTCTTCTCTCTTCTTTTCTTTTTCCATGATCTGTATCTCCCTTTGTCTTTCTTTTTCTCTCATTGCATATTCAAGCTGTTTTAATTCTTTTTCATGTTCAAGTTGCTTAATCTGCAACTGGATCTTTGCCATTTCTATGAGTCAGACTGTATCTCAGGCAACTTTAAATGCTTAGCCACTGCCATAATTACCTCACCTTTTCGCATTTTGTCAGGTAACGTTAACTGCAATGGTTTTTGCCAAATCTAAAAGTCTGTTTTTAGTCTCTGTCTGTAAGGTACTGCGAGTGCCCGTCTCCACCCCCAAAAACCTCTGAGCCTCTGAGTGAGCCATTGTCTACAACACACTCCCCACTTAAACTAGAATACCACACCTGAAAAGCAGCCACAATATGCTCACCCCTCATTGTCTTTACGTTCACTAATCCAATCTAATAGATAGACTTTTATCCCCCTTGAGCCCCCAATTTGTTATGGGCCAGGGTTTAGAGAACCCCAAAGTGTATCTTGGCGTTCACCTGACCCACAACTGTTACTAGATTGTGGTATGGGGAGCACGCGGCCCATTCTACAGGTGTGGTGCAGCAGAAATGAAAAAGTATTTTTTAAAGCAAAACAATGTTTGTTCTATGAACTCAAGTTAAGCTTTTTAAAATATACAGTGAACATCTTAGCAACCATCAATTCAAATACAACCCCCAAAGACTACAACACTAAGTAATCCATTAAGCTTTCCTTTTAACATCCATAAGACTTAAAAACAAAACCTTTAACAGAAGCACATCAGGCTAAAGTCACTACCGAGTGCAGTTATTAGTTTTAAGTCACCAAAGGATCGATTTACAGTTTTTTAGATTACAGAGAGAGAGACTAATACCCCTTCTGGCTGTTACTGCAGCTATCCAGCTCTGAAAACAAAACTAAAACACACCCTGCAGCAAACAACCTAAAACAAAAGTAAAAAGCTGACAGACAGCCCAGCTCCACCCACTCTGACATCACTGCAGCAATAAACACCCATTTCTTAAATGTACGCTTACTACAGATATTTATATACACAACCATTTATAAACACCCATTTCTTAAAGGTACTCACACATGACACCCACCACCGAGTAGCTGTCCTCCTCCAGAAAGTTACCGTCAGGTTCTGAGTCCTCCGCCACTGTGAGTGTGCAGATGGCATGAGGCTGACAACCAGCCCTAACTTCATTCTGATTCCGCCCCCAGGATCAATGACAGAGGGATCCTCCTCAAGCTCCTCTCAAGGCTTGGGGCTCAGATTCGCGCTCTGCCCGAGACTCTGGTCACCTGGAGAGTCCGGAAAAATCTCTGGACAAAAAATGGAGCTCCCAGAACTATAGGTTGTGACGGACAGTGGGGGCCCTCCCTTGCCATCATCATCCAATGGCCCAGCATTTGGGACACTGCTGCAGTCCCCTGGAAAATAAATGGGCCAGTCAAGGTCGTGAGATGGGTTTCAGGGGGCGTGGCCTCAGGGCCAGTACCCTCTTTGACTCCTGAGGGCCCTGCTGTTTATTTAGGGTTGCTCCCCACTTCAGTGGAGCAATGACCAACTGAAAGGGGATGCCGTGTCCCTCTCATTGGGATGGGAGGACACGTTTGGCTGTCCTGGTAGGAGATTGTCGCCTCTCCAGGGAATGGTGCAACTTCCGGAACAGGACGGGGGTTGGGGAGAAGTCCATGGCAGTGGGTCCTCCTCCCTCGCTCTCCACAACCCGGTATTCTGCCTGCTGGGGTTTGGACTTTAGTTTAGTTTATTTCACTATACTCTGGATCCCGTGCCAGATTAACACGGGTGCAGTGTCAGGTGCTATCAGGCCTAGACCACATGATGCTGAGTCCGGACTTCTCATTCCCCCCTCAGCTGGCTTGTTCTGGTGTCTGGGGATGAATAGAGGACTGAATCATAGTGGCTGACTTTATATGCTTTATCTTATTCCGTGCCTTCTTTCCGTGTCGAGGTTCCTCCCCCACCTCGACGGCAGCCATGGTCTAATTTGCTGATCCTCTGTATTCATCTGCTCCAACCCATTTTCCAACTCCAACTAAGGATGGGCACTCCCTTAGTGACGATTTGAGCACAATCCCAGCCGGGAGGACATAGGAAGTAATGCCTGCATGCCGGCTTCCAGACCCCCTTAGGGTTAGCACCCCCAAGAGGTGCCCCAAAATGAAGGTGAGGTAAGGCTTGCTAGTGCCCCATCCCCCCCCGAGATTGAGCGACTAAACCCAGACCCTGCCCCGTGTTGAACCTATCTGTGTCGCCCACGTCCTCTCCAGTGCACCCTGTGTGTTGAGCACCCTGGAGATTCATTGCTGCCTGAGCGCACACCCCCTCGGAGGTGAGGCGTTTATGTAGACCTATTGTAAATGGCACCGGCGTGTCATCACACCAGAGCCCGGTGAATATTCTGTGAGGGGTGAAAGATCTGGAGTGAGTGCTCACTAATTACATGCTAATGTATTAAAATTAAGTTCCTGGGCTCTCGCGTCGTAATTTGAGTTACTCCACCAGAGAGGGTATGTGAAAATTGCAAAATCAATCATGCTGGGGAGAATTGTGTTTTTCTATTCTCTATAGATTTTGAACCCGGGCTGAGTTCCTCATGGGCTGAGAGTGCGGGCTCATAATTGCCCCCATAGTTTTGTGTTATGGTGCTATTTGCTGCTAGCCCTTGATTCCTCTGCCTTCCACGTTTTGCTTTCTATTTTTCTGTCTTATGTTTATCATTGTTCCCCATCTCCCGTATGATCCCTGCTCAGGTTCCCATCCCCATGTAATTCTACTTTAAACCCTCTGCGACGACACTAACAAATACCCCTGCGAGGATATTGGTCCATGTCCTGCTGCTGGGGTGCAACCTGCCCAGCTTGTACAGCTCCCATATTCCCCAAATTGGTCCCAAGTCCTCAGAAATGCAAATTCTTCCCTCCTACACCATTTCTCCAGCCACACATTCATCTGGTCTGTTTTTCTATTCCTACTCTAGCTAGCACATGGCACTGGGGGTAATCATATTTTAACTGTTTATATCAATTTGCGCTGATCAATTTCTCCTGAGAAAAGCCTCCTCTTTCTTATTCACAAATTTGTTTCACCTGGATTCTTACTATCAGAAGAGAGAGTGAACACCATTAACCCATCAAGTATGGGTGCATTTAAATCCTGGTAGTTTAAAAAGATGGCTTCAAATTGCCATCCAAACCCTTGGCACTGTCTCAGGCTGACTGAAGGTTATGCATTAATGTACATTTCAAATAAAATGGTTGTTAAAGCAGCAATGATTAAATTACTATCTACTGTTGCTAACTTGGGATTAGTGCGAATCCCCAAGCACGTGGCGAGGCTGCTGAACATTTGAACATGATTCCTTGAAACAAACAAACTTAGAAAGAGAAGCAAAACAAAAAGTTGCACTAACATCTGACAAAAAGTGTTTGAAATACTATTGCCTTCTAACCCCAAAACAGCACCGTTTCAGGTGAAGTTTCAGGGCTGTGATTGCTCGCGATCCCATGTAACAACAGCACATCAATAGATCGGCTGTTTATCACCCGCAATTGTGCATCAGCGTTGGGCATCATTGTCTTGGAGTGAATTCCCTCAATGCCACAAGATATGTTTGTATGCTGTCAATCCACCAGCTGTGCTTTTGTGGAGAAAAACAATTACTCTGTGATAAACAGTAATTACTATCCAAAAGCACAAATCAGTTAATGATCAACGTTTTGCATCAAATAAAATTGAAGAAATCGCTTAAATTTCTGAAGTTTATCCTCTGTCCCACAGAATGTACTTGCATTCATTTTCATTATTTACCTGATGGCAGTTTCAGTAGTGAAATCACAGTCACTATGCATTCTGGGACCAGAGAAGTAATGAAGGAACATTGTTCGGTGAAGTGTTAAACTCACTGACATACCAATTGTGAGTTGAAGTTGGTGCAGTGAATCTCCACAGTTCAGAAATATGGTGAGGAAGCTTAGCTGTCAGCCCCATGCACTGGTTTCTCATTTCATTGGAACACTGGGCTTGAAGATATTTTTAATACGAACATAGGCTGAAAAAATGAATTGGTGCTGCATCAATATGGCAGGCATACACATGCTATACCAGAAGAGCATTCACTACCTGGTGTTGTAAGAGCATATTTAACCTGGTGTTGTAAGACTTCTTACAGTATTGGATGGAGTTCTTCCATTTTGTGTCCGGGATAAGTAAAATAATTAAATCAGGGTCCCACGCCCTGTTTTGATATTGGTCAGCGCCCAGGCCTGATTTATGATGTGATAAATTCATTCAGCATTATGGAAAGTTAACAAGCGGTAAACACCCTTTATTATTGCTATTTCAAGAGCTCAGGCATTGTGTGTACATGTGATTCACTGTTTTGTTCTTTTAGGCTGTAGGTTAACTTCAGGGTGTTTTTGGTCACCCAAAGGCGGATTTTCAACAAAACACGCAGTCCTGCAGCATGGGGCCCCGGCCAATTTGGAGTGTGGGGGGGGAGGGGTGGCAGTCCGGAGAGGTACTGAGCCTATCAGCAGGCAATACAACATCATAGATATCATAGATATCATAGAATTTACAGTGGAGAAAGAGGCCATTCGGCCCATCGAGTCTGCACCGGCCCTTGGAAAGAGCACCCTACCCAAGTCCACATCTCCACCCTATCCCCATAACCCACTAACCCCACCCAACACTAAAGGCAATTTATCATGGCCAATCCACCTAACCTGCACATCTTTGGACTGTGGGAGGAAACCGGAGCACCCGGAGAAAACCCACGCACACACAGGGAGGATGTGCAGACTCCGCACAGACAGTAACCCAAGCCGGAATCAAACCTGGGACCCTGGAGCTGTGAAGCATTTGTGCTATCCACAATGCTACCGTGCTGCCCAAATCAACATATGATTGGTGGACTCCCCTTTAGAGCAGGAAAACAATTTAACAGATTTTGAGAGGTGGTGGAGACTTAGAGCAGTTCAGACACTTCCTGAACTGGTGTGAAGTTTCTGAACTTTCACTGAGTAAAGGTGCAAAGCAGCAAATAGGTTTTTGGCATACGGTCTGGCAGGCAGTGTGAGGCAAAAGTGAGGTCGCCGATCTAACATCAGGGTGTGAGCCTGCAAAGCCTTCAGTGAGGTGAGGAGGAGGAGGTGCTGGCCAACTGTGGTCGAGAGGAGCAGTGGGATGACTCTCACCCTCCAGGGCATGGCTTGGATGGAAGGGAGGGAGGGTGGGCGGGCGGGCAACCAACCACAAAGAATAATGGCCATTAGGCCAGGTAGCCTGCAGCAGCAGCCACACAGCCAACCAGGAGCACACACGATTGTCGAGGCTTGAGACCCAGGCACCTAAGCGAGAGCTGAGCAGCAGTCGGAAGGTGCAAAGAAGGACAGGCAAATGTCAGCATTGTGTCTCTGGGAATCGGGGAGCACCAGTCGGGGGGAGGGGTGATTCGACCAAAGCCAGTGGCCAGTCAATCAGCAGAGCTGAGCATTCGAGGGCTGGTTGGCAACCAGACTGGATGGCGAGGGCGAGAGAGCAGAGGCCAGGCCAGATAGCCGGCAACAGCCCAGCAGCCAGCTAGGACCACACACGGTCATCAAGGGTCAGAGGTTGAGGGTCGAGACCCAGCTAACCAAGCAAGAGCTGAGGGGTAAGCAGAGCAGCAGTCGGATGTTGTGAGGAAGGTCCGTCAAACGCCGCCGATGTGTCTCGGGGAATCAGGAAGAAGAGGCCAGCGGGAGCGGGGCGACTTGACCAGAACCAGAGGGCAGCGAGGCAGGGCTGAGAGTGAGAGGGTTGGGCACGAATCAACATCTTCTTTCTTGTTGTTTCTACATGTTGGACTTACTGCCTTTTTTGGTGTCAATGATATCTCTCTCTGATCGATTGTGGAGTTTTTTATGCTACTCGGATTTCTTGACCATCCATCGGCACCGCAGATTCCCCAAAGTTATTGCCAGCAGCCAGTTACTCTGGTAGGATTTTGGCAGTGAACTCACAGCAATTCCTTTCACAATTTCCGAAGTCAACCCCACACCAACTCGGAAGCTTTGTTTACTGCGTCACTGCTTTTGGGCAGCTTAGATAATCGGCTGCTTTTGCTTAAGAAGGCTTCACTTGATAAACGATTCTGAAGACTTATTCGTTAATCATTGAGATCAAGACAGATCATCCCCAGTCAATTGGAACTCAAAAAGACAGCAAATAAAAAGGTCTCACACAGTTCCGGACGGCGTCATCAGGCAAAGCGAAAGGTGGTGGGGTTTGTTTCCTCATCAACTCCTCCTGGTGCTTGGATGTGGCAACCCTGGCGACCTTCTGCTCCCCAGACCTGGAATACCTGACCGTGAAGTGCTGCCCATACTATCTTCCACGTGAGTTCACTTCAGCCATTATCACAGTGGTCTACATCCCACCCCAGGCAGAAGTGAAGAAGGCGCAGTTATAAACAACTACGAAACAGAACACCCGGAGGCCTTGATCATCGTAGCTGGGGACTTCAACAAGGCCAACCTCAAGAGTGTACAGACTAAATTCTATCAACACATCTCCTGTCCCACCTGGGGCGGCAACTCTCTCGACCATTGCTACACAAAAATCAAGGGCATAACTTCCATCCCCCGACTGCACTTTGGAAAATCTGACCAAAAGACGGTGCTCCTTTTCCCGGCATACAAACAGAAATTGAAGCGGGAGAATCCAGTTAAAGAAGGTCGTGCAGTGCTGGTCCGAGGAAACAGAAGAGCTCCGATGTGACTGTTTGGAGACAGTGGACTGGTCCATATTTAAGAAATCAGCAACCAACCTAAACGAGTATGCTACCACTGTCACAGACTTCATCCGCAAATGTGTGAACGACTGCATGCCAAAGAAAGTAGTACGTTGTTCCCCAACCAGAAATCATGGCTTAATTGGGAGATTGACTCTCTACTGAAGATCAGGTCTGAGGCATACAAGTCATGCGACCCTGACCTACACAAGAAATCTCGGTACGACCTCTGCAAAGCCATTTGGGATGCCAAGAGACAATATCCGATCAAGCTAGAGTCACAGACTAGCGTTACAGACTCTCGTCAGTTGTGGCAAAGCCTAAACAACACAACGGGTTGTGGTGATATACATCACTGTAAGTACACAAGGGGTTAATGTACATACACTACACCTAGCTAGACACTAGAGGGAACACCAGAGACATGACACACAGACAGTCAACCAATAGGTCAGTAAGATAGGACACAACCAATGGGCAGTCACGATACACACAGAGGTGACACTACCACAGGAGGGCATTACACCAACCCATATTAAAGGACAGTACGAAGTCTTACAACACCAGGTTAAAGTCCAACAGGTTTGTTTCGATGTCACTAGCTTTCGGAGCGCTGCTCCTTCCTCAGGTGAATGAAGAGGTCTGTTCCAGAAACACATATATAGACAAATTCAAAGATGCCAAACAATGCTAGGAATGCGAGCATTAGCAGGTGATTAAATCTTTACAGATCCAGAGATGGGGTAACCCCAGGTTAACCTGGACTTTAACCTGGTGTTGTAAGACTTCGTACTGTGCTCACCCCAGTCCAACGCCGGCATCTTCACATCATATTAAAGGACACAGCACACATGCTCAGTCTCTTTCCAGTGGAGACTCTCAGTGAGTACAGACACAGGGTTGATTGATCACCCCTCCCATCACGTGGATTGTAGCAGACTGGTTAGTCAGTCTGAGTAGCTATAGAAGGATTAACAGTAGAGTAGAATCCAAGTAGGAGAATTGTTCTTAGTTTAATAAACGTGTTAAAGCTATCTCCAAGTCTGACCCTTCCTTTGTCAGAGTGCACATCAAGGAAGCAGCTTATGCTACGACAAGAGCATAACAAAACATGGTTCCAGGAGTGAACTGTTTCAATCCATATAGTTAAAACTCACCACACAGTGACTACCAGCAACAGCAGCCAGGCAAGATGATGTTCGAGATTCCGGTTCCACAGCAGCTCATGTGCCAAGGCAATCTCAGTGAAAACTGGCGTTGGTTCAGGCAGAGATTCGAGATCTACCTGGTAGCGTCCGACTTAGATGGTGTGGCAGATGCAGAGAAAGTAAAGCTTCTACTTACCATCCCGGTCCAGAAGCAGCTGAAATCTTCCAGACCTTCAAATACTCAAAGGGGCAAAACAAGAGTGACTACCAGGCAGTCCTGAACAAATTCCAAGAATTCTGCGAGGAACATACAAGAAGAAAAGGTAAAAGAGGCGCCAAAACTCACCGCGAGGTAGGCTTGCAGCAACAAATGGTAGTTTTGAATCGCAGCCATCTTGGAAAAGGTGCTGCACATGCGCTGTTCCGTGAAGAGCGGACAGAACAGGAAGGTCCATTTGCGCATGCACGAGAAGCCGCGCATGCGCAATTGCGAAAAAGGCCCCAAGTAAAAGAACAGCGATCTGCGCATGCCCAATCGCTTCCGCCGACTACGTCACACACGTCATGACGTCAGAGACCCCAGACCACACCCACTTAAAGGGGAAATGTCCCAAAACACGAAAAAAAATTTAAAGCCGTAAAATCCGATTCTTTCACCTGGAATGACAGCACAATGCCTGAAATTCGACCAGTAGCTGAAAGTAACCTCTGCAGAATCCTGCAACAAGCAGTTAGCACCGCCCAAAGAGATGATACAGTCCTTGAAGACTATGACTTAGACCTTGAATTCTTCTTTGGACATCGCGAGCCCAATGCCAGCTCCGACACAAAACGTGATGATATGGTCTTGGAAGACAACGACTCAGACAAAGCTTTCGCCTTGGGAGGCTACCCCAGTACCAAATCCGAATCGCAGCGAGCTGTGTTCTACAGTGAAGAATCCGACACAGACGCGGATGAATTCTTCGGATTTGAGGAACTTCAGCCCAGCAGTTATAACATCCCAACTCGTGAGTGCAGGATTATGCTGCGGCCTGACACCAAGAGACAGAGAGCGGTACAAGCCCACAGAGCGCGGCTTGCCACCAGACAGAGAGTGGTCCACGCACCACGAAGGGTCCCCGACTCCACCCAGAGAGTGGTCCACGCACCACAAAGGGTCCCCGACTCCACACAGAAAGCGATGAAAGACTCCACAACGCTGTCCTTGCATGAACAAGAAGTGACTCGAGTGACACAAGCCTCCACAGCGAGCTCGTGGACAGACTCCGTGATAGAAGCAACGCAAGACTCCAGAGCGCAGTCCTTGCATGAACAAGAAGTGATGACAGTTTCCACAGAGAGACCAATGCACGATTCCACACAAGGAACACTGCAAGACTCCACAGAGGGAGTGACACAAGCCTCCACAGCGAGCTCGTGGACAGCCTCCACGATAGAAGCAATGCAAGACTCCAAAGCGCAGTCCTTGCATGAACAAGACCATGAGGGTCTAGCAACCTCCTCTGAGCAGCAGACAATGCAAGTCTGCCACGCTCAAGTGAACAACAGAAAGACTATGACAGTCTGCCACGCTCAAGTGTACAGCAAGCAGACTATGACAGTCTACCACGCTCCAGTGAACAAGAAGAAGACTCTGACAGTCTACCACGCTCAAGTGTACAGCAAGCAGACTATGACAGTCCACCCAGATTATTTGAGCCACCAGAAGAAGACTCTGATGGTCTACCACGCTCAAGTGAACGACAAGAAGAAACTGAGGCTCTACCCACTGTCTGTGAGACAAGTGAAGACGGCATCCCACTTCCCATACCAGATGTGCAACATGACAGACCTCAGCTAAAATGTACAGAGGCACTCGACAATCATAGTGAGACTACTGGTGACCCTGGTGACACCACGTTACATCAAACCTCATTCGCTCGAGCCACTCCACAAGCAAATGCATTCCTGACTGTTTTGACTCCGGATGGGGAGCATCAAGAAACCTCAGAAGATGCAAGTGAACCTGAAATGACTCCGGAAGGGGAGCATTAAGAAACCTCAGCTGACTCAAGTGAACCTGCAATGACTCTGGACGGGGAGCATCGACAAACCAAAACTGACTCAGGTGAAACAGACCAGACTCCAGGCGGGGAGCATCGACAAGCCAAAGCTGATTCAAGTAAGCTGGACATGACTCCAGATGGGGAGCGCCACAAACTCAGTGACGGCACGCTCAAGGAAACAGCAGATGCCACAAAGGACGCTGACACAAGTAACTGTGTGAAAGACTCGTATTATCCACAGAGTGTGGTCCTTGAGTGCAGCAAACACGGCACCAAAACCAACCACACCAACATCAAAGACATTAGCAAGAAGCATACCAAAGGCAACAGCGTCGACAACAAGCACGACAAAAACAACAACAATCGAACAATAACTGGTACGACATGGTACAACTCTGCAAATGAGGGACACTGTTACTGCTCAGCTCAGTACAATGACATACTATGGCAGGACGATGCATCTTACCAATTCACGTTTGCTGCACTACCAACAGGCAACCTGGCTTTCAGGACAGATGCCATCAAGAATTACCACCACAAGCATCGAAAGAAGAAAAAAAAGAGTCCAAATCCGACAACAAAGTGATTTGACCACTTCTTGGTTCCTTCAGCACAGGGATACAGGGCCACTCGACCATAATAATTAATGAACTTTGGACTCATGCATATGATTTGGACTTATTGTTTAATGATCACTGTTATCATAACTTGTACAGAGTATCACTCATCTACCTAGTTTGTTCAATTTTCTTTAACACTGTACAGAAAGTATGTAACACGAAAAAAAGGGGGGATGTGGTGATATACATCACTGTAAGTACACAAAGGGTTAATGTACATACACTACACCTAGCTAGACACTAGAGGGAACACCAGAGACATGATATACAGACAGTCAACCAATAGGTCAGTAAGATAGGACACGACCAATGGGCAGTCACGATACACACAGAGGTGACACTACCACAGGAGGGCATTACACCAACCCATATAAAAGGACACATCACACATGCTCAGTCTCTTTCCAGTGGAGACTCTCAGTGAGTACAGACACAGGGTTGATTGATCACCCCTCCCATCACATGGATTGTAGCAGACTGGTTAGTCAGTCCAAGTAGGAGGATTGTTGATAGTTTAATAAACGTGTTAAAGCTATCTCCAAGTCTGACCCTTCCTTTGTCAGAGTGCACATCAAGGAAGCAGCTTATGCTACGACAAGGGCATACCAAAACAAGGTTTACAAAGCAAAGCAGTATCTCCAGCAGAGGCGCACCCCTCCCCAATGAACTCAATGCATTTTATGCTCGGTTCGAGCAGGAAACCATTAAACCGTTGTCGACTGCCCCAGCTGCTCCGGATATGCTCATACCCACTGTCACAGCTTCCGAAGTCAGATTAGCCTTCCTGAAAGTGAACCCTCAGAAAACGACGTGCACTCAGATCCTGCGCGGCCCAGCTGGAAGATGTGTTCACTGACATTTTCAACCTCTCCCTTCTCTGTTCTGAGGTCCCCACCTGCTTCAAGAAGACCACCATCATACTGCTGTCAAAGAAGAACCAAGCAACGTGCCTCAATGACTACCATCCGGTAGCCCTGACATCGATTGTAATGAAGTGCTTTGAGAGGTTGGTCATGAGGCACATCAACTCCATACTCCCAGAACGCCTAGATCCACTGCAATTCGCATATCGCCGCAACCGGTCCACAGCAGACGCCATCTCCTTGGCCCTTCACTCCCTGGAGCATCTCGAAAACAATGACTCCAAATCCGACTCATATTTATTGACTACAGCTCCGCCTTCAACAACCATAATCCCAGCCAAGCTCATATCAAAGCTCCAAAATCTAGGACTTGGCTCCTCACTCTGCAACTGGATCCTCGACTTTCTGACCCAGAGACCACAATTAGTAAGAATGAACAACAACACCTCCTCCACAATAGCCCTCAATAACGGGGCCCCACAAGGCTGCGTACTTAGCCCCCTAGTATACTCCCTATACACACACGACTGCATGGCAAAATTTGGCTCCAACTCCATCTACTGGTTTGCTGATGACACGACCATAGTGGGTCGGATCTCGAAAAATGACGAGTCAGAATACAGGAGGGAGATAGAGAACCGAGTGGAGTGGGGTAACGACAACAATCTCTCCTTCAATGCCAGAAAAACTAAAGAGCTGGTCATTGACTTCAGGAAGCAAAGTACTCCACACACCTCTGTCTGCATCAACGAGATGGAGATGGTTGACAGTTTCAAATTCCTAGGTGTGCACATCACCAAAAATCTGTCCTAATCCACCCATGTCGACACTACGACCAAGAAAGCACAACAGTGCCTATACTTCCTCAGGAAACTAAGGAAATTTGACTCTTGACTAACTCTTACCTACATTTACAGGTGCACCATAGAAAGCATCCTACCTGGCTGCACCATAGCCTGGTATGGCAACTGCTCGGCCCAAGACCACAAGAAACTTCAGAGAGTCGTGAACACCGCCCGTCCATCTGACAAACCCGACTCCCATCCATTGACTCCATCTACACCTCCCGCTGACTGGGGAAAGCGGGCAGCACAATCAAAGACCCTCCCACCCGGCTTACTCACTCTTCCAACTTCTTTCATCGGGCAGGAGTTACAAAAGTCTGAGAACATGCACAAACAGATTCAAAAACAGCTTCTTCCCCACTGTTACCAGACTCCTAAATGACCCTCTTATGGTCTGATCTGATTTATACTACACTCCAGTATGCTTCACCCGATGCTGGGGTCTATGTATTTACATTATGTACCTTGTGTGGTCCTATTACGCATTTACTTTTCATGTACTAAATGATCTGTTTGAGCTGCCGCAGAAAAATACTTTTCACTGTACCTTGGTACACGTGATAAAAAACAAATCTAATCCAATCCAATTTCCAGGACCCATTTCTCAAAGTGGGTGAGGACTCGAATCTCCGGGATTCTTCACTCCGACTTGGCCCTTTCCCATTTATTATAGACTATCTTCTCCGGGGACAAAGAGAGGAGATTGTGAGACGTATGCTTGATGGGTCAGGGGGGTCTATAACAGGTGGCATGTGTGGGCACCACACCTGGACGTGAAGGAGTTGTGCTGGCGGGTGTCAGGGTGATTTGATGAACAAGCAGGAAGATTGGATGTGGGGAGGGTGCAAGGTGTCAGCCAGTGATTTGTGGTGGGGGGTTTGGGAATTTGAGGGGTGGGCAGGCAGAGCTGATGCCGAGAGAGGTGGTAACTTACCCCTCTTGTAAATTCACTTGAGGAGGAAAATTAGATCCAAACTCAAGTTGTATTTTCTGAAACAGCTGAAGGCAGATTGAGATAGAATATGTTCTGCATTTCTAAAATGTTCTGTTCCCAATCCAGAAAGCAGAAGTTTGTTATTCCAGAATATAAAATGTTGTGTGACACAACGAAAGTGATGAATAGCGGAACAACCAGTTGTTACAAGTGGCAGCTCGTTGGAGGTCTTCGTCTTCTTCCGACATTGGACAGGGGTCCTCGGTGCCAGGCAGCCTGCACTGACTGTCACTACCATTGCCTCACAGGTGGAGTTGCTGACCGTGCTGCTGGTACACCAACACCCTTGGGGGAACCAAGTACCCCGCCTCTCATCCATTGCATCGAGAAGCCTGGTCAAGTTGGCATCTTCAAAGTGAGGGGCAGGTCTGCGCACTGCCATGCTTGTGTGTTTACTGGGAGTGAGTGGTGAAGGAGCGTTTAAAAGCAGTACCCCTTGTTAATGGCGAGCAGCTGAGGTGCAAGTTAGGCAAATCAGACAGCGAGGGAGCCAGTAATGTCGAGAATCTCGTGGGGGCTCATATTTGGCACGAAGCACTGTTGAATACGGGTTGCCGCAAAACACCCCGCCAAACGTGCCCAAAACCGGACTTTTACTTTTGTCCGCTGAATCGTGCCTGTGGACTTTGAAATGGGAATTAAACTACAAGATGCTGCTCAACATCATTGTTCTTCTGCTGCTGAAGTGAGGGAAGAAACCTACTCTGAAAACATTGCCTTATGGCCAAAATCTGTTCAGCCGTGTATGATTGAATATTTTGTAATAAATAGACTAGAAGGGCGGCACAATGGTGCAGTGAGTTAGCACTGCTGCCTCACAGCGCTGAGGACCCGAGTTCGATCCCGGCTCTGGGTCACTGTCTGTGCGGTGTCTGCACGTTCTCCCTGTGTTTGCGTGGGTTTCCTCCGGGTGCGTCGGCTTTCTCTCACAGTCCAAAGACGTGGAGGTTAGGTGCATTGGCCATGATAAATTGCCCTTAGTGACCAAAAAAGGTTAGGAGGGGTTATTGGGTTACGGGGATAGGGTGGAAGTGAGGGCTTAAGTAGGTCGGTGCAGACTCGATGGGCCAAATGGCCTCCGCTGTGAAGCCACAGTGCTAATCATTTGTGCTACTGTGCTGCACTGGCTAGCTAAATTGCCCTTTAATTGGAAAACAAATAATTGGGTACTCTAAATTTAAAAAAAAATGAATCTTCCAAAAGTTATACTAAAGCCATGTGTGTAATATGTCAAAGATGTGAACTATCTGGAAGAGTTGGTTCCAAGTTATCTGCTCAGTTTGAAAAGGAATGTTCTTATTGGAGGAAAGTGCTGGGTTGTGTTGTTGCTGCATTCAAACTGCTGTCTTCCTTGGGACTACCTTTAGGAGGACGTGATGAGTCATCATTGTCAAGTAAAAGAAGTAATTTTTTATCCTGCCTTGAATATCTCAGTGAATTTGATGAGCTTCTCAAAGAGTATTTGAAAATTGAACAACATTGTGGATCAGGGAAGATCAGCTTTTTAACGCACAGAACCTAGAATGACTTCATCACAAAAATGGCAGAGCGGCTCAGAAACCAATTCACTAATGAGGTAAAAGATGTCAAGTACTGTTCCATAATCATTGATTCAACACCAGATGTGAGTCATGTAGACTAATTAACATTAATTTTAAGATATGTGACCAGCGATGGTGAAGTTATTGAGCAATTTATTTGTTTTGTCCAGTTCCACACTGATGGGGCTGGTTTAGCTCACTGGGCTAAATCGTTGGCTTTTAAAGCAGACCAAGGCAGGCCAGCAGCACGGTTCAATTCCCGTACCAGCTTCCCCGAACAGACGCCGGAATGCGGCAACTAGGGGCTTTTCACAGTAACTTAATTGAAGCCTACTCATGACATAAGCAATTTTCATTTTCATTCTGAGTGCTGGAGAGAACAGTTTGGATATCATTTCAAATTTGATTTGGACATCAAATTTGACAATGCCACAAATACGGGAGGACTCAGCAATGCAAGTCCCTGTGCATTATTCATCCCATGTTCCAGTCACTTCTTGCATTTAATCTGCAATGCAATGCCTAAATCGTGTGAGGCATCCATACATTTTTTGACTTTGTCCAAAACTTGCACTCCTTCTTTTCAGTTTCCATGCATCGTTGCAATATGCTTCAATCATATTTGCAGCAGGCACTTGTAAAACATTTGATGGTCAAAAGAATTTGTGACGACAGGTGGTCTGCTCATGCAGATGCTGTTCTGGTTTTGAGACTGAACTTTGTCGATATAAAGGAATGTTTAATGGACAGACTTGTACATGATGGTTTTCAGGCAACCTTTCCAAACGTGGAAACCATTTTCAAGATCTTTTTAACGGTACCTGTCACAATGCTTCCGGTGAACGTTCTTGCTCTGTACCGAAAAGAACAAAAAGTTATCTGTGAAGTACGATGAGCCAGGAACATTTGACAAGGTTGTAGTGATCTTTGTGAGTGGTTTCCAGAGTGGAAGGCGTAGTGATCACAAAGATACAGGAAGCTCGTTTGAAGATCTAAACTAATTTTATTAACACGACTAAATTTGAGTTCAACACTTATTCTGAATAGCAAACTAACATGTAAGAATTAAACTGCACTCACTAACACTATCTCTATCTATTAATTATAGCTATTATATCTTAACTAACTCTGCAACACACTATGAGTCTTATCTTCTTCAGGTCCAGTCTAATATCATTTGCTTAGCTTAAGAGCCAGGACAATTTATAGTACTGTTTGTTAGCTCCTTCTAGTGGCCAGGCTTAACATAACATTAACTCTTCACATGCTGTGCATTTGTATAATGTCACAAAGGTTAGCACTGCTGACAAATGAAAATGTATCCTTACAAGATTTTACCTATGATGATGTGATTGATAATTTGTGAACTTAATAAAAGTGCAAAAGACAAGCCATCTAGGTTACCATGGATCGTAAACAACTGATGAGGCAATAACATTTATAGGTTCTATACTGGGCATGAACCAGGTTAGCATATTTAACTTCTCATTTAAATATGCAGGATCTGTTGAGGACAGATTTTTCCAGCTCCTGAGATTCTCCCATTCGCTGGCACAATGTGAAGCCAGAGTGAATCACTACTGGTCTCCACAAACAGAGACCAGATATGATGACCTTGCTAGGATTGGAGGTCATTGTAACCACGAGGTGGTCGGGGACATGGCAGGGCACTGCCCCCAGCACTGTGCCAAGTTGGCACTGCCAGAGAGCCAGGAGGTAGTGCCAAGGGATGGGGATGGAAGGAAACGGTCCCTGGAGGGGCAGGGCCTGAAGGGGCAGGACATTTGGCAACCCCGTAGCTCACCTGAGGAGGGCTGCTGGTACCAGCATTTGGGGAGGGTGGGGGGAGGTGCTGATGCCAAAAATTGTGGGGGGGGGGTCTTTGCCAGTGAGAAGGGTGAGACTTTGGCATTATGCTGAGATGGGGGCATCCTTTAAAATGGTACAAAACACACCACCCTCAAAGAAAATTTCTAAGTGTGGTTGGATTGCGTTATGGGTCACACCGGCCCACCTGACAGAAATCACACTGCATTTCCCACCGGAGACCACACTGAGAAATGTTTTGGGAGAATTGCACCCATACGCTTCTTAAAAGGATCTTGACAAGTGTCTGAAATCTGTTGGTTGTAGGTTATTGGTATGTTTTGTGCCTTTAACTCAGAAGGCTGTGGATCTGGTTCCCACTCCAAAAATCTGAGCACCGAATCTCAGGTGACACTCGTTGTAGTACCATTGGAGCGCTGCAATACCGGAGGTGCCATCTTTTGGGCAAGCTGTTAAACAGACAATGTGTCTGCATCTCTGCTGGACGTAAGAGATGGTAATATGGTAATGTGGTAATATTCACAGAAGAACAGGGGCGAACGGGTTAATATTTATATATCAATCAACACTACTAAAGCAGATAATCGGATCTAATCACACCTCTGTTTGACTGCTGTATCTCCTTCATTGCGATAATGACTACACAAAATGCTGGATTGGATAATAAGACCATAAGAAATAGGAGTAGTCCGTTCGGTTCCTCCATTCAATAGGACATTCGCCATGTCCAATTCCCTGCCCTTTTACTGTAACCCTTGATTCCGTTGCTGATCAAGAATCTATCTATCTCAACCTTAAATATACACAAGGTTTCAACTTCACAGCTCTCTGTGGCAAGGAGTTCCAAAGATTTACATCCCTCTGAGAGAAGAAATTTCTCCTCACCTCTGACTTAAATTTCACCCTTTTAGTCTAAGACAATAATACCCTCTGGTCCTAGACTCTCCCATAAGGGGAAACATTCTCACAGCATTTACCCTGTCAAGCCCCTTAAGAATCCTATGGGCACAATCTATCGGCCTTTCTGTGCCCGACTCGGGACCTGAAGAGGCCGTTAACTGGCCTGGTCACGCTTTGCAAGATCTAACGAGTGGAGCTCATTAGTGCAGGAAACGGGACTAAGTGTGGCCTCGGCAGGGCGTTTCTTGCTGAGGCCAGAAATGAAGCAGAGTCCTGTTTAATAGCAGGGTCGTTCTCGGCCCTGTCAACTCTGTTTCATTTCCATTAAATCGCACCCCATATGTTTCAGTGAGATCACCTTGAATTCTTAAATTCCATTGAGTAGAGTCCCAACCTGTTTAATTCTTGCTCATAAAACAATCTCTCCCTACTGGGGATCATCCTCATGAACCTTCTCTGAACCGTCACCAATGAAATAATATCTTTCCTTAAATAAGGGGTCAAAAGTGCTCACAGTATTCCAGATGTGCTCTCACCTGTACCTTGTACATTTGCAGCAAGACCTCCATCTTCTTATACTCTAACCACCTTGAAATAAAAGAATTAACATTCCATTCGCCTTCCTGATTACCTGCTGCGCCTGTGTGCTAGCTTTCTGTGATTTGTGCACAAGTACCCACACGTCCCTTTGCATTTCAGCTTTCTGCAGTACTTCTCCATTCAAATAATATTGTGTTCTTTTGTTCTCTCTTTCAAAATCACATATTCCCACTTTATGCTCCATTTGCCAACTCCTTGCCCTCTTACTTAACCTATCAACATCTCTTTGCATCCATGTGGAGTTTGCACATTCTCCCCGTGTTTGCGTGGGTCTCACCCCCACAACCCAAAGTTGTGCAGGGTAGGTGGATAGGACACGCTAATTGGGAAATCCCAAATACTCCGTACACTGTCCCTTAATTGGGAAAAAAAGAATTGGGCGTTTTAAATTTTAAAAAAAACTTCATCTCTTTGCAAACTGATTGTTTCCTACTCGCAACTTGCCTTTCCACCTACTTTTGTGTCAAATGCAAATTTGGCTACATTCGCTGCCTTCCACCAGCCATTAATATATATTGAAAACCAGTCATTTTCAAACTCAGGGTTGCAATCCGTGGGTGAGCCGTGGGCGGCTGTCAGGAGGGCCGCAGAACGATCGGTCGCGACGTTCCCGATCGTGGGAAGAAGTGGCCAATGGCTCCGACTGGCTTTTAAAAATGCTGGCTGCGACTGGCAATCAAGAATGCCAGCTGTCCCAAGCGTGCATTCCCCCTCTGCTGGATCTGGCAGTATACAGTCCCACAGTACAGCGAGGCAGACCGGATGTCAGCACACTGTCCCAGGACCAGGGGTGGGATTCTCCGTCCCGCCAGCCCCGTTTTCCGCTCCTCTGTGCCTGCAACGGCAGCGGGATCCTCTGTTCCAGCAGCCGTCCAATGGGGTTTCCCATTGTGGCCATTCCATGCCGTTGGGAAACCCCCGGACGTGGGTGTGCTGTCAGAGGATCCCACCGACGGAGACTCCCGCTGCAGATTTTGTTTAAATCGATGGACGTTCCCACCAGAAGCGGTGGCAGAGAGAAGGTCATGCGCTCCATACACTGATGTCACGTGCTCTGGGTGCAAAATCATGGAGGAGAGATTCCTCCACTTTGTAGCTGCCAACAAGCAAACAACAGGACTGTGTAAAGAACTGAAGATAGATCATTTTGTAATAAAGGGAGAGAGGGCCACAATCACAAACAGGCAAAGATCACACAATTGAATCTGCTGGAAAGAGCTTCGCAGGAGAGTCCACGGCAGGACAAAGCAGTGCAGGTATCCAGATATCGAGGGCCTCTGGTGAACAAACAATTAGGAAGAAACTAAAATCGGGAACAAAGCAGGAGAAAGATGATTTCTTGAAGTGTGGCTTTGTTAATTTTGCCAATGCAAATCGGGATGCAAAGCCCATGTGTGTTATGTGCAGGGTGCACTGGCAAATGAAAGTTTAAAACCCTCAAAACTTCAAAGGCATTTGAAGACTAATTATGGTGAGTTTGAGGACAAAGATATTTTCCAAAGGATACAGCGAGAACTTAAATCGTCAGCTGAAGTCCATGGCAGAAATGTAACAAAGCAAATGCGATCATGAGGACCACACATCAGTTGCATTAAAGATAAGCAATATTGGCATGGGTCATGAAGGTCGACTGGTTGCTAAAGGTGGGCCCCGGGAAAAAAAGTTGGAAAAACACCGTTGTAAACAGTTGCAGTCCCAGCACTGCTCCTTGTGGAACCCCACTAATTACAGCTCACCAACTTGAAAATTAATCCTTTATTCCCACTAGATATTCCTGCCCATTAGCCAATTCTCTATCTATGCCAATATACTATCTCCAACAACATGGGCTCTTTTCATGCGACTTAACCTTTTGTGAGGTACTTTATCGAACGCCTTCTGGAAGTCCAAATACAATTTGTTCCTTTCTATCCACTCTGGTTGAGGCTTCCTCCAAAAACTCTAATAAATTAGTCAGATACGATTTCTTGTTTATGAAGCCAGGCCGATTCTGCTTGATTAGATTATGGGGCGGGATTCTCCCCTACCTGGCGGGGCGGGGGGGTTCCGGCGTAATGGAGTGGCGGGAACCACTCCGGCGTCGGACCGTCCCAAAGGTGCGGAAGACTCCGCACCTTTAGGGGCCAAGCCCTCACCTTGAGGGGCTAGGCCCACGCCGGAGTGGTTTCCGCTCCACCGGCTGGCGGGAAAGGTCTTTGGCGCCACGCCAGCCGGGGACGAAAGGTCTTCGCCGGGCGATGTGGGTCGGCGCATGCGCGGGAGCATCAGCGGATGCTGACGTCATCCCCGCGCATGCACAGGGGAGGGGGCCTCTTCCGCCTCTGCCATAGTGAAGACCATGGCGAAGGTGGAAGAAAAAGAGTGCCCCCAAGGCACAGGCCCGCCCGCGGATCGGTGGGCCCCGGTCGCAGGCCAGGCCACCGTGGCGGTACCCCCCGGGGCCAGATCACCCCGCGCGCCCCCCACCCCCCCAGGACCCCGGAGCCTTCCCGCGCCGCCTTGTCCCGCCGTTCAAAAGGTGGTTAAATCCACGCTGGCGGGACTGGCATTCCAGCAGCGGGACTTCGGCCCATCACGGGCCGGAGAATCTCTGGTGGTGGAGACTTTGGGAAACGGCGGGGGGCGGCATTCACGCCAGCCCCTGGCGATTCTCCGACCCGGCGGAGGGTCGGAAAATCCCGCCCATGTTCTTTCAAATGTGCTGCTATTACTTCCTTATTAATCGATTCCAACATTTTTCCAACACTATTTGTTCGGTTATTTGGCTGATAGTTACCTGCTTTTTGCTTCCTTTTTTTTTGAATTAGGGGCGTCACATTGGCAGAGATGTGTTGGGTGTTCTGGATCACAAACAGGTCACCAACACTGGAAGTGGTGCAACTCTATTTTATTATAAGGTTAACCATATTAACGTACTTGAACTGTGGGTAAATGCAATACCAGCTTTAACTGTTGACCCTTGTCTAGTCCTAACCAGGTGATGCACTCAGCACATGGTGAATGTCTGTGTTACAGGCTGTGATCTCTGTGCTCCGAGCTGGCTGCTACTAGAATGAGCGGGAACTCTCCTGTCCCCTGTCTTTATAGTGCGTGTGCTCTCACTGGTGATTGGCTGCGGTGTTGTGTATGCTGATTGGTCCCACTGTGTGTCCATCAGTGTGTGTGTGTGTGTCTGCACCATCATATACTGGTGTATTTTATGACATCCCCCCTTTTATATTAAGAATATGTGCCTGCGTGACAATAATTATTGTGTAGTGAATGTACCTGACTATGTGTGTGCGTGTTATTTACATGACTATGTACATGAGGCTAATCTATTTACACGGGAAGGTGCCTGGTGCAGAGAAATAGGGTGTCACACCAACAACGGAATGAACATTATATACAAACTACTGGAACGATGAAACAGGATAACAGAACAGATCAAAGAGTCCAACATTGTAAAACTCAAAAGTCAAGTCTCCGAGGTGGACGACGAATTCTGGTTGACCGCCTCAAGGGTGGGTCAGGAGCCACCGGCTGAGGAACGGGCTGGGCCACGGCAGAGTGAGGAGGATGCAGAGTATTCAGAATCTCCACATAGTCCAGGTTGGGGACAACAGGAGGGCGTGGCACCGGTGGAGGATCACGTAGCGAGCGTGGAAAGAGGCGAAAGGCACGCCGATTGCGGCGGCGAATGGAACCATCTGGCAGACGAACCAGGAACGAGCGGGGAGACACCTGCCGAAGACCCACAGCAGTTGCAGACCAGCCACCCTCCGGAAGATGGATGCGGACGTTGTCATCTGGAGCCAGAGCAGGGAGATCAGTCGTCCGAGCGTCATGCGCCGCCTTGTGTTGTGCACAAGACTGTTGCATCCGCTGAAGGACCAGAACGTGGTCGAGGTCTGGGACGTGAATGGACGGCACTATGGTCCTGAGGGTGCGACCCATGAGCAGCCGGGCTGGCAACAGGCCCGTGGAGAGTGGGGCCGAACGATAGGCCAGCAGGGCGTGGTAGAAGTCGGATCCTGCATCAGCAGCCTTGCAGAGGAGCCGTTTGATGATGTGGACACCCTTTTCCGCTTTGCCATTGGACTGGGGGTGCAGGGGACTGGATGTCACATGAACAAAGTTGTACCTGCTGGCAAAGTTGGACCATTCCTGGCTCTCGAAGCAGGGGCCATTGTCCGACATCACAGTGAGTGGGATGCCATGACGAGGAAAGGTCTCCTTGCAGGCACGGATGACCGCCGATGATGTGATGTCGTGCAGGTGTACGAACTCCGGGTAGTTCAAAAAATAGTCTACAATCAGAACATAGTCCCTGCCGTGCGCATGGAACAGGTCAACGCCTACCTTAGTCCAAGGGGACGTGACCAACTCATGGGGCTGTAGGGTCTCACGTGGTTGGGCCGGCTGGAACCGCTGACAGGTGGGGCAGTTGAGCAATGTGTTGGCGATGTCCTCATTGATGCCAGATCAGTACACAGCCTCTCGAGCCCTCCGTCGCCACTTCTCCACGCCAAGATGGCCCTCGTGTAGCTGTTCCAAAACGAGCTGGCGCATGCTGTGCGGGATCACAATGCGGTCCAGCTTCAGGAGGACACCATCGA
The DNA here is from genome assembly GCF_047496885.1 of Scyliorhinus torazame. Lineage (NCBI taxonomy): Eukaryota > Metazoa > Chordata > Chondrichthyes > Carcharhiniformes > Scyliorhinidae > Scyliorhinus > Scyliorhinus torazame. The sequence continues at coordinate 163,248,113 of NC_092707.1, forward strand.
CTACAGATCGTCTCTGATATTGTAGAACTGCGGGCATTGGCCCTTGAGCCACCCGTCCGTCATGTGGCGCATGACACGCTGTAGTAGGGGATCAGCCGCAGTCTCGTGGCGAATGGGGATAAGGCGTTCATCCGTGGCCGGCAGATTGGAGGTCATAAAGGCTACATGGGCGTCAACCTGGCAGACGAACCCCTCTGGGTCACACGGGGTATTGACTGCCCTGGACAGAGCATCGGCTATGATCAGGTCCTTGCCCGGGGTGTATAGGAGCTGGAAATCGTACCGCCGGAGTTTAAGCAGAATGCGCTGGAGGCAAGGGGTCATATCATTCAGGTCTTTTTGTATAATGTTGACCAGCGGCCGATGGTCGGTCTCGACAGTAAATTGGGGGAGGCCATACATGTAATCATGAAATTTGTCGACCCCAGTCAACAGGCCCAGGCACTCCTTTTCGATCTGCGCGTAGCGCTGTTCCGTGGGGGTCATGGCACGTGACGCATATGCAACAGGGGCCCATGATGAGGCCTCATCGCGTTGCAGGAGCACAGCCCCAATGCCTGATTGGCTGGCAACCGTTGAAATTTTTGTTTCCTTCGTGGGGTCAAAAAATGCCAATACCGGGGCCGTGGTAAGCTTGGTCTTAAGCTCCTCCCATTCGCGCTCGTGGGCGGGAACCCATTGGAAGTCTGTTGTTTTCCTGACCAGGTTCCAGAGAGCTGTGGTATGGGCGGCGAGGTTGGGGATGAACTTCCCCAGTAAGTTGACCATGCCCAAAAATCGGAGGACCGCCTTCTTATCCGCTGGCTTCTGCATGGCCGTGATGGCTGCCACCTTGTCCGCATCCGGCCGCACACCCAACCGGGAGATGTGGTCCCCTAGGAACTTGAGTTCCGTCTGGCCGAAGGAACATTTGGCTCTGTTGAAGCGAAGGCCTTGGTCCCGTATTCGTTTGAAAACGCGCTGGAGGCGACTGATATGCTCCAAATGATGATGTCGTCAACATAGACGCGCACACCCTCAATGCCCTCCATCATTTACTCCATGATCCGGTGGAATACTTCTGATGCCGATATAATCCCAAACGGCATCCTGTTGTAGCATTATCTGCCAAACGGGGTGTTCAAGGTACACAACTTTCTGCTGGACCTGTCTAGTTGAATTTGCCAGAATCCTTTCGAGGCGTCAAGTTTGGTGAAGATGTTGGCCTGAGCCATCTCGCACGTGATCTCCTCGCGCTTAGGGATAGGGTAATGCTCTCTCATTATATTGCGATTCAGATCCTTTAAGTCAATGCAGATCCGGACCTCGCCGGAGGGCTTCTTTACGCACACCATGGAACTGACCCAGTCGGTTGGTTCCGTCACTCTGGAGAGCACTCCTTGGTCCTGGAGGTCCTGCAGCTGCTGCTTGAGGCAGTCCTTGAAGGTGCTGGGACTCTGCGAGGTGCATGAACCACAGGCGTAGCATCTTGCTTGAGCAGGATTATGTAAGTGTATGGAACCGTGCCCATGCCTTCGAAAATGTCGCGGTGCTGGTCAATGATGGCATTGAGTTGCGCCCTGAAGTCCGCATCCTGGAAGGCAGACGTATCCTCTGGAGAGAGAGAGTGTACTCGTTGAACGAGGTTTAGGAGTTTGCACGCCTGTGCGCCTAGCACAGAGTCCTTCGAGGAGCCCACGATCTTCAAGGGAAGGATGGCTTTTCGCAAGTTGTGCGTCACTTTGAGCTGGCATGAACCGGTAGCAGGAATGACGTTGCCATTGTAGTCCACTAGTTGGCAGATCGACGGAAGAATGGTTGGTTTAACCCCAAACGTCTGAAAAGCTGACCACGCTCGGAGATTAGCGGAAGCACCAGTGTCCAGGCGGAATCGTATCTGGGATCGGTTGACCGTCAGGGTGGCACACCACTCGTCGTCTGGATCAATGCTGTGCACCGACAGCGGCTGGTGGTTTTGATTCGGGGACAGCCTGTTCTTTGTTATAACAGAGACTCGAAAAGGCTCCCTCGGGTCCTCGGTGTCACTGGTCTGCGGGAAGTCGGAATCGGACTCGGTTTGGGCATAGGTAACTGCTTGTTGCAGGGTTCTTCGGAGGTTTATTTCATTTCCTGGTTCAATTTGAGGCATTGGGCTGTCATTCCAGGTGAAGGAAGGTTGTTTTACAGCTTTAAAAGTCTTTTTCTTTGATTTGGGATGTTTCCCCTTTAAATGGGCGTGGTCCGGGACCTCTGACGTCATGACGCGCGTGACGTAGCACGTAGGAGGTGTTTGCACATGTGCAGATCGTGGTTCCTTTACTAATGGCCGTTTTTGTGATTGCACATGCGCGGCGTCGCGCAACTGCGCAAGTGCAGTCCCTTTAGAAAGATGGCCACCGACCAAAATCGTTCTCTGCTCCAGGATTTCGGCTTCGAGGTGAGTACTGGTGCTTCTCTTACCTTTCCTTGCTGGTTAGAGTGTGTTTTCCTCACAGTATTTGCCGAATTTGTCCAGGACTGCCTGGAAGTCGCTCCTGTTTTGCCCCTTGGAGAACTTGATCTTTTGAAAGATTTCTTCTGCTCTGGCACCGGCGATGGTGAGGAGAAGCTCTGTTTTTTCAGGATCGGACAGGTCTTCTAGTTCGGCTGCCAGCAGGAAGATTTCAAACTTTTGCCGGAATGCCCGCCAGTTTTCGCGGAGATTGCTGTGGCACTGGAGCTGCTGCGGAACCCGGATCTTGAACATCTTGCCTGGGTATCGTTGCTGATTGTCACTGTACGCTGAGGTGCCGGTGATGCGGAGCGGCGGCGGTGGGTTGATGTTCTCCATACTTCAGGATGCCGGAATGCTGATTAGTTGCAGGTGGGTCTCAGAAGTGCTAGTATGCAACCACTCCTTGTACCATGATGTGTTGGGTGTTCTGGATCACAAACAGGTCACCAACACTGGAAGTGGTGCAACTCTATTTTATATATTAACATACTTGAACTGTGGGTAAATGCAATACCAGCTTTAACTGTTGACCCTTGCCTAGTCCTAACCAGGTGATGCACTCAGCACATGATGAATGCCTGTGTTGCAGGCTGTGAGCTCTGTGCTCCGAGCTGGTTGCTACTAGAATGAGCGGGAACTCTCCTGTCCCCTGTCTTTATAGTGCGTGTGCTCTCACTGGTGATTGGCTGTGGTGTTGTGTATGCTGATTGGTCCCACTGCATGTCCATCAGTGTGTGCGTGTGTGTGTCTGCACCATGATATACTGGTGTATATTATGACAGGCAGTTTTAAGGTACTTCCCTAAAATCCTCGGATTTTTGGAAAATTACATCCACAATCTCTGTAGCTACTTCTTTTAGGATCCTAGGATGCAAAGCCTGCAAAGGGATATCCTGAGGTTGTGATGTCGGATGTTCTTAAAGCCTATTTCTGAATCGAAGGAGCATCTGGGATGCATTTCAGCTGCATATATTTTGACCTTGCTTCTGTGAACTGGAAAACATAAGTGCGCACAAGAAAATTGGGAATTGATATCACAGGGAATAAGGAGAAACTCCCATTATACTGGAGCAAATTTTTGATTTCACAGTCTGGGCTAATCTGAGGGAGTAGATTGTTAAACTGTGATGAAAGTTGCCTGATTTTCATTCCACAGAAGGTTGGGTTGTACACTATCTGGGGAATTACCCCACCCTCAGTCAAAAAGGCAGTAAGAATTAAAATTTCTCACACTATTTCTCTGTGTCTCAAGTCAGGATACAGTAAACTCACGATTAAAGGAGTTCATTCCCATTGGGCAGGCAATTAGTTGAAATCAGTTTTCCTCCTTGGGCCTAATTGGCGTTTGGCACCTTTCAACTTTTCTGGGCTTTATGTTTGCTTTCAAGAAGTGACATGCATATTTCTATCTTATCTTGAGAAGAGGCCCAAGTGATCATTACACCTTTTCAAGTATTGTAAAATAACCAGCATCTCAAATCGGGTAGAAAATGCTTGAAGCAATTAACACATATCCTCCAGGTGAACAGATCAATCCCATAGATGTGCAAGTCCCCCCAGGCAGTATTTACGTATGGCTTTAATTCACTTCCCCCACACAATGACAACCAAATTGCTTTCAAAAAGCAGCTGACAGTTTCAAATTTAATTCGTAATGTATCAGCCAGAAGTGTGCAATATGGAGTAAGATTTGATGCTGCCCCATCAGCACAGATCAGATTAAAGAAAAAGGTTCTTTTTAGGTTTTAATTCTCAAAATTTATAACGACAACTGAATAGAAGAGAAGTGCCTTTTTTGCTACAATGCCAATAGCATACTAATTTTCACAGAGCTCACCCTCTGATGTTAACAAGATTTTAATTTCATTGGGCAGACCACGTGAAACTTTCAAGACTGATATGAATGAGGTTTTGAGAGGTGAGGGTATAGAGGTCGATGAATAGAGTTTGAGTAGAGATCAGTCAGGACCTAATTGAAAGGCGATGCAGGCCGGCAGACTGAACGGCCAGCTTCCATTTCTAAATGTAGAGGGGGAGGTGGGTGGGACTTCAGCATCCCAACTTCCGACGTCAGAGTGGAGCCGGGGTCCGCCAGCAGAGGTTGCCGCTCCGAGGGGATGCCACGAAGGAGTAACGATCGGCCCTGTGGAATCCCCCATGCCCCCACCCCCCAGGGTCAAGGGTCGAAGTCGTCAGCAGCCTGAGCCCAGAGTGCAAGGCGATGAAGGGTGGAGCGGAGCTTGGAGCCTCATGGAGAGAGTGCAAAGCAACAGCAAGGTGTTGAAGCAGAAGTCATGATCAGGGCAGACCAAACCCTCAGGGTGGCTAGAGGTAGGGAATGGATTTGGAGTGGGTCAATAGATGATTGAGATCCAGGTGATCCACCTGGGCAGCATCCCTGAGTTCAAGCGACCACGCGGAGAGGAAAATCCTCCACATGTCAGTGAGACAAGATAATCTGGGTCACATGGTCACGGGAAACTTGTGATAGGAGTTCCACCAACTAAAGACTGCTTCCCGATGCTCTCGATGGTGTCCTGGTGGATCTGGAGCATTGGCCATGAATGCCATATTGTCATGTATCTGGGAATACATTCTGCTGGTTATTCATCACGTGATGTGTACTGACATCAGCAGAGTGTTTGCACGGGCTTTGGGCAGATCACCATCTTGATTGAATAAACCTCTCATCGTGTTTTACAAGAATCAAGAGTGTGGGCACCTCCATAACTTTTCTCTTTGCAGCAACAAAGAAATACAACAGGAGAGAAAACTGGTGATGAGGATTGAGGCAGAAAAATCACTGGAAAGAAGATTTTATTGTCTAACTGTGGGATGGTATTGGGAGCAAAGGAAGATTCTCGGGACTGGACGTGCACACATACAGATGTCGGGCGAAGCACTGCCGGCAATGTGGAAAGTTTAAAAAACGTACTTTAAAAAAAACAATTTGAAGTACCTAATTCTTTTTTCCCAATTAAAGGGCAATTTAGCTGGCCAATCCACCTCCCCTGTACATCTTTGGGTTGTGGGGTTGAGACCAATGCAGACATAGGGAGAATGTGCAAACTCCAAAGGGGCAGTGACCCGGAGCCGGGATCAAATCTGGGTTCTCGGCGCCATGAGACAGCGGTGCTAACCACTGCGCCACCGTGCCCCCCCCCCCAGTTTAAACAAATTTTCGACTGCAACTGCGAGGAAGAGTATCGACTGTTGGGGAAGACTTGCTTGCATTGAAGTGAGTGGGAACTTGGTTGCAGGGACCGCGCACATAGCGAAACTACACGGGCTGCGGGGAACGAGGATTTCAAAGTCTGCCAAGTCTGCATGGGCCACTACTCAGGTGAAAAGAGGAAAGAGTTCTGAATTGATTCTTCAAGAGATTGTTTATGCCATACCTTCCAACACAGTCGGAATGGAGGAAGTGTACAACCTGGGAGCTGGGATCCAAGAATGGCATGAAAAGCGGGTGCAATAGAAGCATTTGATGAGGGTTATGAAACATGGAATTCATATGAAGAAAGATTCCAATTGTTTTTAAGAGCTAATCAGACACCGGAGGACCTAAAAGTCGTAACATTTCTCAGCTAAGTTCACTGTAAAATGTTTATGCTACAGCAGAATCTAGTTCACCCAGCAAAACCTGGAGATGAGTCCGACATCGAATTAATGAAAATCTTAGAGGGTCATTGCTCTCCAACCGTTATTGATTTCAGAAAGGTTTTGGTTCCACTGCTGTAGTCTGGAAGAAGGTGAAAATATTTAACAGTTTGTAACGTCTTTCAGAAGATTAGCTAGATATTGTGAATTTGGTAAAACACTTGATGATACTCTTTGAGACAGGCTCATGTTGTGGACTCTGCAGTGAAGTTATTCAGAGGAAGCTGCTTACCGTAAGTGACTTAACTCCAAAAGCTGATGTGGAAGTTCCAATATCTATGGGGCTTGCAATGAGAAACACTTCACAGATAGGAGCTGGAGTGTAGATCCACAAAATGGATACCTCAAGGAACAGGGCTGCAAAGGTGCAACCAAGTCACCATTGTACACAGGTTGGGCACTCAGCGAGGAAATGCTGGAGTAAATTGAATACATGCAAGAGCTGTGGCAAGAAGGTTGACATTGGCAAGGCAGGTTGGGCTCAGAAAATGTCTCCTACGCCAAGAAGGTACAACGAGAAAAACACAAGTAAACAGTCTAGTCTTGTCTACAAATTAGTGGATGAAGCTCATGATCTCGCAAAAGACAACAAAATTGAGCTCCTGCAAGACCTTAAGCTAAGTGCTTTGTCAACACAGGGCGATTGACAACATTTTGGGGCATATCCAAAAGATCATGAAATTTAAATGGAAGTGGATACGGGCGTAGCAGGTTTGCTAATATTGGACACAATTTATCATCAAAAGCTGAAGCATCTGTATTTAAAACCATCAAATGTGATACAAAGGGCATACACTGAAGAGGTCGTACTATTAAAAGGATGCATTATGCTGAAAGTAGAAGAAAATGGGCAGATGGTGAAGTTGCTTCTTCTATTTGGCAGAGCATGGCTGGCTAAGATTCGGCTCAACTGGGAAACAGTCAATCAATTAGTGGATTCAAGGAGCAACTTGCAACAACTTCTGAAGAACTACGAGAAGGTGTTCAAAGACTCACTAGGCTATATGACTAGAGTTGAGGTATACCTAAAAATCAAGCCAGACAGCACACCCAAATGTCTCAACCCTCGAACCGTACCCATATGCCATCAGTCCTAAAGTTGAAGAAAAACTAGAAAGATTAGGAAGGACAGGAGTCATTAAACCTGTTGCTACAAGCAATTGGGTGACACCAATAATTCCTGTATTGAAACGTGATGGCTCAGTGAGAATTTGTGGAGATCCCAAAACAATTATTAACCCAATATTGAGCACAGATCATTATCCAAATGACAAACTTATCACGGGTTCAAGTGAACAGGAAGATTTGGAAACTACCCTGAAGTGTTTACAGAGCAACAATCTAAGAGTTAAAAAGGAAAAGTGCGACATTCTTAAGCCATCCATAAATTACCTAGGTCATATCATTGATAAAGATGGCTTACACAAGGAGTGGAAGAAAATGTCAACAATCTGAGAAGCACCAGGTCCTCACAATATGACACAATTAAGGTCATTTTAGAATTGACCAATAATTATGGTAAATTTGTGCCAAATTTAGCAACATAATTGAAGCCTTTACCCACTTTGCTATGAGACAACCAGTCGTGGTACTGGTCAGAGACTGTGAAAGTACAATGAGGTAAAAGAAGCATTACAGAAGTCAGGGCTGTTGGTTTATTATAATCCCAAGCTGAAATTGCAATTTGCTTGTGATGCCTCATTTGTTGGTGCATTTCTCTTGCACGTAATGCCAGGTGAGGAACGACCAGTAGCATTTGCTTCATGAACTCTTACTGGTGCAGAAACGAATTCCATCCAACTCGGAGGCGGACTTACAATGAAACACATGGTGCTGCAGCACGGGGCCTCTGCCAATGGTGGTGGTGGTGGTAGGGGGCTCATACGGTGGGGGGGTCCCAAACGGAGAGGTAGGTGTTGTGTTAGGGACACTTTGGGACCACAAATCAGAGCCTTGGTAACTCTAAATTTAATGATAGGCTCAAGAACAACATCGGGCTCTGATTGGTGGACTCCCCTTTAGAGTGGGAAACTGTTTGGCACACGTTGAGAAGTAGCAAAGACTTAGAGCAGTTCAAACACAGATCTCCTGAATTGGTGTGAAGTTTCTGAACTTTCATTGAGTAAATGTGCAAAGCAGCAGCCAGGTTCTGGCATTCGACCTGGTGAGCAATCAGAGGCAAAAGTGAGGTCGCAGATCTAACATTAGTGTGCAAGCCTCCAAAGCCTTCAGCAAAGTGAGGAGAAGGCGCTGGCCAAAGGCCGTTGAGGGGAACAGTGGAACAACTTTCGATCTCCAGCCAATGGCCGAGGAGGGTGGATGGGCAATGAACCAAAAAAAACAGAGGCCATCAGGCCAGATGGAAAGCAGCAGCAGTCAGGCAGTCAGCCAAGAGCACATGCGGTCATCAAAGGTCGAGGCTTGAGACCCAGCCACCCGAGCTAGAGCCAAGAGGTGAGCAGAGCAGCAGTTAGGAAGTGCGAAGAAGGCCAGACAAGCATCGGTGTCATGTCTCGGGAAATCAGTGAGCAGCAGCCAGTGGGACTAGGGTGACCTGATCAGAGCCAGAAGCAAGCCAGGCGGCAGGGGTGAGAGTTCAAAAGCTGGGCTGGGCATCAACTGGACTGGGCAGCGAGGGTGAGAGAGAGCAGAGGCAAGGCCAGATAGCCAACAACAGCAGCCAGGCAGCCAGCGTGAAGCACACACGGTCATCGAGATTCAAGGCTCGAGGCCCGGCCACCCAATCTAGAGCCGAGAGGTGAGCAGAGCAGCAACAGGATGTGTGAAGAAGGCCAGGCAAGCACCAGCATTGTGTCTCGGGAAATCGGGGAGCAGCGGCCAGGGGGCGAGGAGGGCGACTTGGCCAGAGCCAGGGGGAAACCAGGCAGGGCTGAGAGCGACCTGCAACCTGGATCTGGACAGCAACCAACATCTTTCTTGTGTAAGTCCTGCTCTGGCTGATCTAGAAAAAGAAGCTTTGAGCATCATTTTTGGGGTAAGAAGGTTCCACCATTACTTTTATGGATGTCATTTCACTCTTTTGATGGATCATCAACCCTTGCCGACAATCTTTGGGCGGTACAAAGGTATACCTTATTTAGAGATTTTAGATTACAAAGGTGGTCTTTGGTATTGTCAGCACACATGTACGATATCCAAAGTGCAAGTCAGATTAGCATGCAAATGCGGATGCTTTTCACAGTAACTTCATTGAAGCCGACTTGTGACAATAAGTGATTTTCATTTTCATTTCATTTTATTTCATTTTCATGATTTCTGTTACATGAACCTGGAGAACATTTCAGCAAAATCCTGCATTTCCCGCTGGAGGATAATATACCTGTGACTTCATCACAAATTCAGAAGTACACAAGATCTAGTGATAGGAAAGTGATGGACCTGGCCCAAAAAGGAATGTTGTCCGACATTCTTCAGGAAAATCCAGACCTCAAGCCCAATATCACACGAAGACATGAGTTGACAGTGCAGAATGGAATTCTATCTTGGGGAACCCGTGTGATTATTCCTCCGTGATTGCATTGTAGAGTCTTTGACTAACTGCATGAGGAACATCCTGGTGAAGTGAGGATGAAGGAATTGGCACACAGTTATTTTTGGTGGCCAGGATTAGATGCTCAAATTGATGAGAAAGTAGGACAATGTCAATCCTGTGCCAAATTAAGAAACACTCCACCGTTACATCCATGGGAATGGCCGACACAGCCATGCCAGAATACACATCGATAATGCTAGTCCTCAATTTTGGGGTATCACAGCCATGCGGTGCCAAATCGAGGTGTCTTGTCCGGATCCACAACCTTTGGGGAACTTCAGCTGGAGTTCGTCTTAACACACTTTACTTTAGATTTTGATAGCTATTCTAAGATAATTTGCTGTAATATCGTAGAGGTGGAACTTTTATATTCTAGATTATCTTTTCCATCATTAATGTAGGATCTCTTATTTATCTTCCAAATAAGAATCAACAGTCCAGTTGATTGGAGGTTTCCAAAATACAACTTTATTGCTAATTATTCACTTTAGTACACTTGCATAAGAACTGAATCAAAGCTTAGATCAAAATAATACATAAACTGGTCAGAAAATAGTGAAAAAGTGTTAAAACATAAATATAAGAAAAATATAAAGAAATTAATTTAAAACAGAATTTTTTTTTTAATAAATATTTTATTGAAAATTTTTGGTCAACCAACACAGTACATTGTGCATCCTTTACACAATATTATAACAACACAAATAACAATGACCTATTTTATAAACAAAAAATGAATAAATAATAAATAACAAAAATGAAAACTAACCCTAATTGGCAACTGCCTTATCACAAGTAACACTCTCCAAAAATATAATTTAACAGTCCAATATATAATTATCTGTCGCAACGACCTATACATATTATACAGTATATATTAACAACCCTGAGAGTCCTTCTGGTTCCTCCTCCCCCCCCCCCCTCCCCCCCGATCCTGGGCTGCTGCTGCTGCCTTCTTTTTTCCATTCCATCTATCTTTCTGCGAGGTATTCGACGAACGGTTGCCACCGCCTGGTGAACCCTTGAGCCGACCCCCTTAGAACGAACTTAATCCGCTCTAGCTTTATAAACCCTGCCATGTCATTTATCCAGGTCTCCACCCCCGGGGGCTTGGCTTCTTTCCACATTAACAATATCCTGCGCCGGGCTACTAGGGACGCAAAGGCCAAAACATCAGCCTCTCTCGCCTCCTGCACTCCCGGCTCTTGTGCAACCCCAAATATAGCCAACCCCCAGCTTGGTTCGACCCGGACCCCCACTACTTTTGAAAGCACCTTTGTCACCCCCATCCAAAACCCCTGTAGTGCCGGGCATGACCAAAACATAT